>NC_143457.1:5151527-5455554 GCF_987193195.1 Phasianus colchicus
ATCAGACATCATAGGGTTTTTCTTCCTTGCTTGCTCTGCCAGCAGCTCTTCTGGCTCCTCCTCTTCACTTCTCTGTTCTCATTGAGAAACAACTTGGCTGATGTCTCAGACTTCAGGAGGAGTGGGGGTGGAGGAGGCGCCTTCGAGCATAAAGCCTCTGACTCAGACCCAAGCAACCTCAGCACTCCCACACCGCTGTCCCTTCATCCTTCACAAAGCTTCAGAAGCAATGGACATCCCTGGCCCACCTCCCTGCAGCATCCAGCAGGGCAGTGAGAGAGCTCCTCACGTCTCAGTTGAGATGGTAGAGAGGGGAAAAGGACAGCACTGCAATACCTCACCACAGCAAGAAGGCAGCCCCCTCAGATCCAGGAGCAGACAAGAAGACCACCGTGCAGCATTATGAGTCCTCTTGTCCCAATTTTGGACGTTGCAAAGAAGCCCTGACAGGTGCCTGTCAGTAGAGGGAGACATGGTCCTATAGACAAACCCAGTGTGTTATTATACATCAGCTGACTGACAGCCTGTGATGGACCCTCGTTTTAGAGGAGGCTGGTAGGCCATATTCCTCAGCAGGAAGCCATCAGTCCCTCTTCCAACCAACATGCTAAGCTGCTCCATCTTACCTTGTCAAGCTTTGCCTCTATCTCCACCACATCTGTTTCCACTTCATCGATGGTTGCCCTGAAATGAGAACATTGAAGCCATAATTAATCGGCTGCTTATGATGATTGAAAAGTCACAGAAAAGGAAAGATCAGAGAGATTACAGTATGCGTGCTGCTGGGGGACATGAAGGAAGGATTCATACTTCTCCCTGTGTAAGCCCAAGTCTTACCTTTAGGAGGAAGAATCCCACCTGATCAGGAATGAATTCCACAGGGCTGACAAAAGGGATGGAGATTATGCTATCCTCCATCAGTGTCGTGGAGGCATTCAGCTGTAGTGTGACAGTCACACACAGCAAACTCAGTGGCCCTGTTCTGACCCTGCAGGCTTTGCTAATGGGTGGCACTATACTGAGTGGTGCAGGCACCTCAGCCATCCACTCACAAACTGTGTGCTTCCCCACCACCAAAACTGATTTCCTAAGCTGTAGTTGTGCCTGAGGAGCAGCCACACGGTGAGTAATGTCCTCTGAGCCTCAGGAACAACCACTCAAGCAGAAACACATCTCTGGTCCTTCTGTCATTGAAAACCTTAATTCTCCCCCACACGTGTGGCACTTTGGTTGCATACAGACAAATCTGTTCCGCAATTAATGGATCTGTTTTCTCTCCACGTCAGCAGACAGATGTGACAGTAAGAGGCCAGTGGGATCCAGCTGCAAAGGTCACCAGGCCTCCCTCACAAAGTGAAATAGCAACGTGACATCAGCCATTTGCAAGAGGCATTCCCAAGCTGAGCCATGTGGAATGGAATGACTTTTTTAAAGGCCAGCATCCAGCAGCACACGTTGCAAACTTGAGAGCCTGCAGAGCTGCTTGCTGTTATCCTCTGCTTGCACAGCTCATCCTTTAACCACACACCTGGAAATGTGGTAAGCCTCACACCATCGCTATGCACTGAGGATATGCAATCTAAATTCCACTGCAAACAGCTTCTTACATCTGCGGGCTCGTAATTTAAAATGTTGGTTCTTGAAATATTACACTTGGGCTTTAAAAATAATCCAGCTCTGAACATTTGCCAGGTGAAAGAACAGTAGGGGAGAGATGTGATTTAGAGGCACGGGAATCAATATTCCTATCACAGCAAAAGGGAAGGATGCTCACAAACCAAAGGGAATGGCAAAAGTTCTGAAGGAACCATTTGAGCATGTAGGAATTCTATGCCTCCAAGCTCTGACCTGACCCAAGGGCTCCTGCAATGTGAAGATGTATTGCCCTGTAGCCAGGGACCTTCTGAAGACCCACTGGGCTTCTGCTTTCCTGCTTTCTCCCACAAACCATCCCAGCTCCTCCCTGAGCAGCTCTCCAGAACCCAGGCAGCAATCTGAGCTCACCCTCCATCAGTAGGACTGCAGACCAAGCCCTGGTGATTCATGATGCAAGTGCAACCTCCCTTGTGCCCTCTTTGAAAACACAGCCAAAAAAGAAGCTTCTTCCTCTCTAATAATGCAGCAGTGCTTGAGCTTTATTGCAGCACATACGGTTGCCCTATAGGAATGGCAGCCTGGCTGTGCCAGGGGCAAAGCTTTTGAAAGAAATGGAATAATTAAAGAGCTGCTTTCAGGCCGTTTTTTTGTTGTTTTTTTTTTTTTTTCCCTCTTTCAGCTATTTTTGTTCTCTGGGTTTGGAAGTCGTGTGCCTTCATGCATCGCCCTCTTACTGCCAGATTCAATTTTTCCACTTGGTTTCTTCTTGCTTCTTATAGCTGGACATAATAACCAGCTAAAAAAAAGAAAGAGAGAGAGAGATTTCTGGGGCTGCTTTTTCTTTCCAGGAAAGCAACAGCAGCCGTTGCTTAATCTGCCGACATCAGCTAGAAGCTAATATAGCAAGGCAGTCTAGCAGTGTGTTTCCTGCCAGAAGGTGGAGAGAGCATCTATAATTTACTCCCCTTTTTTATCATGCCCTAAGAAAAGGAGTTGATATATTTGGACTCTCCGTGGAGGAGGAAGACATTTTGGGTCTGGAATCCACTAAGGTATGAATACAATTGGCTATGGCTGGGGCAGCGTGAAACCTGAGCTTTACATTTGCTGCACAGATTTGATATAAAGGGTCCCAAGCATTTGATTTCAAGGATGTTGTCTCAGGGACCTTTTCAGTTTCAGGACCCTGGCAGAGCTCACATACATCACAGGAAGCCAGGGTGAGCATTCAGCCACCCTTGCAAGGGAATGAAGACGTTGGAGAGATGCACCATGAAGCAGGAAGGTGCAGTGCAGCCATGCAATCAACCCAGATATTCTGGAAGTGCAGGACAAAAGGACCTCATCCTCTGCCAGGTGCCCAATTTCTACCCCACAGTGTCTTTTCCTTTATGCCTGGTCTCCTTGGCAAGGGACCCTTCTTTGTACAGCTCTGCCCTTTGCTCCTTGGGAAGCCATGTAAGTGCTTGCACACAAACTCACCCCAGTCCCTCTGCAGGAGCAAGTGCACCAATGCCAGAAGACCTCATTATGATCTGCTCCAATGCACTGCAAACAAGCTGGTAAGGAGCTAAAGCAGAGATCTTTCTGGGCAGGCCCAGCACAGTGCTCCAAGGAAAAAGCCCTGGGCAAAGCCACAATTCCAGATTCTTGAACACCTCATTTCCCATCCTTCAAGATTACAATATCCATAAGTCCACCCTTGGACTTATGGAATTCAGAATGTCCTTATCCTGCTTACAGATATGATGCCAGAGTCCACTGGAAACTCTTTCCTTGAGAAATAATAGGTTTCAACTGGCTCAATTCTCTGCCAATATCATTTCTAAACTCAAATTCTCCCACTTCCACCAGCGTGTCACAGATAAAAGGCTTTCCAGTTACACAAGCAAACTGACAACCTGGAATAACTCCATGGGGATGAGTAATGCCACCTCAGCATCCTCCTTCGCTGCTCCATCCCAAAGGACCACAGAAGCAAGAGAAAGCAGCACAGCAAGAGGCACTGCAGCTGCAGTGTGCACACAGGGATGCTCAGCACTTAGGGCTCACATCCTAAATGCTCACAGCTGGAGGCATCTGGCTAGGAAACCAAGGGATTCTAACAGAGGGATTTGAATCCCTTCACCCATACCCCAAAAAAGCAACGTCCCCATTTCTGGGCAGCTAAAAGCCATGCTGTCATCTCCTGGCTGGGTGCCCTTTGTGCTTCCTGATGCTGTGTTCTTCCTGCTAATGCTTTTCCAGGCCTTGGGCTATTTCCATCATGAGGGAAGAGAAAGCAACCCACAGCCTCATCTGCTAGATGTCCTGCACAATGCAGAGCCCTTCCAACCAGAGCAATGAGGCTCAGGTTTCCTTCATCAGAAGAAATTCCCCACAGTCCTGAGGGGTCTGCAGTGGGAATTTTAATTTGTGCTTTAAAGAAGCCATTCAGAAACATGATTTGTGTGGGACAAAAATCTTCCCAGAAGCATTTTTACATCGCGTGTGAAAAGGAGTAATAAACCTATTTCTGCTAGCAGATAACAGGGTCTGCAGCAAGAACACATCTGCCCATGCTCTGCACAGAGCCCAAGCCAAGCACAGCATCCAAACACTGTGCTAAGATGTAATTAGGGCAGAGTCAGGGACAAAGGTGGAGGGGAAATGACATCCCAAGCAAAGCTGCCATAGGAAAACCACATTTTGAGATGGATCACCATTAGTCACCATTTGCTCCTGACTGCTGAGCAATAGGTTTACAAATGGGACAAACTGTGACTGGAGCATCCGTGGTTACCAGCTGCCACAAAAGGCATCTCTTGACTTCCCCATTGCTAAACTGATCAACATTTGGCTCACAGTGATACCGTGAGCAGCCCGTGATTAATTCATGTTTGGAAACCTCAGGGGATTCCCCAGGTGATAAGCTGACTACAGCAATGAAGGTATTAGATGAATAAACTTTGTGATTAAATAATATCACGTTAATAATGAGCTTAGGCATGAAGTGATCAACATATGTTTCTCAAAGCAGCCTGGCTGCATTTTTCACATTTCTTTTTCTCTATGGGGGGATGATGGGGATGGTTTTCTTGGCATTCCTTGTTACCTTTGACACAAACTCACGTGTGCTTTAAGGAAGGCAATTGCAGTAGAAATCCAATACCAAACAGAGTATTAGAAAGTAATAAAATGACTTAAACATTCTTGGTTACCTCTGGCAACGATGTGAAGAAGAGATCCAAAAGGACATAAAGTATAATTCCAAATTATTAGCTGCTATAACAGCAACGCTTCCACTCGCAGCTCTCAGAGCTTCTCACAAAGCTGACATCATTACATCCCCTTCTATCCCTTGGGAGGTGCCTTTGTTTTTCCTCGCTTTTCCAGCAGGGAAACTGAGGCACAAAGGGAAAAAAAAGTGGTGCCTGCTGCACTGAATCTGATTGGTGTGCTGAGTGGCCAAGAATGGCTCAGTAATTCCTAGGAACCCACCTTGCATCAGGAATAGCTGCATGTGTGTGTGTGCAATACAAAGAAGACTCAATACTGAGAAAATAGCTTATACAGCCCCAAATTAGGCTGTTGTGGGCCCTACACTATGTGCCACTGCAGTGATGCTCAACGTGAGCTTTCCAAGGGTCAGGACTGGAAATGGGAAGTCCCAGTGCTATTCCTGATGGCCACAGCATTGATGGGAAGAAGCTTACCCTGATTCTGTGTCCCATTATCATGGGATAAATGCATTTTTCCCTCCTTTGCAGCAGTGTTTGGAGGATTCATTACACAGCAGTGCCAAAACGTGCAGAGCCAGGAGCTGGAGGTGTGCAAAGCATAGTTGTTATTATTTATTAAATCTGACCCAGGCTGTGTTTGAGGTGGAGTGAAATTGGTACTTGCCTTGATGAGACGAGCCCTGCCCAAACACAGGCTGGCACAGACACAAACTGCTTCTCATTCGACTCCTTCCAGAACCATCAGCAGCCTGACAAGGTCAGCAGCAGCTGCCAAACCTCCTTCCAGAGGAGCACAGAGTTCTCTAGAATTTCAAACAAGCAGCGGGTGTGCCTCCAAGGAAAGGGGCCTGCAGGGGGAGGTGGGATTTCACATCCCCCTCCATGTCTTTGTCTTCTGCAAGATGCTTTATTTTTAGAGGTTAAAATTGAGATGAGGTAAAAGCCAAGCACTTATTATTAGTGGCACTCTTTGGACTGATATATATATATATATATTTTACAAGAGGGGAAAGTGCTGCATTCATTCCACTGTGGGTAACCCTACAGCAAGCATTTTAGTCTCACCTCCTTTTGTTGGCTGTAAGATGCAAAAAAAAAAAAAGAAAAAGAAGGAATCTGACACAGACAGGCAGCAAAGCTAGCCAAGCTCCAAAACCAAGCTATTATTAGCCTCTTTGAATACCCATCCAAAACCTTCTGTGCCCTCTGGTCTTTACCGTTCTTCCGCCTTTCTTCAAAAAATTAAGCATACTTTGCATCTCTCTGTCAGAGTGAGGAAGCAGCACCATGGCAACAGCTCCATGGTGACAATATCCCTGACAACCAGGTCCTGCAACTGCCACTGCTTCCAGTTCTGAATGCCATGATTCGCCTGGCTTTGTGGAAACAGCCTGGAACCAGTTGTGAGATGGTTACGAGCCAATGGTTCCTGAGGATAATGAGCAGGGCATGCAGGATACGTGGGAGATGTGAGCACTGAAACTGGGCAGTGTCATCATATATCAACTCAGCAACCCACCTCAGCTGGAGCGTGGGCTGGGAAGGGGTGAGTCTGGGTGAGATGCTTCCTCTGGGTGAGATGGTCCCATCTCAAAGTGGACACCTGCTAGAACATTCAACCTAAACCTGGGGAGAGAAATGGTGGGGAGAACAGTGGAGGGAAGTGAAGCCCAGCAGGAGCCTGGAGGGACACGCAGGAAATCTTCCCAGCCCCCTAAATCCTGTTGCTGTCAGTTAAGTGTGGTCACTATTACATGAGCACTACCAGACAAAGGACTCTGCCCTCCCTCAATTACACACACAGCAGTGGGATGCCTGGAGCCATACAGCACTAATTTGGGATTAAGTTGCACCTGAGGCTGTAGAGGTTTGGTGGTTGATGGCCTGGCTAGACAGTGCTGCTGCCATCTGCTTCTCCTTTGCTCTTTTCTCTATTAGCTCTCCAAACAAACCCTCTACCCCAAGTACCACATGCTGGCCAGGCACTGTGCTGTTCATTGAAAAATTAACAGCCACCACGGCTTTCAAGCTCTGTTGCATAACAATTTCTGATCAAACCAGCCTTTCTCGTTGCATTTCCATCAATCTTGTGCATGCTAGTACTCAGCCTATGGTCTTTGTACCTCTGTTCATCCTCTTCAAAATACCTGGTTCTCCACATGGACAGCACTGCCTCTCATTGCTCCCTTTTTCCTCCAAGAGAGGAACCAATTCAGCTGATATTGAGCCCATTGGCCCCTACAGTCTATTATTATCATACAGTGATAGAAAAGACCTCTATGATCAAGTCCAAGCCCAACCCACCCCCACCATGCCCACTGACCATGTCTCTCAGTGCCACACAGTTCTTGAACACCTGCAGGGATAGTGACCCCACCACCTCCCTGGGCAGCCTGTGCCAGTGCATCACCACTTCTTTCAGAGAAGAAATCTTTCATAATATCCAACTGGAACCACTGGCACAGCTGTGTTCAGTAGCAGGATGAAGGCAGTGCATATCCCATCTTCCTTATGCCCAGGAGTGTTTCTGGTTTTATTGATACTGGTATGGACCAGAAAGCAACCTTAGAGAGATGCCCTTCTGTTAGCCTCAGAGCCAGGTGCTACCTGCCCTCACCCACCCTTACCAAGTTTCTGAGTGGATTCGTTTGCCTCCTTGAGGGCTTCAGACAGTGTGAGCAGTGCATCTTGCACAGTGCAGCTCCTTGGTCCCCTTGTTATTTACTTCTGTGCCTCACAGTGAGCTCGCTGCCCTCCGTCTGTGTGCAGTGGGGAAGGAGTTCCTGCAGTCCCTGCTGCCTGCAGCACTCACACAAAGGACAAGTCAACGTTTATCTGGTTCTTTGGTATGTGTATCACCACCTTTACAGCTCAGCAGAGAAGACTTTCTGCAGCTGGAGTTCCATGCCTTGGAATATCATAATTCAAGGGTGGGTCTGAAGAGGCTGGGGAGAGTGCTGTCTGAGTGGGAGCAGAGCATGGGAGCTGGTGCTCCTGGGTCGTATCCTTACCTCTGGCAGTGGCTCAGCCCTCCCATCAGAAACTGCTCATGCTCGCACCCTGCCTTGGCTTCCCCATCTGTAAAATGGAGCTGCTTTCACAAAGCTGCACTGTGAACTCGAGTTAATGACAACTGCAACACATTCAAATATCTTCAGATCAAAGATACTGTGAACAGATTACTGGTAATGCTTGCCAGAGATTTATTAGCACACCCCCAGTGATGACAAGTCAATAGCCTTCCCAAGCATAAATGCTCGACACAGTGCAAACACTGACCTAGATTTTGAGTAATTATGCTGGAAACAGGCACATGTGATGCTTTTGCTCTCTGGCTTTCAAGTCAGCAGCATTCAGATAAGTAGAGAATATATAGTTACCTTTAGTTTCAGAGCTGTCCCTTCCCTTTTCCCACTCTCACAGTGTTCTCTTAAATATGACCCCCTTGGGGTCCTTACATAGACATACTGAGCCTTGGTCATCCTGATATCAGTGTGACATGTGTGCAGACCTCCAAGACAGGGCAGGGACTAACGTACAAGGAATGGAAAGGTCAAAAAGATGGAAGCAACTCCCTCCAGACTAACTAATTAAATTAATTCCTATTTTATCTTATTGTGGTTTTAGTTCTTAAAAACCTTTCTTCTTTGCTTAAAAGGCAAGAGCTGCCCTTCAGAGCAATAATCATGGCTTGAGGGAATCACAGCAAGTGTCAGGAAGGTGAGATTCAGTGCCTGGACTCACTGACTGCCTGTGAATATAGGTGCCTCTCAGATATGCTTGTCCTTGTTCCACATCTCCTGAGAAACCAGAGTTCACAGTTTGTGTCTGCTCTACAAAGGAGTCAAAAGATTGAGTTGCTGCCAGGGAGGAACTCAGAGATGCTCAGATGGGATACCCTCAGTCCAGTACAAACAAGAAACAGTGGAACTTAAAGGGTCTTATCTATGTTCATCCTATTCAGCACTGCAAGCTGGGAAAGAAGTGTGGCAACTTGGAAGAACAACACCGAACAGAGATGGATGGAAAGAGAGAAAGCTGCCATTAGGTGGAGTGTCTCTAATGACTCACTTCTGCAGTCCTGGCTTGCTGCATAGCAAGCATCCCAAACCCAGCCACATGGTGCTAGGACCTACCAAAGTAGGTTTGTGTGCACAAACCGCCCACTGACCTGCAGCCTGCTTTGCCTTGGCTGAATGCTGCAACATGAATCAACAGAAGCAATGCTATTTACCAAAAGCACCACCTGGCCACGATTCTTGGCAGAGCATCATGATACATCTTGCTGCAGAGAAAGCTGGCATTTGACACTTCAGCTCCCACCACATACGGCTCCACAACAAGGCAGCAAAGGCTGAGCAGCCTCTACTGGGGAGGAAAGCAGGGAGAATGAACTATCATATGTGCTTACAAAGCAAGTCAGTAAACAGCATCAGGAGCCCTACTGCTCTGAGCCCTGGTGGCAATTGCCATACAGCAAGAAAGCTACCAAGCTGCATTAGCATCAAGGCCTAAGCTGACAAAGGCTCAGGGGAAAGGGACCTGAGCCAGCTAAGATTTAAAGGCCATGCATATGCAAGGACCTCAAGCAGATATGTGATTTTAAAACTCACTCCCACAAAATTCAATAGGATTTCATGAATATGCCTAGTGCTAAGAATATGCTTTACCTAACTTGCTAAGTTGGAACAGTTTGCTGAACAGGAATCAGAATGAAGAAATATCTTGGTTAAACCAGTTGCACTGGTATGGCCAGTAGGACGAACAAGATCCAGAGATATGCCAGCAAGGAGTAAAGTAGGCAGTTAATGCTACAAGCAGCTATGCTTGAACTCCTGGATGCCTTGCTGTCCCAAACACTTGTGATGAAAGACCTGGAGTGCCTCTTGCTAAGCCAGGTATGTGCAGTATGCACAGATTTTGCAGGCTGGCTCCATCTGCATTGCTTAGCAAAGAGCACTTGGTGCAGGGCAACACCAACAAACCAAAGCCCAACAGAAACATCAGGCACTAAGCAAGTGTCTCCATCACAGCTGAGCATCCCAGGCCTGGACAAAGTGAGGAAAAGGGTTGTTTCCCAGGTCACAGTAGGTCAGGCTGCAGGTTGCCAAACTCCTCTAAATAGAAATATGTTTACTATGCTTTTATACAAACAAAAAGAGAGGAAAGCCAGGCAGGAAACTAAAGGCAAAGTATTTTGGAGGACTGCATCACCACTGCATCTCTTTCATTCCAGGCACTGCCTAATGCAAGGACACCATACATGTCCTTGTCTGTGGAAATGCATTGCTCTGTGACAATCCCATCTCTTTGAATCCCATGCAATCACACATTACCAGAAACTACAGCATCACAAATATTAAAGATCACAAATTAATGCTCAACTCCTAACCCTTAGCAACCTAATGAAATGAGTGCTGTGGCACAGAAGTGAATTTAGCCCATGAGACAAGTGATCAATTAGACCATTAAAATGAAGGCTGTGTACCTTGTCACCAGTCTATGCAACATAAGGCTATAGAAAAAAACTTCCTGATGTCTGGGATGGCATTCAGACTCAGGGCCGACCAGTCATTGGAATTCCATAGAAAAACTGTTCTGGGGGAAAAAAAAAAAAAAAAAGCACTACTGACAGATGTGAGGGAGATGCTGCTATGCTGCATGAGCTCCTGCCTGGAACCAGAAGTGGCTGGACTGCAGATGTGTGCAAGATTTTGTTTAGTCTACCATGGTTATTGCTGCAGAGCAATCTTTCACCCCCGAAATAACCACTCTCCCTCACACATGCATAGCTGCATGCACACACACGCAATCTGGCTGGAGATGCTGAGCCTGTGTGCTTGAAACTTGGAAAATGGCAGTAAGGGGAGGGCAAGAGAAGAGGAGAGAAGGGCTTTGGGCCTCTCGTGGGTGAAATTCCAGCTGATGGGAACCTCTGCTGTTTCCAGGCACGTGCACCCTCCAGTTCTGGACAGCCAGACTTGGGGCTGTCCTGGCTCAGGCCTCGCTCCCTGCTCCTCTCCTGCTCCATGCCATAAGCTGGTTGTGCACCTGGCCTTGCTCTGAAGCCTCCTTGTCCCTCAGCAGCCTCTGAAATGCCAACTGAGAGAGAAAAGAGGGACTGTGGCAGGAAAGCCGCTCAGACAAATGCCAACTTTGCAAACTGCCAATGGCAGGTGTCCCTTCAGTGCGGTGGCAGTGACAAACATCCCCCCGAATGCCCACACACACTCCAGCCCTTGTTCCAGCAGCACAGAGCAGAGGAGCACACAGGGCCCATTCTGCAGGCACGGCACCATCCTGCACTGCCTGACAGTGCATCCCCAACCCACCCAGGGCTGCAGACAAGGCCTCCTCTTATGGCCTCTGCCACAGCAGCCCTGCTGTGTGCTGTGCACTGGAGCTGTTCCCCAAGGGTGGTTGTCCCCAGCTCTCCCTGTTTGGCTAGATGTCCCAGCCAAGTCACGACCAGCTTTTTGGGAGCCGTCAAGGCACTGAAGGCATTTTGGTGGTGCTTCAGAAGGGCTGAACGGGCTTGTGGCCCCGCTGCCCCAACCTTCCCGTGGGTGGAGAAGTTCTGTGCTGCTGGAAAACTGATGAAAGCTGCTAGCAGAAACATTATCATCAAAATTGATGGCAAAATAAAGTGGGAATTCACAGATTCGCAGCCTGCCAGCAGCAGGGCTGGTTGGGACCATCTGGCCTGACTTGCATCACCGAGCCAGTAGCTCTCAGGCAGTCGTGCCAAGAGCAGCTCGAGCTCACTGACATCTCACACGAACACATGGGGTGGGAATGGGGCAGAGCTGAGCATCCTCCTCCTCAGCCTCAAAGCACACAGTGCTGACCCCATCCGTGGGTTCCACCTCACCAACAGCTGCTTTGACCCTGAGGACAGCAATCTTCAGAACAACACCAATCTGGGAAAAAAACACCCATGAGTTTTCGGCAGCCCTTGAATCTCTATCTTGGTTCCAGAAGGAGCAGCATCCCGTTAGCTAAGGCAGAGGGAGATCTACCACTTTCACTGGATAATCCCTTAATTAGTGCAGCCTCCAAAATAATCCTACAGAGCGGTTTGCGCACACAGTGCAGGTTAAAACAAGCTGTGCCACAGATCCCAGGGCAATGGGCAGCGTGTCATTCTTAGGTGCCTTTGTGTTAGTTGATTAGCTTCCTTTTACATCTGCTAGAGCAGGTTGTGCCCCAGCCCCCCATCTTTACACAGCACTAATGGGCCTTTGCTCAATACATTAAACCACGCTGGATTTAAAGGCCAGTAAAACCTTTTGACTAATTTCTAAGACCACGCGTGCCATTCAAAGCAACATGAAAGCCTCTTTTCCAGAATAGCCCCCAGCCTTGACAAGAAGCTACCAAGAAGCAGAAGCACGCTGTGATCTTTCCAGTGCCATGCTTTAGTGGAGAACATGCCCAGGTTGCATCGTCTCAACCCTCAGCATCCCCCATCACGGTGCTCAAAACAATTGGATTAGCTCAGTCTCCCCATAACTGCAACGGTCTCTGCACGAACACAATGCATGGGCCGGCAAGCTCGAGGTGCTTGCTGGATGTCTTCCAAGCTGGCACCTAAGAGCGGCTTTCAGCCAGCATGCTTTGCAAGGCAAATCATTTCTACACTAGCAGTTCAGCCCTCCTTCTCCAGGTCAAAGTGCAGCAGAGATTAAGAAACTTGCTTGGCCTCTCCTGGTAAAACAGGAAGAGATGTTGTTACTGATGCATGAAGACAGATAAGAAAACCAACTGTTCTTCTTATCCAGTGTTTTGGAGACTTGGGAATATACACACAGTCCCAAGGCAAAAATAATTCAACTCTCACCCTCTCCAGAGAAGTCCATCACAGGGATGAGCTGGAGGTGCAATTAAAGCAGATCACAAAGGGTTCCAGGAAATGAAATCTTTTACGTGGCTCAGTGTGAACTCTTAGGTCCAAAAAACTAAAAATCTGTCCTTTGTGTTACAATAACAGTTATTTTTTCTTCCTTCCCCTTCTCAGCACATACATATTTACACACACACTGCCCTTTTAACTGCAAATACTGAACAGTTCTCAGAGGACAATGTCTGGAAAGGTTTCCTCCCAATGCCAGAAGAAACAAATGTCTTAAATAAGAGATATTGCCTGGGGGTGTGGGGTTGCTTTTGGACTGGGTTCTGAGTATCTTTTCTCTCCCCTCCTCCCACTCTCTTTTTCTTCCCTGATTCAGAAGGAAATCACAAAGCAAACACAGGACTGAATGAGACTTGTTTTTGTGAATGTTCTGCCTCTCTTTTCGGACATTCACTTCCACCCCCACCAGCCTAAATGCTCTCATTTGTACAAGCCCAAGACATACATTCAGCACATTTCCACAACCAACATCTGGCCTGGTGTTTAATTACCACTGCAGAACCCCTGGGAGTTACACCGTTATACCAGTGCAAATTTAAACGTGTTCTCCTTTGGTCCAGTGCTGTTTAATTTGGTTTAACTTCTCACATTCTTCAAACACACTGACCTTTGTGACAGACAGACAGACTGACACGACCAAAAGCCAAAAGTCATTTGGTGCAGCCAGGTGCATCCCTTCCACCTCTACAGATACATGTCTGAAAGGACAACCAGTGAGATACGATGCTCTGCACCACGTTGGCAGAAGGTTTTACTCTCCTTCAGTGCAAAATCCTCCAGATCCCGCTACCTTTGACATCCCTATCTGGCAAAGGACTGTAGGAAGAACTCTGTTAGCCCTTATTTGCATGATCTGGATCACTCAGAGATGTTCTAACCTGCCAGAAAAGGCTGCAGAACCTTCACAAAAGCACTGGACGCCATTGATGTGCTAAGAACTGCTTCCTTTCCCTGGGAAAGATGTTCTCCTGCTCAGAGCTGCATAGGAGAGATCACACATCGAAGGACAGCATGGTCAGATTGCTTTATGCCATCAGTAGGGCCAAGAGTTAACACAGCACGCTGTAAGCTGCAATGGCACAGCCTTTGATCAATTTTTCAGCCCTTTTTGTTTCTGAAATAAAAAAATTGGGGGAAAAAAAATGGCAGAAACTCCTGCAAACCTGCACTCCTAGCTCCTCACATGGCCCCAGAGAAAGTCCAGCTCTGCCCTGTGAGTTGGCAGGGTTCTGCAGACTAACTTGTCGCACAAATGGGGCTAATGACTGATTCCTGTAATAAGAGCTGGCAAGCATAAGAAAGATTTCACACCCTTCCTCCCATGAATGGGGAAGAAGCATTCAATTAGGAGCAGTGCCTATTCCTTAATCATTTCTTTTGTGTTTGTGGTTATTAATATCTTTACATGACTAGTCAAGCCAAGGGCTACGTTTTTCTGCACTCGTTTTGGCTACTAGTTAATGCTTACTAAATACACACAGATGACACACCCAGTGAAAAGTGAGGCAAGAAAAGGACGCTAATGTTGGCACTGCTGTAGCAACTGCATTCCTCATGCATACTGAGACCCCTATGAACCTCAAATTATACAACCTTACAGAAAGAGATCATCACACCTCCAGTGAGTTTAAGCAGATAAGGCAGGAAAATAGCAAGGGAAGGAAAGCGAGGCATGGGAGAAGTAATGTGACCCAATGAAGTCAACACAAAAGCCAAAAACAGAATTGATCCTCCTAATCTCTCAGTAGTCTGCACTGCCTGCCGGAGAAATATACCTCAAATCTCTGTTAAAAAATGAAAGATAATCAACAAAAGCAAGTTGGAAGTTGTATGTGTTGCCACCAGACTGGAATTTGGGAAGAAAGCCAGATGTTCTCAAGCCTGGTATGTAATGGACCCAACAATAAGCATGTACACACTAGTGAAATGTGGGAAGAAACCCATTCCCTGTCCACATTGTGCTTAGTACATCTGGATTTTGGTCTTTAAGAAAGAACATAAGACAACATGAGAAAAGATGGGAAGAACTGTTAGTCCCACCTGTAGCACTAACCAGCCATCACAGGCATCCAACAGTGATGGTTAGCCAACCATCTGCCAGGTCAAGGATGCTGTTCCAACAGCCACAGCGATTTGGCACCCTTCAGGGCTGTACTTTGCATGGAGAATGGCAGCAAGGGAAGAGTTTGTGGCCTGTGATAGCAGGAAGGTTGTGTTCAAAGACCCTGACACACAGACAGCTTGTTGAGGAGCCCAACAGGATTGCCATCTGAAGTATTCCCCACACCGGCCCAAAAGGCAGGGAGAACACAACAGGTCTGACAGATGGGGAGGCACAATGGGGGGAATGTAGGGTTCTGTGGCCAGAAACAGGCCATGGAGATGGAGTTCACATAGGGAGGAGTGCCTGGCTTTCATTTGAGGCTGAGTCAAGGCCAAGCCACAGCCCTGGATTCTCAATCACTGAGATCACACGAGCCTGACTTGGAAAACAACAGAGAGAAACCTCCTGAAACCTGGTGACTGCGACACACCAACCAACCAACTCACCAACTCCATTCAGCCTTCATCCCATCTCTGATCCTATGGGCTCTAACTGGGCAGTTTGTATCCCAGCCCACCACATCCCAACTCAGCCCATCTCCCAGCTCACACTCTAAGAGGGCTTCGTCTCCACCCCAGACATTGGGATGATCCAAATGCACTACAAAAACACCACATGTTCCTAGAGGATATGCAGTAATAACACTCAGTATCCTGGTTTCTGTGTTCTTTATCTTCACATTTCTAAGGCTCCCTTTGTGCAGTGAGCAGTTTATTCTCAGATCTGCTGCAGAAGGGAAGGTTCACATTGCTTGCTTGCCAAGTCTTAACTGAGGCCTTTGCTTTATTCTGTGGAGGGTTTCTGCACGTTCAGACTATCTAAAATAAAAATCATCTGGAGTGAGAAATAGATGGCTGCTCTTTGTGTTTGATAGCATAGACCTGGGTCTGTGCTCTTGCTCAGTGGGGACAATGGCTTTTTTCAAACACTGCAATGATTCCAGCCAGCTCTGTGCACTCCCAGTGTCCAAGCAAGGCAGCCAGCCCCTGCCCCATCACAGGGCAGCTCTGCTCCTCCTGGAAGCTTTGTTGTCAGTCTGCAAACCTCCACAAAACCCGAGAGCTGTTGCCGTTAATCTCTGTTTCCCTTTCTGCTCAGAAGTGACAAAGCAGAACGCTGCTTCTGCCTCACATTCCTCCAAGCCCACAGGAAACCATAAATCAGAAGAAAAGCATAACATCCAGAAAGAACTTGCAAAAGGACAAACACCAGGATGGGCTGTGGGGCTGGGGAAAGGGAGAGGGGAACCTGTCAAAGCAGCCACAAAGTGAGCATTAACCCACTGCTCCACCTGGCTGGGAGAGGTCTTGTCCCATGGCATGAGACTGGGGGGAAATTTTGGGTCGTGGCACCTAAAGCTCTTCCCTTCTTTCAGGGAATACACACATGCACATACATCTATATTCTTCATTTCTTTCCAACCTCTTCCTTGCCTCTTCTGTAATCAAACAACAATAATTAAAAAAAAAACAACATTTAGCAGGAGAGGGTTAAACCAAATGTCAGCCTGGGCAGCTCTCAGCTGGCTGGAAGTTTGGACAAGACAGGAAGCTGTGGTCAATTCAGTTTAGCTTTGCAGGGAGACTGCTACAGCTCTGCATCCTCAGTGCCATCAACCTGGTCTGCAGCCAGGTCATGGGAAGTGAATGGCACGAAAGGTGTCCCTGGCTCTGCGATAGGACCTGCTCTGCTTTCTTTCCACCAGCCCTTGGTTGTGGATCAGGCTGAAGCATCTCTTAGCAGGAGGATCTGCTTTGTTTAAAGGTGACTCGTGGTTCTGGTCAAAATGGCCGAGATTTCCTCTGGCCCAGATAAATCTATTTATAGTAAGTGTGATGCTAATTCTGTGCTCTAGTCTGATCTACTTTCTGCTCGCTGGAGCAGCAATGCTTTCCGCTACCTGTTCTTTTTAACTGTTTCCTCACAGCCATTCTGCTCTCAGACCCCCAGCCCCTGCTACACACAAGGTCATTCCCTTTTGGTGTACCATAGAGCAGCCTGTGTGCACAGCACGAGCCCTGCACATCCCCTCCCTGGGGAAACTGCTGGCTCAGACTGAGATCTAAGCTGGGTCTTGGATAAGTGAGAAAAAAAACAGATAAAAACACCTTATACAAGCCACTCATTTAAGCAACTTGAACTGAATTGCTTTTATTACCTTATCTGAGGTTCATGCAGTGTTTTGTAAATAGCAATTCATTTTCTGCCACTCGTGTGAACTAAGGAGTGTAGAGGGGATTTTGCTCATCATTAAACCTCGTGTCTTTGGGATAAACAGTACCAATTGCTTAATGGAGAAAATGGCAATAGAAGAGCTGTTTTTAGTGGCTCAAGTCTCCTATTTTTGTTCCAGGATAATGGAATAAGCTGTATTTCTAATCTTGACTAAAATCTCTCTGCAGATGGCAATGAGCATGATGCAGATGTGAAAGGTCACTCCAATGCTTATTGCTCCTGGAAGCAGGAGAGAGTTTTCTGCAGTAAAAAACAGAGGTGAGGAAGCAGAAGCTCTGCTGATGTAAGTAAAACCCAAATGATGATGAGATGCGGGGTCCTCGTGTCCCTCCTTCTTCATTCCCATTTGTTTTTGGTTTTTTTTTCCAAAGGCTTCACTGAAAAAAATATTTTTCTTTTTTTGAGCCCACCGTCTGCTTAAACACTTGAACTTGTCATCAGAGCTATTAGCTTGGTCTCCATTCCTGCTGAAGGACTACAAGCAGCCAGCTCAGCTCCATGCTCCTCTGAGTCCTGACAGGCAGGGACTGCAGGATGGGGTTTGGATATTAGCGCTTTGCAAAGAGCACACTCACACAGCCAGCACGTGCCATCAGCTCCCTGCTCTGCAGGTGAAAGCAGGTGGTTTCAGCACAGTTTTTGAGTCCTACAAGAACCTCCAAGCAGATAAAGCACATCGAGACGTGAAAACCACGTTGCACGGTTCTCTTTTCACTGGTGTGTGAACAGAACTTAGTGTCTGGGTGCTGGGGGATGTGGGAGCAGGCAGCACCAGGCAGCAGTTCCCATCAGAACCAGACGGGAAGCTCAGACAACAACAGTTCCCTGCAAACTTTATGCAGTCCTGCACTTGAAAACCATGCAGTCTCAGCATCCCAAATTCCTAATTTTTGCTTCCTGCTGAACATAAATCTTATGCATAAATAAACACAGCAGAGAGCCGGAGCTGAGCCCTCACTTAACGTTTTTGGTATTAATCTAAACTTACTTGTATAATCTTCTATGTAGTTTTCTGGTAACATCACATTTAAACAATACTAAGTTGTGACCCTTCATGCATTGCTATGTTCAGTGCAGCTATAGCAGAGAAAGGCTTCATTCTAGGGTGGAAAATGGGGTGACTTGATGCAGTGTGGCTCTCCATGAACTTGGGCAGGCTGTAAAGGACCTGAGGATAACACATTTAGTCCCACTAGTATAAACAGTTGTTCCCATTAACATGATTTGCTCACGCTGAATAAGCATTGTAAACTGTCTTTCAATCTGTGCCTTCATTTATTAAAAAAAAAGGGAGAAATTGTACCTTAATTACTTCGCAGTACGGCTATTCAGTGGTGTGGATCTGTTTAATCAGGACGTTAAAGAATGGCAGTGTGTCATTACCCAACACAAAGCACTGCATCCAATCGCTGACATGCTAACATGCAAGCAAAATGATGACTGCCTTGTTTTACTGCAGTTCTGTTGCCAGCCTTCTGTTGCTGAAGCCCTCTTTGGATTTACATTTATGCAAGATGGTTTTGTGGTATTTGGTGCTCTGTTTGGTTAGGTGTGGAAACACAAACCCTAGAAGAGCTTCCAGTGTGTCTTCTCATGGGTGAAGAGGTTCAGTGCCTGAACATAGCCAAGCTCCAGTTTAGGTAATAGTGCTCATAATCTTTTGCACATTTTGCTCTGCACTGCTACAGAAATATGCCATTCTTTGTCTGAAACTTGCTAAATGTCAGTTTATGGCTCCTCTCCCTCAGCAGAGTGGCTGGAGGTGTATGTTTAGACAGTTCTGAAGCAAGATGAATACAACTTCATGCTTTGGTTGCGTGGTGCTCTGCTGACTCCAAATTAGTACATTAATGTTTAGCAAAAACTGACAACTCTCTTCAAGAGATATGGCTTCTATGCACTATGCTATATTTACACAATTACAGACTTCTTCTAGTATTCTCATTTATGTTCAAATGATATAAAGGCCTATTAAAATGCAGTGAGGTATTGGAGTTTACTGAATAGTCTTCCATTCAGCGAATTCTCCCTCCCTGCTCTCTGGCAGCTGCAGTCTGAGCTCCTCTAGAATCAAGGCACTAAGCAACACGATCTGGTTGGACCTGCTCTAAGAAGGGCATTAGATTAGGTGACCTCCAGAGGTCTCTTCCAACCTAAATTACTCTAGGATTTAATGGCTTATAGATGAAATCTTCCCTTAGCTCCTTTAATGCACTCCTTATGTAATGTATCTCATAACATGTTTCCCCCTCAGCTTCTCTTTTGTAACCCACAGCCAAATGTTCAAGGAGCCAGCACCTTCAGCATCTGGAGCATCTGGATGCTCACTGTCTGACCCTAGCTAGCCTGCAGTTGAGAATGGATACACAAGGCAGAGGAAATGCCACGCAGGCAGAAGTTTACTTCCCACCACTCACCATTACAGCCTGGGGGGAGAAAATCCTGACAGACATCGCAGCAAACTGTTTCCTATTGCTGCCCACGGTTCAGTTCGTCAGCAGTCATTTCTAAGCTGATGCTGAGCTGAGCACTGCAGTGATGGGTCCTCCATGGGGAACGTTCCACAGAGCAGCCATGTGCACTGGTGCTGATGAATTAGCAAAGCAACTAACGATGACATATTCAGGAGGAGAGAACATCTGGCTGCCATGGCAGCTCAATAACTTAATTACTGCACACTTCCATCCCAAACCTGTGTAGGTTACAAAGGAGGCTATGCATCAAAACAGGTAAGCACATTCCTCTCGCTCTCTTGTAATAACAAGCCAAAAAATGACTTCCAGCTCAGACCCAGCAGACTCTATTGCACAACTTGCCAACTTTCATTTCCAAGCAAGGCATCCAAACTATATTAAGCTCTCACTACAACATTCTGTTCATTTTCAAAGGAGCTGAGCACTCCTTGGCCAGTTTCCATCATGCATGACAGGTGCAAACCCCAAGGACAATTAGGACTGCAAAGCTGTGTGTAAGAGGTGGCCAAGTAGAGGAATAGTGCTTTCTCAGTGGCCACTCCAAACTCACTCTGCAGCATCCTACCTTATTCTTAGCCACTGAAGAGTCCTCAACATGCATGAATGTAATGAGAAGTACCCCAGCCACAGCAGAATCTGGAGATGGAAATTGCTTTGTGGCAGCTACCAGATGGGCTTTGTTTTGAAGCTTTGTTATTCTCACTCATCAGAGCAAGCACTATTCACGCTGATAGCTAATAATTTGTATTGTCAAACTGAATGGATCTTTACCTTCCTTTCTGAGCTGAATACTTGTTTTGCAGAAGATGACACAGCTGCGAGGCTCAATTAAATGGATTAAGGTTTTGCAGCAGCAAAATGGAAACTACAAAGCCATGACCACATACAGGAATATTCTTTCCTCAGCAGAAAAAAAAGAAACGTTATGTGGGCATGCCTCTACTTTGACACCGTGTTAGCTTTCTTTTAAAAGCAAAACGGATTTATCAATAAACTAGTATCAAACTATTCTTTCTTCCCCCTCAGTGAACCCAGCAGCATCAGTTTACCAACAGAGCTGGAGGAGATCCAGAAGGCTTTGTTCAGACTTCCCCTCGTCCACAGTTTAGCTCAAACCACCCTCCTCCAGCAGGCATCTTTCAGCACTGAATACTCCTTGTTTCTTCCACCCTCCCTCCCCTCCTTGGGCCTTGGCTCGGGATGGAGCTCCACAACCTCTCTGCTCCTTTTGTCTCTTGTCTGAAAGGCTTTTCCTGTGCTGCTGCCTGCCAAACGCAGCGAGGTCTTGCCCTCTGGCTGCAGCAGTGCTGGAAGTGCTGACCGACTGGGGCAGCACAGGAGGGCCCTCACTCTTCACTGCACCCTGAAAGATTTGGGTGCTGCTTGTGCTCTCCCAAAGTTGCCACATGTCTCTTGATAGCATGACTTTTAGCAGCTACAGATCACTTATCTGCTCTCTGTTGCCCCACATGATGGTCAATCACATGCCCAGCACACTTCAGCTAGTAAATCATCCTTGTAAAAAGAACCTTGCTGTGCTGGTCGTCCCTAATATTGTCTTGGGCCATGCTCTGGAGATGAGATGGTGTGCCTTGGGTCAAGGAGGAAATTCCCAAGCCCACACAAAAAGCCAAAATGTTGGGGGTGGAGGGAATTACTGGGCAGGAAATAGGAACCAGTGCTGCTTGGAGCAAAAATTAATAGGTTCTCTGTGCTGGCTGATGTGGTCCAAGCAAGGGGGAACAAAGTTGGCATTGTAGTACCCAAGCCTCAGCAGCAGAAAAAGAATTGAGGCACTAAGTCAAGGGTCAGAACAACAGCGTGCAATCCTGTGGGACTCCCACACATGCATCCTCCATCCTTTCCCACTGCGGTTAAACCAGCTGGAAACCTCAAGCTCTTCTTGATTTCTTGGCATCTTGCACACCACATCCCACAGAGTTCAGAAGTGCAGGTAAAAGAGAAGCATAGAGCACAGTAATTATGGGGAGAGGTCAGGCACCTTTGCAGATAACTCCTATTTCCAGTGTATCAAACAGCAACTGCTATTTTACTGTTACTTTTGCAGTTTATGTTTTAAATCTTCTTTCAGCTCCATCATGGGATGCTCTGCTTTCTGCACTGAAATATAACATCTTTTTCCTTCACCTGCAAGCCTGCAACTATGCACTGTATCACATGGCAGTACACTTTTCCCACTGTCTTGAGGAAAAATGGTACCATCTGTGCTATCAACCAGGAAAACACCAGAGTTTACTTCACTGCAGACAATTCCAGTGCCATTATGAAATGCAAAACACTCACCATTAACCTCTTCGTGCAAAGTTTAATGCTTTCTTTCCCTCCACTTCCATATGTTCTGACTGCACTGGTTCCTCTAACCCGGGCTGCAATATTAAACCAGGAATAACTGCACTAAACACGAGTACAGAAAGATTAAGGATGAGCCCAGAGGCAATAGCAGTTCGAGTTCTGAGAGAAGTCACTTCCCATCCATCAACATATAGGACCTATCAGCTTGGAGCTGTGCAGTCCTGTCAACCAGCCTGCCACTGGCCCACAGTTTCCTGCATTATCTCTGAGTTCAGATCATAGAATCATAGAATGGTCTGGGCTGGAAGGGACCTTTAAGATCATGTAGTTCCAACCCCCCTGTTATAGGCAGCGATACTTCCCTCTAGACCAGGTTGCTCAAAGCCCCATCAAGCCTGGTCTGAGACCTTTCTAATGCTTTCCAGGCCTGATGAAAATATTACAAAATGGACAAAGATTTCCATCCTGCCTTGTTTCCCAGTAAACTGAGAAATGGGACTCCCAGCAGTCTCATCCCAAAGCCTTAACCTCAGGGAACTGGGATCTGGGGGCTTTTTTTTCCACCTCTGTGCTACATCCTAAGCCAGGTTCCTGTAGGCATCATTTCATTTCACCTACTGGGGTTTGTATTTGTAGGGTATTCAGGGACAGACACAAAACAGGTGACCAGATGAGTCAGAGACTTCCATTACTCCAAACCCCTTAACTCCATCCAGCTGAGCCTGTTTCATTTTGCTCGTAGAGCACTGAAGACAGCAGTCTTCCTAAATGCCAGCTTGCTGCCTCCTCATCCTCCAGCCCTCAGGTTGCTGCTTCCCTGCAAATGCAAGTGCCCCATCTGAAGGACCAGCCTGCAAGCAGGGAAAGCAGGGAAGGGTGTGGGAAGGGGAATGGGACAGGAAAGGGGAAGGGGCCTCCTGCTATGTCAGTGCTATCTTTGTGGCCATTTCCTACATCCTGGGGCGAGGTTTACAGGGTGGGGACAAATTCAGCCTTCCTGCCAAAAACTGGGTTTAGCAGAGAGGACAAAGGGGTGATATTCTGGGAAGAAAGCGAGCTGTGGGAAACAGCATTGTTTCACTGATGCTGGAATGGAGCAAGAACAACTGCCAGGCTCAAATTGCCTTGTTCTCCAAGTAGTTACTGAGACTCCAGCATCACCACAGCACTGTGAGTGCAGTGGGATCGTGGTGATGTTAAGCTGGTATTCTTCTCGTGTGTATGAGCAAAAAACAGCCTCAGGTCAAGCCACAAGTCCACGTACTTGCACAACCTAACCTTGCTTTGTCTTGGGAGAACTGATACATCTCCTTCAGCTGCTCCCTGTGCTCATGGAGATCCGCTTTACTGCAGCTATATATATCTATAAATGTCCCCATGCTGTATACTGCATTGTCAGCCCGACACTGGGAGATTCAGCAGACAGAGCCACATGTCAGTCTGCTGTGTTAAATAAAGACTGGCACAGCTGCTCGGATGCTGAGAAAGGACTACAAGTTATGTATTTGTAGCTGTGTGGATCTGAATGCATGTGCATGTAGGTCATACATTTTATTCCCATAAGATATCTTCTTTCCTTATCAAAAGACAGATGTATCCAGCCTTTGGAAGAGCTGCATGTGCACATATACATTCACACATGTGTTCACGCATGCTGTTTCTATTAATAAACAGTATGGAAACCATTAAGCCTCGCTGCAGTGTGATGAACAGACTGGGTATGCAGGGGAGGGATTATCTCACTCTCTGATATTATATAATCTGTTTAGGCTGTGCCACTTTCTGCTTATTTAAGGAATGAATGAGCACTTCACTCTGTGATGTGCCACCCATGAGTTCTGACATCACTGCTATAATCCACTGTAATGAATCTACTGCTTCCCTTTTGAGCCATTCCCTACCACACGGCCCATGCTAACCCAGTCTATTTCCCAGTCACTGTCTGTGTGTGTTATTCCCCAGAAATAAGTGATGCTTAACTCCATCAGAGCAACAGAATGCTCTCTGCCCCCTAAAGAGACCTCACATATAAGCAAAGTTCTCCAGTGAATTGCTTTGTAGATAACAAAAGCAAGACAAGAATGCAATACGTGTGTGGGCACACTGCTGTAAATGGATCTCACTGGGGCTGGCTAGCCTTGTGTCCAGTGGGTTGACACGAGCTGTTGAGAACACACACGACCTTTCCATTTCTTCTTTCCTGGTCCTTTCTCCCTTCCTATAAATTAAGATCTCCATGCTGAATTCCTTTCTTTGCAAAAGGAGACAGCAACATGCAAAAACAACAAAATCCATAGATGCACTGTTTTAAAACAAACCTTCACCAGTAAACCTAAGCATGTATCCCACTGAGTGAAAAGAGTGGAACGTTTTGCCACGAGGCTTGAGTAGGGCCATTACCTGTGGCCTTATTTTCTCCCCTGGGGAGCAGCGGCTCAGAGCAGCAATGAGCTCCTGCAGCAACACGTGTTGCTTACTCACTGCTTCTGTGACCTGTGCTGCTGTTGTCTCACCTGGTTTGTCAGGGCAGATGCATGCACGCCCAGGCTCTGTGCATACACATGGGATGAGTGGCAGAGCCAGTTACTCCACCATCCAGCACCACCCTTGCAGCCATTGCAAAATAGGTTTGGGGTTATCGGTTCCAGGCAGCTTTCAGGTTCAGAAACAAACAGGAAGATTCTTTGCACAGGAATAACTATCCAGGAACCCAGCTCTGCTCTCTGTCCTCTGGGGTAGGGATGCAATGCATCTCAATGCAGCCTGGAAGGTAACACAGCTCCCAGGGCTGTGTGCAGCCATGGCTTCCAACCCCTTGGTCTGGGACACCAAGCTCCCTAAGATCTCCAACACACAGACAGTGCTGCAGCTCCAGTTCCGTGCCTTCCTTCCAAGATCTTAACAGGGCAGGCTCGACAGTGCCTCAGAGAAGAGGAAGAAACAATTAGAAAACTCCTGGCAGGCACAAACCCCAACCTTCTGTGCTGGCCAGGATGCCTGCTCCTCCCTCTCCAAGTCTGCAATTGCTGGTCAAAGAGGAAGCAAATTCTGCTCTTGCTTCCTCTTCCTTTCCACACAGGAAAAGTCTGCACTGCATTGTGTTAGCACAGAGCTGAATCTGCCTTCTCTTTTACCTTCCTTTTTACTTCCCTTCCCTCCACCCCCCTTTTTAAAGCAAGCTTTACAGAAGACAAGCAGCACATTCGTTAAGGGTGGAGCTGCGTGTGTAGCAAACACTTGGGAAACAGCAGCCAGGAATCACTGTTAGTGTCTGAAATCAGAATACAGACCTGTGATGAACTGCAAGCCAGCAAGCACTCTTGGCTCCAAGGAAACATGATGACCTGTCCCCAAAATTCAACCAAATGTGGACTGGAGGTCTGTTTTTAGAGTTCTTTTCTTTATCCTAAATAACCAGACTTACAAAACGAGCAGTTGCCTGCTTTTTGCAGCAAAGCCAGTGCTTAGGAAGCCAGAAAACCTCATGGTTGCACTGGCTTTTCTGCTGCAAAAAATTAATTCTCTAGCTGAAATTTCAGTGTTCTGAAACCAAGTTTTAAAGAGACAGGGCAGGTAGGAGGCTCAGAGTTGAGGCTTTGTGGGGATGGCCATTTCAGCAAGTTTGTCTTGACAAGAGATGGGAAACAGTAGAGATGTTGAATAAAACACGCACCCTACAAATCAGAAGATGCTGGTTAAGTGAAGAAACAGACTTGCAAGATACCTCAGCATGGATATAACTAACTGAAAAGTTGTAGTAGAATTTACAGTGCCTTCATCAGTGCATTAGCAGATAAGACAGTGCTTTATTCCTTATCCAGTGATTATAGCTCAAAGCTGCAGTGCCCTACTGACAGTGCAAAAGCACAGGGCTGACGGTGGCCATGACCCTGGTGACACAGATAATGTGCTCACTTGGTCCAGCAGCAGTCCTTCGAGGACCAGGACTGGGATCCAAGTACACCACATGGAACCAGGACAACCAGCAAAGCACCATTACCAAGGCATGTGGCACAGCCCAAGGCAAATGGCTGACTCTTCCACAGAGCATTTCATAGTGCAGAAAAGCCAGCATCAGCATCTCTCTGGGTCTAATTATCCTCTTCTACCACGGACTTATTGCTCTTTTGTGTTTTCTCCTTTTAGCAAGCTCCGTCAACTAACTTGCAGCCCTCTTACATTCCTTGTTACAGCTACAACTAACAACTTGCAAAACCCTGATCTATGCTTTCTCAGTGGCTTTTGGCCTTCCCAAAAGGACAAGGTCTAGGGTTCCTTGTGGTTGCCCTCTGGAAGGCTCTGAAGAAACACAGTCCACACTCACATCCAGTGAGAGTCAGAGCTCACCCCCTGCTAAATCATTGGGACTGAAGAGCTTTTTCCTTATCTCAAGGCAAACAGGATTGTGAGGGAGAGGGAAACATGTCAGAAGTCTCTCAGTGCCTGCAGAGGTGACTTCCATCTCCATGGAGGCATGTACATTCCAGCAAGCAGAGGACATGGAGAGGAGGAACAGCTGCTGAACTCCCATACTGATCTGTCAGACAACCAGAAACACTTCGGTTTGCAAATGTTCTTACAAGGTACATGCAGTTACACAACAAAGTGTGCTACAAGAGCATTATTATGGTAACAAAGTCAATTGGCCAAATTATGAAACAACAAAATTACCCCTGTCGGTGTGCTACATCATGGAACTTAAGAGCTCTCTGTCTCACAAGCAGCCTGAGAGATTGCATATCTGAGTTTAAAACCGTCCACTGCAAACTCACAGCTTCTACATCTGGCCAGTTTTGTCTCGGCAACCACAACAAAAAGTCCCTTACTGACTTGCATTGTGGGGCTTTAGCTTCAGATCCCCGGCTCTTTGGGACACTCTGCAGTTCACAGTTCAAAATTACTCAGGAAACCACTTGCCAAAAAATTTGGCATCAAATACCACCATCAGTGCCAAGCCAGAGATCTCAGTTGCGTTCTCACCCAGGCAGTCTCTAATACCAGGGGATTTTCCTTGACTTCCATTGAAGAAATACCTTCAGATGTGCCCATGGTAACACAAGCTGGACTGCAGCTTTTCCTAAGCATTTAGAATCATAGAATCATATTTCAGGATTCCCGTGGCACCTCTGATGACAGGGAAACGCAATTAAAGGAATGCTCACTCCATATGCTTCTGTGTTACCACCCACAGAGCAAAAAAGCCTGCACCACATGAGGGTCCTGCTATGATCTGCTGTAAGCCTGACACGAGAGCAGCTGAAATGCAGCACAGAAGACCTCTTTGGGTGGTGCTGTCATAGCCATGGCCTTGGTATGGCACAAGCACATGTGGAGGGACAAGCCACCATGCTAGCTAGGGGATGGACCCCGCCATAAAACATGCCAAAGTCCAACCTGCCTGATCTGGTTCTGCATTAGCCTTGGGCTCACTTCAGAATGATGCTGAGTAGGTGAGGCTGTGAGCCAGGAGAGGAAAGGAAGCCTCAGTGCATGTGTGAAGCACCTGAGAAAGGTACAGGTATCTTGGAGCTGGATGGACAGGATGGATTGGTGCAGCAAGGAGAGCATCTCACAGCTGGGGCCAGAGGAAGAAACTCACTGTGACATCTCTGCTTTGACTCCTCCTTCACGTACCTCAGCCCCTGTGACTTTAGAAGTGCAGTGATAAAGAGATGAGAAATAGAATAAATAAAGGCAGGAATTATGATTGATACAGATAGCATCGTGCTGCTTTTGTGATAACATCTTCTCACTCGTGCAACTAAACCAGCAAGTGGTGGTAATGGTACTCATTAGGCATTGATTCAAAGAGAAGCTCTCTGTGTGAGCATACATATCTTCCTGCAACCACCATCAGTTGCAAGGATCTTGCTTACATAAGAAGCCTTGTGTAACAAAAAACAACTTCAAATTAATGCATGTGCTCTTTTTGTTAAAAGGATTTAGTTAAACAAATGAAGAGTTTTGCTTTTGCCATTCTGGGTATAATTTACATTTGCTTTCAAGTAACTTAAGCTAATAAGTTTGGCTTGCATCAGACTGCATGTCAACGGTATGCAGTGCCAGTTGACAACAGCCAAAAGTCACACAAGGCACTGAAGATCTTTCTTCAGAGCCCTCTCTAACACATGCTCACGTAGCACAGATTCATCTAAACTGGTTATGCACGCTTTAAACTTGTCTAATTCAATCTGTTACCAGACTTAGCAAGATCAGTTGCAGTTGAGTGTTTTTATTCCTTCCCATTCTGTTCGAAACACTCAACTGTTGAGGGAGAAAATACTTCCTGAACGTCCTTGTCTTTTCACTTCCTTTTCCTCTGGCAGATGATAACTGCTTTATTGCATCTCTCTTGGAGCTGCAGTTCCATGCCTGAGTTTCCTGGGGCATGAGAGCTACGAGCACCAGAGGTGGCTCAACCTGCTGGGAACCCTGAGCTCACAGCCTGATTAACGAGGTTAGTTAAGAGCAACAGCACTGCTAGTTTAAGGAAATAACCACTTATTTCCCTCCCTCGTGGGAATTACCACAGAGGCATTTGGGGTTTTCTATAGCTCACAAAGTGCTGCAACCAGCCCCAGCAACTTGTTCCTCCTCTACCCTTATCCTCCTGATTGCTCCTCACACCCAGGATAGTTGATGATGTTCCCATCTGTCCCTTGGTGCCAAGTGCACCTGGATCACTGAGTAGGAACAGCAGAAATGTGTTCCTAGATTTCCCAAGCTGCTGCTGACCCAACAGGAGGCTCACCTGGCAGGGAAGGAGATGAAAGCCACAACATCCACTGGGGTTGCATTCAAATGTGCTAAAACTGGTCTTACAAGGTAATTAGCATTTGTTTACTGAAGCAGAAGATACATGTCTCTACAAGATGCCCAAAAGAAATAAGGTTTATCTGCCAGTCTAGAGATCTGAACCTATTTAAGGAATGAAAATCAAAAGGAGGGGAAAAAGGGTCAGCAACTGGGCCCTGTGAAGTAGGAAGCAATGATGGATTGACTGCATATTGAGTATTGATTCGGAGTGCTTTGGCATGTAATAGGATTTGAGAGCAGACTAGTTTGGTTGCCTTATTATGGGATGCCTGATACAGCGTGCCTTTATGCAATTGTTTTTGGTTTTTCTTCCTCTGTATATCAGACAGAAAACGATCTGATTCTCTCTGGGGTTCACCGTTGAACTTATGACACAGCATTCAGTTTTGGTTTCACCACAACCCTGCAAATGTCAGTACTTTGTCACAAATTCCCCTTATATACACATCTCGGCCCTCCTGAATCATCCAGGCTTACTTCTCTCACCCAATCTCTTGCTCTAGACTGCGTCTAGCCATTGGGGAAATAGTTCATAATTCCCTGCTTAAATAACTGGCTTTTGATAAAGGTCCAACACAGTACTCTGAGGGCTGTTTTGTTTTTACAGATGGAGCAGACAGAGCAGAATGATGCTGCCTGCATACTAAGAAACTTGGCCCGGAGCCCACGCACACCAAAGGCAAAATAAATAAATAAACATCTCCATCAATCTTGACGTCACCGGGGGAAAAAGGGTCACTGCCATGTGGAAGGAGACATCTGGACAGTGAGGTCACTGCTCTGGATGGATGCCACCGAGAAGTTCACATGCTCGGCAGCATCATAGGATAAAATGACAGTTAAAAAAAAAAAAAAAAGAATAAATTCTAATTGATACTGAGTGAGCAGAGGTTTAAGGATGGAGGTCCGTACCTTCTGCACGCCTGCCTGCATATCTAACTTTTCCTGATTAAAAACTCCTGTGATTCTAGGCACGCAAATAGGAGCAGCCCATCATCTCACGGGGTGCTGCCCATGCCAATCCAGAAACAGCCCTGAAACAAGTAAGAGCAGGATCTCACCTTGCAATTACAGCTGCAAGGTGTGGAGGAGGACCCTCCCCACAGCCATGGGGATCCCCAGACCTGGGCTGCAGCACCCACAGGGTGCACTCGCCCAGGGTTTTTATGTTACCTGCAGCTGTACGCAGCCACATGAATGCATACACAGAATGACAACCATTCAGAGCAGCCACAACAGCAGACCACTGCAGCCTTTTGTACCAAGCTTCTATTCCGAGAAAATCCTTCCAAACACACGTGGGGAAAAATGCAAAGTATCCCATTTAATAAACAAAAACGTTTGAGGAGCAACGAGAAATGCCTGCTGGGATGGAGAGCCCCTTGGTAACCGTCCCCCCGCACGTATTTCTAACCAACTTGCTCCTGCAGGCTATTGTCTGCTTCCTTCTGTCCCCATCCAAACACAGTGTGAATGCAGCAGGCGATCGCCAGCTGTGAAAGCTCCGATCTTTCCATTCGAGCACCAGGACATCCCACAGCACCCGGACACCCAGCCGTGGTGCTGCGGGCACAACCAGCATCCGCACCGGGCTCTGGGACTCCTCACCAGCCCCGAGCAGCGCTCAGACGGCCCGATTTCAACGCAGCACAGCCACGACGGAGTCTTTGTTATCAGAGCTCGGATTCCTTCAAGACTGCTAAATAAAAAAAGAATCCACCCTCCGAGAGACGGCGATGCGAGCGAGTGGAAAACGCCGTGTTTCTGAGCACGGGCTTCGGGAGCGGTGGCAGCACATCCAGCAGCTCCGGGAGACGATGCCGGTTCCCCCGTGCTATGGAACGGGTTGGGATGAGCGTTGAGCCGAACGTCCCGAGCGGGTTGCCGGCACCGCATCCCCACCGCCACCGCATCCCCACCGCACGGGGCCGGTGGCTGCTTCCCACCTCTCCCTTTATCCACGCAGCCCTTCCGCTTTATTATTCTTATTCTTATCATTATCAGGGGGTCTCGGAGCTTACCGGAACCGGGGCGAATCCTTGATGCACTCCTCAAACTCCACCGTCATCCTCGCGGTTCGGAGCTCAGCGGAGGAAGCGCAGCGCCCGGCGGCGGCGCAGCGAGGCGCGGCACGGCACGGCACGGCACTGCGCCCGCCCCCACCACCGCCCGGCAGGCAGGGCAGGGCCGGGCAGGGACCGGCTGGAGGCTCGGGGCGGGGAGCTCAACTGCAGATGCCCCCAGTTATTATAGAATGAGAGTGCCCCCGGTTTTCCCGCAGAAGTCTTTGAGATTTCATTGCGCCTCCTAGTTAGTCGACGGGAGCTGCTAAACCACCTTTGTGCGTGGTTTGATAGCGATAGGGAATGGCTTTAAAGTGAAAGAGGAAAGACTTAGGTTGGATGTTAGGAAGAATCATAGAATCACTAAGGTTGGAAAAGACTCACAGGATCATCCAGTCCAACCATTCACCCATCACCAATGGTTCTCGCTAAACCATGTCCCTCAACACAACATCCAAATGTTCCTTGAACACCTTGGTGACTCCACCACCTCTCTAGGCAGCCTATTCCAGCACCTGACCACCCAAAAAATTGTTTACTGAGAGCAGGGATGCCCTGGCACTGCTGCCCAGAGTGGCGTGGTGCCTCATCTCTGGTGATGCCCAAGCCCAGGCTGGATGGAATCCATCCAGCATCCAGCCCACAGCAAGGGCTGTGTGGGCTTTACGGCCTCTTCCAACCCCAGCCATCCTGTGATTCTATGATTCAGATCCTGACCATCCCCTCAGGTCTCTGCATTAATTCAGCAGCACAGCCCAACCTTCGGGTTGCCACGGGGTTGTGGCCACAGCTGAGAAAAAAAAAAAAAAAAAAAAAAAAATCGACCTGTAGAGGAGGCACGCAGCAATTCCCTGCCATTAGTGTCAAAAGGATTGGCATCAATCCTGTTACTGCTTAATCTAGTTTTTAATTTTCCGTACACAGTGGATTTGCTGCTGCCATCAGCCATGCAGTAAATCTGCAGTAACTCCACTGAAGCCAATGTAATCACTCAAGGAAGGACATCTGGACCTGCAGGTCCATGGGAACAGATCACATTTGCTACCGGACACAGCACTCTGATGTGGCACAGATAAATGAGACTAATTACAGCGAGCTTCGTTTGGATCCTCCACCCATCACTCACCACAGGCAGAACAACTGCACGGACCACACCAATGGCTGAATTTAAGACTGAGAAGTGCCCTGAGTGTAAATCTCTACCCAAATGCATTCTGTTTAACGAGCACCTGAACTAAACCCACAGCTCACAGCAACACCAGGGCCAGGGGTGTCTCAATGTCACAGCATATCAAGGCATCACCTCAGCCACAGACAGATCCAGGACAAACCAGGGGGGAGGAAGATGCTCCATGCCACGTCCACACTGAGTGCTGCTATGATCTGCCTCCAGACCAGGCTCTGGCTCTGTCTGAGGACCCAGCCCTGCTTCATTGGCAGCATTTCAGTACCCAAAGGGAGCCTATAAACAGGAGGGGGGTCAACTCTTTGAAAGGGTAGATAACAGCAGGATGAGGGAAAGTGGTTTTAAGTTGAGGGAAAGATTGAGGTTGGATGTCAGGGGGAAGATGTTTGCTATGAGTGGTGAGGTGCTGGAACAGCTGCCCAGAGAGGCTGTGGATGCCCCGTCCATCCCTGGAGGTGTTCAAAGCCAGGTTGGATGTGGCAGCCTGGGCTGCTGTGAAATGTGGAGGTTGGTGGCCCTGCGTGTGGCAGGGGGTTGGAGATTCGTGGTCCTTGAGGTCCCTTCCAACCCATGCTGTGATTCATTTGCCCTCTGTGCTTTGGAAGGATGCAGTCTGCCACGATTTAACACTGAGGAGGTGGAGGTTCTGTGGGACACAGAAGGCTCAGCTCAGCCCATCAGCGCCGAACGGACAAGGTGACCTCTGCTGGCTCCTGTTCCACCCGCTTCCATCAAATCACCGCGTTTCCCTTTGCTCTTCCAGCACCGATGACGACACGGGGGTGTTGCTGTACCCACAAGCTCAGGGATTGCGACTTGCCAAGCTGAAATCCACGCAGCTCGGATACGGCTGTCGGAGCTCCTCGGCTCGCCGCCTTCCCACACAGCGCAGCCATGGCGGCGCAGCGGAAGCGGGCGGCGCTGGGAGGGCGCTGAGGGGAAGCCGGCCCCGCTCCGCCTCCCCGCTGAGCCCGTAGTACAGCAAAGATGGTTTCTCCTAAAACCCGATACTTAGTGTTCTTTCAGTACTGGGGCACTAAATATAGGTAGGTGCGGTTAGAGGTCGGCCCTGCGTTGTTAGGTCCGGGGGGGAGAAGAGGGGGGTTGCATGGAGGAGGAAGGTAAAAATGGGTTTGGGGTAGGGATAGGTTGGGCAGGGAGCTGGGCTGTGCTTTGTGGTGTTGGGTAGGACAGGAAGCAATGGGTAAAAGACAGGAAAGAACAGAGAGAAAGGCAGGCTGGTATAGCAGCACAGCCTGGTGGTGTTATTTGCTGCGTCGGCTCTCTGGGTTCTGAGAGGCTGGGATGCCATCGCTGCCCTGGAATCAGAGCCAAACTGCTCCCCAGCACTGCTTTCCCCAGGCCTTAAACATCCCACGTAGGTGGCTGTGCTTGTTTACGTGACAAAAAGACTGTGGGAGAACTCGTGCAGCCCCACTACGCCTATCTACACGAGGGTTCTGCAGAATAACACCATCACCTGCCAAAACCCACGCTTATTTTTCAGGGTACGGTTTGTTTTCTCGTGGGCTCTGCCCTCAATTATTCAGTGTGGTTGCGAGTGGGCCAGCTTTGGCCTCAGGACATCTCTCAGCACTTCTGAACTGTTTGGGAACGGCTGTGACTCCTGGAGAAGGGAAAGAAGCTCAGCACTAATTGGGTCTTTGCAGCTTTCACATCCACCGTGCCCACAATAAAGGATCTGTAAACAGCATCTCAGATTGGGCTTGAAAATGCTTTACCTGCATACTCTCTCATCCAGGGCAATTTGCTTCATCTTCTCAGCCCGTCAGCCTCCATCTGAAGGGCTGGTACACAGAGTAGCATTTAAATGATGATTTTTGTTTCTTGCATGCAACCATGCAGCTGTTTTCTTGTCTGTTCTCCCAGTGTCACGTCCCTGTGAGTTGTATGAAAAGGTCACTCAGCAGCAAGCAGTTCAGTGGTTGCCCCCAAGTAACTTCTGGTGGGTTCTCTGTCAAGACATTGGGTAGAAAATGCAGTCCTGATACACCTCAGTAACTGCTGTATCTGTTTTCTTCTGCAGTGGGGTCATGCAAACCTCAGCTGAGCAGTCAGGGGTCGGAGTCCAGAATTATTTGGAGGTATGTTTTCACTAATCATTCTGACATTAAAATGAAACTTCTGCGCTCACACTGTTTTAGCGATGGATATTATAGAGAATAAATACTATTTTTACACTGATTGTTTAGAACATGACTATTCAGCAGTATATAAATGTCTTATTGAGTGTCTAAGTGCTTTAGGAATGGTGCTGGTAGGCAGGTGAAAGAATTGGGCTGAGATATCCCACCCATAAGCTCTAAACACAGCCAAGACATTTCCAGCCATGCCTGAATGTTTACTGAATGAGGGTGAGGATCCTTGATTTGTTTGCAGCCTGCAGAAGGAAAGCGTGATGAATTACGGCTTGAAGAGGAGTTTTCAGGATGTATTTGTATGGCTTCTTGCCTGAGACCATTGTGGAGAAAGTGTATAAATATTGTGCAAATCTTGAAAGAGCCCCAAAGGACTTTCTATCTCATTTATCTAATGCTCTGAACCATCCAGTGTCTCAGCCTCAGGCGCCGGACTTTGGGTGAGCCCAGCAGTTGTTTTGCATTATCCAAGTAACTTTGTTTTAAGAAGGGAATGGGTAGGATGGGTGATTAAAGGGAAAGAAAGGAAAAGAAAAAAAAAAGACAAAGAGAAGGAAAAAGATAAACTTATTTGGTGTTGTCTTTTCACAGTATCAGCATTTCGCTGGCTAGTTCGGGGATATGTGCTTTGCTTTCATGTGGTGGTATTGATGCTGGGCACTGCTGAGCAGGGCTGCATCTATTAGAACCACATGGGATGTCTTAAAGCAAATTTAATAGAAAACTGCTGGGGCCTGTAGGAATTTATCTTCCTTCCTCCATTTCTGTGCAGCTTCATAACACTCGTTTCCAAAGCCAGGAAGGCAAGCGAAGGGAAGAGCAAGATTAAATCTGTAATGAGATCCTTGTTCCGTTCTGTGTATGTTCAGACATCTGTTTTGTTTGCAGTTACAGGCAAGCAAATAACCTGTGAAGTGTAGACTTCGTGTATCAGCAGCTGGTGTCCTTAGAAGTGTAATGAACTGGTTTGTGAGTAGGACATGCAGCTCTCTAGGTGAGAGGGTAGAGCTGTGGCTGAGCAGGAAGCCTGGCTGCAGCCATTTGTCACCACATCTATCATAGAGAACACAAACAGTTCTGTAGTTCTTAGTACTGCATGGAAGAAATAGGAACTTGTTATCTCCGTGACAAATGCAGGTATTTGAAGGAGCTTTTTAATTTGTATTTGATGGGGGAGGAGCTTCGCAGACAAAACTTTTCCTTCTTGGAGACAATCTATTTGTCTTGAAATACTTGGAAGCCCAGCTTGCTAGCGATGAGTCCAAGCCAGAATTCCAGACCTTGCTTTCCCAAATTGGGATGTTTGAGATTGCTGACTTGGCTCCTTCCAATAAGGAGAAACGTGCTGTAGGACTCCACACTCTAGTCTGAAATCTTACAAGTGCTCCTCCTGAAATTGAGGATCTGCCATGTAGTACCTTTTACTGAAGTGAATAGCTCTTACTTGTGCTACCAGGCACCACATGCAAAGCCTGGTAGGATCTACAGAATTAAATTCACTTTCATATTTGGTTTGAACCACCTCCTGAGCACGTTGTTTCCCATTGTGCTAGAAAATGCTGTCTAAAACTAATCTTCCTGCATGAAGCTCTGCTTTGGCTAGCAGCTTTGTGCTAAGTCCAGATATTATTCCTTATGAAAGAAAGAAAGGGAGAAGGAGAACACAGACAAACTCTGTGCTATGTAAAACAGCTTTGGTACAGCTCCTTTCCTCCAGAAAAAAAAAAAAAAAAGGAAGAGAAGGAATGCTACAATCAGAAAGATTAATGCAGCAGCAGAGTGATACAGGAGCATAACAGCAAAGGAACTAATGTGACTGGAATGGTATTACAAAAGAAGAGGACTCACCCATCTATGAAGACCTAGGCCTGCAGGGAAAACTCCACAAGGGAGGAAACTCCAACCAAAGATCCTTCCCCTATGGCAGTCAGCCCTTAAATGAAGTTTAAGAGAGGTGCAGCCAGGCTCCAACCCTTCTGATCACACCACTGAATTGCCTCCACCTGTGCTCCCAGGGCTGACTGGGTCCTTTCTTCAGGTGCTCAATCAGTGGTTCAGGACATTACTCAACAGTCCCCATACAAGGAACAAATTGAAAATTGACCCAGAGAACTGTTAACTTCATCACCTCTTTGGGTAATAATTCCAGCAGCCTTGGAGGTTGCTTTGGAAACCCTCTTTTCCAGCAGAAGCTGCTTTCTCATCTTTTTCTTTCTTGTTTTCTCTATAGCTTTTCTCTCTTCCTCTGGGAAGGAATTAGATTCTTAATTAGTTTCAGTTGACATAATGCCCACTGAGTCAGCAAGGTTGCAACCAGAAGCTCCTGCATTATTACTTATTAGAACGCAGCACTTTGTAAATTGTGCACCATCTCCAGCAATGCAATGCAGTCCCTTGTGTCTGTGCATCTAATGCCATTGGAGGTGTCTTCCAATGACAACACCAATAAGCAATGCAGCTGCTTGGAAGAGCAATAGACACCTTTTCAAAATACTCCTACTGCATGTTTTTCTCTTGAACATATCCACTTACAATTGACTTGACAGGTTCCTTCTGTAGCTCCCAGATGCTCTGCAGGGGTCTTTTGTGACTGAGCATCTTGAGCATTTTTTATTTAGACTTCAGGGAGATGCGTGGATGAATTTTTGCTTCCCAGACATAGCTGGTGTGTACTGACAGGCCTGTTCTTCATCTTGCCTCTCCAACATTTGTACAGAGGGAAAAGAGAACAGGGCTGTGAGTAATAAGAGAAATCTGGAATGTGGATTCATATCATTCTGGCACACAACAATGGAAATTTCAGTGGGATTCAAAATATGGAAGTGCTTAGTGAACGAAACCTGTTAGCAGCACAGACCTACTAAATGCAAGTAATGCTTTCCTCTGCATTACTGGTATGGAGAGTATTAGAAGTATAGAGAAACACCCAGGGATTCTGGTTGCTGCTCCAGAAATATGATTGTCTGGAACAACTGTGACTCCAGAAGTAAAGACAGCATGAAAATGAATGAGATCTGTCTCAATGAAGCACCTCCAGCACATCAAGGTTCCAGTGTTTATAACTTGCCAAGCAGAACGCTGGCATGCTGTGTGGCCTAAAGAAGGGAGCAGAGACCTGTGAACTTTGAGGACATAAGAGAACACAGCTCCTCGATTCCTTTATCTCCTCTACTACTTTTTAGCTGAGCACCCATGGGTAAATTGCTTAACTAACTGTCCCAGTTTTCCCCCATTGGAATCCATAGATGACACCCAGCAGTGTAAGGGTCAGAATTAACAGCAGTAAAGCTTTGGGAGTTCCTTGGATGAAAGGCCTGCTTCTTTGAGGGGCTTTTTTTTTCCCTTCCTGCCTCTGAAAGGGCAGGTTGCCATTCAAGCAATTACTAAATGTAAATAATGCATCTTTTTTGCAGATCAGCGTGGGTTGTATTAATGGATTAGAGTATATAGGAACCAGTGGAGGAAAGGTAACAGATGTCTATAGGCTCAAAGGCCATCTGGATGGTGCAGATATGAGACATATGCATAGGTGAAGGGGTCATTAGTGAATTGCCCGTGAAGAAGTTCAGCAGTTCAGAAATTCTCTCTGCAAGGAGATTAATTAGGGTAGGCTTTAAATGGAATATTTAATTTAAATATTTAAATGGAGGCAGCAGTTGGTGGTGGACTCTATTATCAACTGCATGCCTGCTGGGCTGGGGGGAGAGCCCCCAGATGAAGCTTTCAGCATTCACAGCCTGAGATTTGTTGTTGATGGTGATTACATTTCTCCTTGCATACCCAGCACAAATATCTCTCCAGAGAACTGTGCCTGGGAGGTAGGAAAAGGCAGCTGTGAAAATACAGCTTTGGTGGACCTGTCATTTGGTCCTTTACTTCTGTGGATTCAGTGGCTTGAGCAGGGAAACAATCAGGTTTGCCTTGGAGCCTTCGACCCTCTCTTCCTCTCCAGTCTGCTCTCCAAAACAGCTTAACCCTTTTGGCAGACAAGAAACCCAAACTCTTCATTGTTCCTATTATCCAGCTTTGTTCAGATGTGGTGTGTGAAATAGAATGCAGTGTGGGGATCCGCAGGAGTGTCGTATCCAAACTTTTCCAGCTTTTCCATAGCAAGAAAGGAGGATGTTCTCTCCTGCCCTCTCTCCCTCCATTCCACTCAGCTGTGCTCACACTGGCTGATTTGTGCTTGGCAAAATGAGAAGGAGGCGAGGCTGGGGAAAGAGAGGAGTCTGCAAAATTACAAACATATATTTGCAGAATTTTTTTCTCTTAAAACACAGCTTTTGCTTAAAGACAAAGCGTCGAGCCACAAGACATGGTCTGCTGCATAAAACCTACTTAATTTCTGTCTGCTTCTCTCTGCATAAGGGTGATAAATAAAGATTTTTATTGTTAATTGTAACCATATGTGAACTCCAAATAGAAGGATTAGGAAGGGGAAAAGTTTAGGGTCATTTCTGTTCTGTTTCCCAAGCCTTCCCCTGCAGCTCAGTTACATTTTTTCTTGCCTCTCTGTGCTTTATAATGATATGTTTCTGAGAGCCCAGAATCCTGTCTGCTCAAGTTGTAGGAATCTGGAAGGCATTTGTGAGTCAGCAATTCAAGCTTTATTGACTCTTGGTACCAAATTGAAATGCAATAAAGACCACTACTGGGTTCACCACTCAGGAGGGAAGATGAGAGAGAGAGAAGGAAATTTCCAGTCATTCATCTGCTTTCCTGCTTTTTTTTTTTTTTTTTTCCTTCAGTTGTTCAGATATACTTCATTCATACACCATAATAAATTACATTAAGGGCCTGTCCTCACAAAGACAAAAACTGTATTTTGCAGGTGCAGTAACCTACTTCTAAGCCTTACTGTATGGAAGACCTACTGTGGTTTTAACACTGCTCTAGTAATCTAGAATCCCAAGCAGAGTTTGCCTTTGCAAGGTCCACCCTGGCTTTGCTAAATGGGACTGATCTGCGACCCTTCAATATGTAGCATCTAATTATCTCCGTTAGCATCTCTCTACCTCCCTGTGGTTATTTATACCTGCTGGGATGGCTCAGCATCAGCTCCTCCAGTGCTGTGTTTTATTAGAGCTATGCCTTAGTTCTCTGATCTGTTTCTGTTTCTCAGTGGGACCAATAAATGCATTACATCAGTGCTGTGCTACTTCTCATCTGGTCCCCCGACTCCTCCTCTGTTCTGAACAACTGATGGAAGCACGTTGCCCTCTGTAGCCCTGCACCTGTTGTGGATGGGAAAAAAATTCTGCCAGCAGCAATAAGCTGCTGTATTTTACACCATTTTGGCCTGCACTGGAACAAAAGGCTGCAGCCTGAGCTCTATCAGGCCTCTTAGCTGTAATGTCACTCTGACATCCCTGTGTGCTGTTTCTGTCTGAGTTCTGGAGTTCTGTAAGAGCATGCACTGTGCTGCTGTTACCTGCTTCTGATGCAGCTTGAATGCAGCTCTTGGCAGTCAGATGCAGGGGTTGTGTCTGGATTTAAATTAGGGATTCTCTGTTCTCTTTACTTCTGCCCAATTCTATAAAGCAAAGGACAGGGAGGTAAATATTTTTCACTTTGTTTTATATATGCTTTATATATTTTATGTATGTTTTATATGTATGTTTTAAGCTGATGTGGCACATTGGATGTTCTCTTTAAAATGATTCTGGGACATAAGGTGAGAAGCCAAATAGTACTAGCAGAAGTCAACAGACCCACCTCCATCCATCTCTTCAGCTCACAGTAAAACTCCCTATTACTCCTCTGGAAACAGTAAGGAGGCATGATGTATTTAGCAAGGAGGAGTAGGGCATTGTTTCCTAGAGAGCTCTGAGTTTCCTCTTCATGGTTCTGTCTCATGTTGGATTGCAGAAGGCAGCACAGAACCTAAAACCTGTTGTTCCCATCAAGTTCCACATCTCCAGCCGGACGGACAGTGGTGTCCATGCGCTCTGCAACTCTGCTCACCTTGATATCCAAAGGGCACCAGGGAAGCCAGCTTTTCAAGAAAGAATGCTCATTGGTTGTCTGAATTACCACCTGAAGCCTGAGCCAATTCGGTGAGTTGGTGGCAAGTCAAAATCCTTCATTTTCTTCTTGTTTGAGAAAGGGGAAAAATATAGCAACAATCTCCCATCTTCACCCATGAAATAAAATTGCTGTTAGTGTTAGCAGAATCCACCCTTCCCTTCCCAGCTACACCAAGGCTACCTCACGTTGTGATTCAGAGAAGTTGCATCAAGAACTCCAGTTTAATATTGCTCTAACAAAATTGGATTGATTTTGCTCAGTGTGGTTGATAAACAGTCCTTTTTATCCTATACAGTTGTAAATGTAGTCATGTAAATGACTAGAGAGAGCTGCTCTCTACTCTTTCTTGTGTTACTTTGTCTTTTTATGAACTAAAAGCAGTTGAAGGTGCAGACTGTCCATGTCTGTACAGCATTTGCTGCACTCAGACATGTCTCTCTGGGTAGTACCCTAACAAGCAGTGTGCCAGGGCACTTCAGTGGGTTGTACAAGAAGATGGCTGATTTGTAGGAAGTGTCTGGATGAGCAACAGAAGTTGGATGCAAGATGCCAATTGGTAATTATTCAGAGGATCCAGTTGCTCTCTTTCATGTTACTGCAGTCTGGTGGCATGAGCATAAAGGAAGATTATGGAGGCAAATTCCCCATGCTAGAGCAAGAACCCAGGACAAAAAAGCAAATCCCTCCCCACCCAGTGAAGGGATTTTTGTAAGAATAGCAGCCTGCTATGAAGCACCCTCCCCCTTCCCACTTCACCCAGTCTGCTTTATTTTCTAATCTCCTCTTTGTGAAACAGGGCCTGACCCAAATGCCGACGCAGCAAGGCCTGGGATTTGAGGGCTGACATCATGCCTGAATCTGCCCTTCATTTTGCAAGGGAGGACTCCAATTCTCCATGGCCTGGGGAGCAGTGAACCCAGCTCTAGATGTGCAGGAACCCGAACAGTTTGGTGGCTGAGGAGGGAGATCTGAATGGTGACATTTCTTTTTCTCCCAGAAGGTCCTTTGTGCAGGTCCCAGATGCTGTGTAAAGTGAAGAGAGACTGTGAGTTGGCTGAAGCTGTGACATGCCCTGTGCTGCTGAGGTGCTCGCTGACCTTAGCTGCGTGCCTGACCACAGTCCTCATCAGTAGACACTCTGAGTTTACCAGGATGCAGTCAGCTCTACTTCTCCCTCTTCCCTTAGTCTGAACCCTTTACAAATGGCTCAGCTGCTTTCCATTAAGGAGCTTGGTGACAGGCATGAGTCTAAATGGATCAGCAGCCAACCCCTCCCTCTGTAAATATACTTTGCCAAGAATTCTCTCCTAATGCTGGATAGAAAACCCAGCACTTTCATGTGGTTGCAAGCAGGGGGTGATGGAGAGAGAGATCTTTGTGAGAACTCGTTGTTGATAGAGCTTGAAAAGGAGACCAGATTCCAAACTGGCTGGCTGTATCATTAGCAATAATGATCTTCTTTGTAGCTTTGCTGCATGATGGGTCTCTTCTAGGAAATGATCTGTCTTTTACATTTGCAAAGCATTTTTGAAAGGATCTTGTCCACAAAGATCAGAGTGTATTCTGCAGATGGGTAACTTGAGGAGGACATTGCTATCATGTAAGTAGGGATAGAGTAGGAAAGTAGATTCTTGCCTTCTATTTCTGGTTTCAGTTTGGTAAGTACTCCAAAAAAGCTGTCTGGGTGGCAACAAGGCAGATCTGGGATTCATCCCACCACCCGCAAATTGGTTTCCACCAATTTGGTGAAGGTTACACTGCCAAAAAGCTGAAGAATGCTCTCAGTCGTCTTTATTTACCAGCAGTCTTGTAAAAAAGGAGACGTTAACAAGGGTTGAAATGTAATATGTTTGAAGAAATGTTGGAATAAGAGACTCCCAGTTAGAAAGAGCCCAAGATAGCAATAGCATCTACCAGGAGAGGCAAGAAAGGATGTCTGCAGTGAAGAATCATCTGAGTATAAACGGGCTTTTCTGAAAGAATTGTTCAATGGGAAGTTATAAAAGGATGGTTATTTAATAAAAATCACTTAAGTGTTAACAGGAGAAGCTCAAGGGAGATGAAATGCTTGTGGAGATGTGTAGACAGAGGAAAATAAATGGAAACTTAATTATATTACTGTGTTTAGAAAATGCTGGAGGTCCTAGGTTCAAACTCCATTGCAGGCCTGGAGGATGTAGTTTGCATTTCTGATGGGAGTTTATAATAGCGAAGCGGTCTTCTGGGCTTGTTATTGCAAATCTTTGCAGAGGCCTGTGGCTCAGCTTTGATTTCTTCTTCTGTGGTCTGAGCCTTTGCAGAGAAGAGGTGTGAGCCAGAGGCACTTAGGCTGACAAAACTCCCTGCAGCACCAACCTTTTAAAAGTAAATAAATAGCTTTATCTATTATTCGGTCCCAAACGGTATCAAATTTTGTGGCTGCTTTGCATCCTTTCTCCTCTATTTACAAAGCTCCAAAGCCAGAGGGGCAGAAGGAAAACTACTTTCTGATTAGAGGCATCCTCTAAAGCAGTGTCTGCAATGATAGAATACCTCTGAGACAGCGCCTCTTTGCTGGATGCTCCCAGCAGGATGATGACAAGCCACAACTCTGGACTATGGGAAAATAAAATCCAGCAAAAACTGCCACCTTCAAATCAGTTGCAGTGCTCTGGGGATGTGCAGAAATAGAGGAAAGCTCTGCTTTCTCCCTTGCCTGAGGGAAGTTTGTTTCCCCTCTGCCAGCCTTTGCAACCTCCTGTCTACTAAGCTATCCCTCATTTAGGGACACCAGGCATTTCTTCAGTTGCCTTTATAGAAGGCAGTAGGAGCATTCAGCAGCCTAGCAAACTGCTTCTTGAGTTAACTGCCCAGTGCCAGTGGAAGATGAGTGGGCATAGCCATTCCATACAGCCATCGTCTGCATGTGTGAAATGAAGGGATACCTGTTCTGCTGTATCCAGACAGAAGCAGTCTAGGTAGGATGCTCCTTTATTTTCATTGCCATGGCAAAATCTTGGAGGTTGTGGGGGGAGGTGGCTGGGAAGTGACCTACTTTCAACTATTTCCATCTGCTACAATGAACTGCATAGCTGCCTTTAGGAGTGAGCACAGAGTGCTGCGTTGGGTGTGCAGGTATCTGTCATTGGGAAGTCCTTCATGCTCTTATCTGGGGCCATGGTTCTGCAAGAGGGCTTGGGTTTATTCTTGTAAGAGGGTAATTCACAGATGGTTTTCAGTGCAAAGTCCTGTCTGTCTACACACAGAGAGTGATGGCAGCCCTTCTTAGCAGCAAGGCTAAGGTGAAACAGATAGGAAGCCTTAGAATGTCTGATTGTATTCTAGCATTTACAGGTGGATGCTCGTTCAAGAAAGTGATTCATGAGTATCAGGAAAAATAAGAAGGCTCGGGCTATGAGACCTCTCTTACAGGCTCATTAAAGCTGCTGGGTTTCTTCCCTCTTCTTACCAGTTTATCTATTAGAACTGGATCAAGTACCAGAAAAGGTGGAGCCACAGACCTGCCCTTGTGATGAGTCTGACCAGCAAAACAGGAAGATGGCTGTTTTCTGTTGCTTAATATAGGTGACAAAACCTGAAGGAAAAAAAAATAATAATAAATCACCATGAAGAGTGCACTGAAAGCCTTTTTTGATGGTTGTTGTGGTCGGGACATCTGGTTTTATCATCCACACTGCATCTCTTCCACCTCAGTTGACGCTGTCCTGCAGACTTGAGGGCTCTGGGTACAGCCAGTATGCCTTTGAAGGCAAGCACAAACACACTCTGTCCTTTGAGTCAGTGTTTCACAGCTGCATTAGGGCAGTTGTGAGCCAAGTGAATAGTCTGGAAGAACTCATCAACTTGGGAATGATGCTGCAATAACTAGTTTCTTGTTGGCAAGCCTAGAGCAGGGACAGAGTATTTGTGTGCCTGTCAAATTCCATGTATAAAGTCCCTTTATGGCTGTGTATTCAGTTAGATCTCTGAAAAAAAAAGTTACCTTGGCCATCAGCACGTCTGGGTAAGAGTCACTGGAAAGGAAATGTTTTCTTACAGGGCTCAAATGAGACCAGCCCTCTCCTTTTGGTTTTCCTGCTAAAGAAGGTAGTGGATGAAAAAGTCCAAAGGGAATTATTTCTACAGCTGCTTTGGTAAAAGGAGGAATAATGGCTATTTTCTCCATTCTCCTAGCATAATAGGGATACCACAAAAGAACTGGTAAGAGTTTTTGTGAAAAACACATTTGACATTCGCAACAGCCACTGAAAAGTGGGTCATGCACAGCATAATATTCTCCATATGTGAGATACATTTCATCCTGAGGATCTCAGGAAACCTCAGACATTGTCTTGCTTGTTTGTTTTTGCAAAACTTTCCCTCAAGTGATTCATATTTGTACATGCACATGAATATTTCAAAGAATGTGTGTGTACACGTGTGCCTTTGCACCCAGCTGCATGGGGGAATAATGCAGGCTCTTTAATGGTGCCATCCCTGAGAGCAGGAACCAGAACATAGCATACAGCTAAAGAAAACTGATGGCAGCCAAAGTTGATTATTGGCTGGAAGTTTGGGTCAGGATGCTAAGAGTTCCAGCAGTGAGATTGCTAGGAAGCGTGTGGGTTTAGAACACAGCATAAGTAAAGAACCCATTGCATGTTTTAATTCCACCTATATGGAGAGCAGCAAAAATTTTTGAACTAGTGCATGGCATTCCTGTCTCCCTCATTCTCTTCTGTCATAACAGCATCTTGAGTGCCCATCGAGTGACCAACAATTTCCATGCACGTTTCTCTGCGCTGTCAAGAACCTACATTTATCGGCTGTTGATGGGCTGCACCCACCATTCTGAAATACCAGTGTTTGAGAGGGATCTGTGCTGGGCTCCCACTGGAGGGTGAGTGTCTTTCATAAGGCCCTGGGCAGCTCTGCAAGGATTTGGAAGAGGTGCAGAGGGGTAATTTCCACACGTGAAACCAGATTCCCACATCATATTGGAGATATTGAACAATGGAGCTGCACTGAGTTACATTCAGTGAGGCCTGAGACAGTTCTTAACTGTACAGTCAGCTGTAGCTGTTGTTAACATGCTGAAGTACTCAATGGCTCTGGGCCACATCCATGAACAACTCTGTGTGCCCTGCATGGAAGCAGCGAGCATTTCCTCAGATAACCTTGCCAGTTCATACAGCAAACCCATTCTGACAGCTGGCTGAAGGGACAACGCTCTCAAACGATGCAGGCAGAAATGCATCACATGGCAGATGTCACAGCTTTAGGTGTGACCATACAAAGAAGGCAGTCAACAATGATGGCTGGCAATTTTTTTTTCTTTTTCTCATCCTGTTTCTGGTGATGACTGCATGTAAATTTTTGCTCTCATTCCCTGACTGAATGCTTTTATGTTTGAATAATAAGTGAGAGCCAATGACTGAGCAACCCTACAGTATGAAACTCGTGTATATAGCTCAGCATTCATGTGTTTTCTTAAAAACACTGAAGACATGATTAACAGTGGGCAAGAAAATAAAAAAAACAGACCCCAGAAGAAAATTAGTTTTGCCCTTTAGACAAGGTTGTACTGAGATAAATAGACATTCAAGAACACTGGAGTTTTTCACATTACAAGCTTGGAAAACCATCATGGTGTTTGATATTTTCTTACCTGGCAACACCTTTTTTGAGTTTACAAGGTACTGCAAAGGATTTTGTTCCTCTTTTCCTCCACTCTAGCATAAAGCTATATTAAATTCAACCATATTAAGCAGAACAGCAGGATAAAGCTTTGTGAAAAAACGTGTGCCTGCCAACCCCTCAACTAGCCTGGGGCTTTGAGCACCTTCAGACCTCAGGTCATTTGCCATCTTGGTTTGTGCTCTTGCAGGAAAAACTCCACCATCCACAATGCTGCCACGTTCTATCTGCACGCTCAGATTAGGTCTCTCATCAGTTAATTGGAATTTGACATATTCACATAACATATTCAGTCCCACCTAATGCTGCTTTCCTTTTCAGCTACCTCAACGTGCCTGCCATGCAGGATGCAGCACAGTTCCTGCTGGGAACACACGACTTCAGCACTTTTTGCTCACTGAACTCTGAAACGCCATTTCGGTCTCCAGTCAAAACCATCCTACAGGCAGACATCCAACCCTCTTCTGGTTTCCTATCCCACCACTATGAATACAGGTGAGAGCCTAGATACTCAGCTGAGGAGCTGCCCTGATCAGCTTGTGCTTGCTTTGTCAGAAAAGCTGCTTTCCAGTGCTGTGCTGAGAGCTGACCTCCTCTCACTGCATTGCCTTCACAATCTCAGCAGGGTTCTGCCTAGTGTCAGTTTGGGAAGGATATTTCTTTTCTTCTCCCAATGACCTCAGGGAGAAAGATGAGCAAGGCCGAGGGCAGGGAAGCTGGCCCAGCTGTTTGTGCAGTAAGGTAGGGTGTCAGAAATCTGGCACAGCAGTTCCTGTGTGATGATGAAGATCAGTACTGCCAGGGGATGGGATTTTTATTTTCTTTCCTGCCTCTGTCTTAGCTTTGCCTAGAGGCTGCAAATAGGAGGAAAAATAACTCACCCAACACCTAGGGCACTGCTGTAGCTATGCATATCCTCTCAGTTCACACCAGTAACTCCTGCTGCCTTCCTGGGAGATGCTGATGAAAGAAAATTCAATATTCCTCAGTCAATACGTAAACAACAGATTGCTGTGTGTCAGGTTCTTTCAGGACCAAATCTTGCAAGTATTGAAATGAAGTGGCTGGATGTATTGTCTCTCTTTAGCAGGAACTGAAGTTTTTTTTCCCCAGGAAGATTACATGTATTTATCATCTGAACATGGCCCCTTCTTTCATGCTGGGTTCTCTCAGAGAAACATGGCTGTTGTGTTCCAGCTTGAAAGCAGACATTGCTATTGTCTGTCTCCAAACCACGTTCTCTTTGTTTCCAAATAATAGAAAACCCTTTTCTTTGTATTTCTTCTCCATTAGGTTTGAATATTTACTGAGCAGTCTGCAACAGTAAGGGCCATGCTTCAAGCTTCAGCTGAGCCTTGTTGTAGTTTTCAAATAGCCTGCTCTTTCTTTCCCCCCTTGTCCTAGGATGGTGTTTTTTGCCAGCAATAGTGTAGGATAAAAGCCAGAAGGGAACTGCAAAAACAGAGAGAGATCTGTATGCTCTGAGTAGCCCTGGTCTTTCAGTTCCTCTCAGTCTCCCTATTCAGGGTCAGGAGGAAAAAGGCATTTTGTCTGATCCATGGTTTCTCTGCACAGTATTGGTGCTGTGAACACACAGCTGCATTACAAAAAGCCACCTAGTTGGGTATGGCATATTCACTGAAGCTCTGTGCTGTACAAGTACAAGGACATGAGCAGTGAGTGCCAGATGGGTTGCTTCCTTCCTGCTTATTTGCAGCTAAAACACTGCCTGCATTGGAAAAGGAGGGCTGGAAGGGAAGCTGGGTGCTGTTACCTGGCTGCATTCCTGCTGTCTGTTGTTGGGCTGCCACTGCTGGCTGGAGAGCTTGACCACCACACAAGTAAACTCAGTGCTTTGCCACTGAGCTAGCCTGAAAATAAGCATTAACAGTCTCATCAAGATCACCTGTGAGTGCATGCAGGTCACGTTATCTTCAAAATCCAGACCTACTGTTGTTTGTTGTCCTCTCCCTGAGATTTGATACGGATTAGCTTTTTTACATCTTTAATTTTATTTAAATTTAAAAAAAAAAGGAATTTACCATTCCTTGCATAACTTGCTGCATAAACCCATCCCACACAAGGCCAAAAACAGCTCACAGGAGAGAGCAAACTGAAAAATGGGATGAAAGGCATCAAGCTTGTTGCTGATAGCATTTTTTTGCTTGGTGACGCATGCAGCCGAAGTTGTGTTTTGTAACAAGTCATTTTTTTAATGTGCCAATATTGATTGATTTTCAGAACATCTAGGTTGAAGGGGGGTGGCTTTGAGAAGCCTTGTTTTGATGCATTTATACAGCACCTAACTCCCTTACAATCCTTCCTTAGTTATTAAAGCCTTAACCAAAACCATGAGTTTCCTAATCTAAAGAAAAAAAAGTTAATGTGTTTGTGACAGGCTGAGTGGGTGTTTTTCTTTGGCTGATTTTGGTTTATTGCAGTGTCCTAGTTCTAATCTGCAACACACCCTACAGGGACAGCTGCAGTCATGGAGCTTGGTGTTTGCTTTTGCCTATACTGCAAGTAAGACAGCAAGTGCCTGAAATGCACGTGTGTTTCTTCCCTGCAGTGGCAGAATGAGCTGTCCCTGCAATGAAAGGGCTGTTATAGCAAAAAAAAAAAATCTAGTTATAAGCTTTTAATAAGTCTAAGGAGCTTTATTTTCTGCTTCAGAGGGAGGAATCTGCAGAATGATAAACCAAGGTTTCTTAGTCAAATAATGCAGCTTTTCATTCGCATTCTTCCCCTCTTTTCTGAACTTAAACCAATCTTCTGAATTGACTGCTTGTCTTTTTAAATGATTCCTTCCGTCAAACTCAGTTGCTCAGCAACACTGGAAGTGGAGTTAAGTGTCCTATCCATCCGAAATGCTTTTTAATGCTGAGGATGTGCTTAGAGCCTCAGCCCCATTCCCAGGGAGTGACTGCTCTGTCACCTGTTTTCTAGTTGAATATGTATTATTCATTGCAAGGTGCTGCCTGCTGCTGCTAAGTGGAAAAGACAGACAGAATTTGTGCTGGTAAGCAGAATTCCTTGTGAGATTGACAAAAAAAAAAAGAAAGTTTCCCACTCTAAGAAAAATATTTTGTTCTCTTTCGATGTCTACAAGATATTTTCCTGAAGCATCTCAAGCTATCTTTTGGAGCTTAGTGCATCTGCTTGAGACACCCAAGGCAGGAGGACCCTGGCTAGAGGTAGTGCATGCAAACTGTCTCTTACCATTGCTGAAGAGCTGAGCAGACTCCTGGCTGTAATGTGGTGGGTATTTGTGCACGTGCCCAGCGCCACACATGTCTATATGCCACATCCTCCTTGCTGTAGGGAGAGCAAACCATATGTAAGTGATGGAAGGATTGTCATTTCCTGACATAAAGAAGAATCTGGGGGTAGAGCTGCCTTTGCATTTACCAACATACACAACAGGGAGGACTAAAAGCAGTAACTTATCTGTGAATTCTGTGAGAAAACAGCTTGCAGCTGCTCCCTGGGGTGATAATTTCACAGTCTCTCTTCCTCTCACCCTGCCCCAACACCCCATGCAGGCTGTGAATCACACTGTCCCTGCTTCATCTTTTTCCACCATTTACAAGAGCTGTCTTCTAGGCCCCCCCTTTATGCTCAGGTGCTTCCAGCAAACCCAGGCTGTCCTGATTCCACCAAAAATGTTGCAGCTGTGCTTTTCCCACAGCTGATTCGAGTCTTCAGAGCCCCACGCAACTGGGCTCATGGCAGGGGAAACGAGAAGAGGTTTTGTGTGTGGACATCTATAGGCTTTTAGTACTCTTTGATAGTCTTGTCCTTGTAGGGAACACTGGTTACCACCTTAAAGCTTTCTGGATAATGATATCTGTATCAACGGATTTGGAGAAGGGAAAAAGATACGTTTTCATGCAGTGGTATCTATCCATCCATCCCCAAATATTCCTGGTCTTTTTCCTGCTCTGCTTACTCTCAGCCTCCAGCTACTCCAGAACTGCTGCCCAGAGCAGGCTGTGGGGTGGTTTACATTCTGAATTCTTTGCAAGGCAGCTGGCTTCCTCAAAAGTCTATTTTTCCTGTCTGGATTTGAGTTCCTGAGCCTGCTGTGGGTGAAGGAAGGGGCAGTGTGGGGAGAGTGGTGGAAAAGGAGACTGATCTGTTGTGAAATGCAGATCGGAGGCAATCAATGCAGCCTTTTTGCAAGCATCCCTGATGTGGAATGATGGATGTTGCTGCAGTTGGTTACAAGAGCCTTGTTTTGTCTGCGCTATTTCCCCCTGCCACAAAATACCCACTGCTCAGTCTCAATCCTGATGGTTTTGAATTCTCTTCTCCTTGTTGCCTTCATCTGAGCAACGCACAAAATTCAGTCCTTTATGAACTCTTAATGTAACATCCCCAAGGCACTCCCCACAACCCCTGTTCCCATGCTTGCTCCCTATCATGGCACTGAATTACAAATCCTGCACTTTGCTTTTGCAGCTCTCCATGTGTCTGCTGCTAGAATAGCTGCATGGTGGAGAGGTGCTCATACCAGTGCTGAGCACTTCTGTGCCTCAGTGTTCTTCTCTCCTTGAAGGATGCTGTTATCAGTGTGCAAAGGTTTTGGTCTGAATAAATGCTATGGGAAAAGGCTGAGGCCATTACAGTGGGATAGTCTTTGTTAAGCTGTACACATGGTGGAATTAGAGCTTTTATAAGTGTTTGTTTGTGACTTGACAAGTGAAAAGCTTTTATCAGAGCTAGAAATGTTCAGTCACGTCCAGAATGATTTATGGGATGGCAGAAATGCTGTTGAGAGCAAATCATTTAGTTCAGCCTGACACGAGGTAAGCGCTTCTCTTGGGTGAGATGCAATGCTGACATTGCAGAGCTCCACTTTGGCAGCAGGTTTTTAAACGTTTGCTGCTCTGCTGTCCACATCAGGATTGAATCTTTCCTGGAATTCTGCCAACTGTTGTTCTGGGGAAAACATCTGGCAGAGGAGAGTTTGTTGTGAGAAAAGGAGAAATGGGTTTTCAGGTTGGAATTTACCAACTTAACAGTACTTTGAGTGCCCATTATGCCCCTGACACAGGTTCAGATTTACCCAGCACTCATCAGAAGACCCTCTGCCATCCTTCTTTCACCATACCTTCATCTCTTTCCTTTTGGTTCATTCTATCCTCTCCTCCTGGAGAGCAGCAGAACACATGGATGTCAGTACAGCTGTCACCTTGCTTTCTGTTTGCTAAGTAAAACCATCTCCTGACCAGAACAGAGACTGGTGTTTGAGCTCTGGGAGCTGGCCTGGCTTTGTGGTAGCATTCTCAGTCACTGCAAGTGTTTTTATTTCACTTCTTTCTTAACAATGTCTAGAGAAAAACCATTCTTAAGCACTGAAACCTCTGCTGTTAAAAAATAACACTGCCATTAAGGGCTATTTTGTCTTGTAAGGAATCTTGCAGTTTGTACCTCTTCCTTGGAGCTACCTCCTCTGGTCAGATCAGACAGTCTGCAGGTATTTCAACTCTTTGCTTTCCTTTAACACAGCAGGCATATCCTCTGCCTAAACGGAGGTGGTGTTTGGAGCACTTCAGTGGTGCCCAGGAAAAAGGCTAATTCTCTGTGTTCTCTCTGCAGTCTGCACTTCTAAAAGAGCAGCTTGTTGGCTTTGAGGCAGTCAGTGACTCAAAGTAGCTTACATCTCAGCAAGCATCAGCCCCTCCTGTTGAACCAGCAGCCCTCATATAGGCTCTAACTGCAGGATGGTGTTTTGCAACAGCCCAAAGATCCATCTGGCAGGCTGGGCCTTGAAGTGCTGAAGCAGAATTTGTGCTTACCAACTTCTTCTTCATCTGAAGGCTTCAGAAGATTTGTAGCTGAATTGTTGCTCCTTAATCTCCTTTAACCGTCCTGGAGGTGTTCTTATTGATAACTCTTCTTTTGTTCCAAATCCTGTTAGTTTAAACTGATCATTTTTTATCACAGGGAGGTTTAGGGGAAGGCTGATGCTTCAGCACTGCTTAGCAGTGGCACTAAGCCACCAGATACTGCTGTAAAATTTCCCTTTAAAATGCTTGAAATTTGGGTGAAAAAGATGTTATTTGTGCCCAGAATGAATGGCAAAGCAACTGAGAGCCCAAATCTGTTGCCATGCTTCTGTCAAAGCTTTTATCCCCATGTAGAACAGCATTAACCCAAACAGCTGGGTTCACCTACACAGTCCCTGCCACAGCATTGGTGTTTTCACAGCCAGCTGACCTGCCAGCCTGCCTCCGAGCAAAGATGGGTCCCTGTTTTATGCAGGATTCTTTGGGAATTGAAGCTTTTGGGCATTATGGTGTGGGCCATGGTGTCCTCTTGCCTGCCTTGGGGCACACTCATCCCTAGACAGCTCTGCTTCCAGCAGCTCACTCCAGTGCCATCCCAGCTTTGTGCCCTGTGTGCTTCATGTGGCTCTGTTCACTCTTAAGACAACAAACCTGCTCTCCTCATACACTTGCATTGTTCCCTTTCTGACAAAGGTTTCTTTATTTCTCATTAATGTTACTTCTCCCTTATAAATATATGAATTATTTCAGTGTAGCCATAACTGACCTATGTAGCTGTTCCCAACAAAGGTAAACAGCAGCATTTGAGCTAGAATTGTTGGCTAGTTCTAATTAGTGATCTTTAATGCAGACGTGGATCTCAGCTGCTTGTTCATTCTGCTCATGTTCACCTATGGCTTATGCTGTTCTTGTAAGAAGTTCTCACATTTGAGATGTGATTTTTAAACACTTTTTTTGTTTGTCTCTGTAGGGGACTGCAGTTCTGGGAGCTGAAGTTCAAGAGCAGATCGTTTCTTTACCGACAGGTACTGTTCTGTTCTGTGCACCCTTTGTCTCCAAGAACCCAAATGTCACTCTCACTGTAACACAGTTGATTTGGCAGCGTTGCATCCATGTGTAGTGCCATCTCTGTTGCAGAGCTGGTCCTAGAGCTTCATGATACACACAGGAACCTTGCCTCTGTGAAGCGAGGCTCCACGTTTGTTGTCTGATCCACTAGAACCAGATTTATCTTTGGTTTGTGTCTGAAATGAATGACCAAAGTCACAGAATCATGTGGGAGGATGGAAAGTTTTGTTTTCCTCAGTCTTTGTCCTTGCAGTCCGAGTGGTGAAAACCAAGAGACATATGTTCTTGCTCTGCTGAATGGCACTGGGCCCAGTGAAGGCTGCCTGGAATTTTACTTTCTGGCTTTGGAGCATGAGGTAATTCTCAGTGTTGCATGAAGGAGAGATGGGAAGACCTGATTCAGCTATGCAGGCACGACTGCAGGATCGTTCCCTCTGTCATGCTGCTGGGTTTTCTTTGAAATAACTCCAGTGAGGTTTTTGCTGCTGTCCTCAAGGGAGACGGCTCTCTCCACAACTTAATGGATCACCTCATTAGGAAACAATTGGCTGTTCTGTCTGCCTACTCCGGGCACAGTCACACTCTGGAGACAGAATAGGCATGGGAAGGCTTGTTTTGGAAGAGAGAGGGGGTGTTTTGTGGGAACAGTTATTTTTTATTCTGTTTTGACAAACTGGATTTGTTTTTATCCTGTGCCAAGCAATGCTCCGTAAGCTCTCTGACAGTGGGTGTCTGGATATGAGCAGGGGAAGGACGATAACATGCTTGAGAAGGCTTGATACATAGCAGGGATCTGCTTCATCAGATGCTCTTGTGACAAGGAGAAAATGCTGGTAACCCATTTAACGCATTAGACTGGAAATGCTACTTAGTGACATTGGTAGCTCTCTCTTTCTGCACAGTAATGCTGAGCCCAGTGCCCTCTGTGAGTGGGGCTTTCAGCAGCAGCCTCAGAGCTAGCTGGCAGGCCAGGGGAGCAGGAACAGACTGTACATGGTGAACCTGCACTCTGCACACCAGCAGACCTGAGCATCTGCTTCTGCACTCCATCACGGAGAGCTTGCTGTGTTACATGGACCTCTGATTTCATCTCATATGGCTGCTATGTTATGTTTCACCATCTGGATGTTTTTTTATTAGAGAATAGGGTTAAACAGCCTCAGAAACTCTATGTGTATCTTCTCCCTGAAGGACGTGGAGCAGCAGGGAGGCACCAAGCACGAGGCTGTTTCAGATGCCTCCCATCCGATTTACACCAGCTAACTCCCAAGTGTGGAGACATCAAAGCTGAAGTCACAGCATGCAATGACCCCTAGCGAGGGACAGATAACATAACATACACTGATGATCTGTGCTGCTTCTCCACGACATCAGAATGGCTACAAGGCAGGCTCTGGGCACCATGTAGTGCAGCTTAGGCTCCAAGCAAGTAGGTGAAAATAGTGCCTACCTTTGGATAAATATATCTTTGCTCTGTAACGGAGATAAACTTGATGAGGTTGTTTAGTAGACTTTGGTTTAATCTTTTGTAAATGTTATTTTAAGCACTGTACTTGGTTTAAGTTTCCCATCTCTGCTTGCCATGACTCCTCCACAAGGATCTACTTGTGCACTTGAGACTGGGGGACAGTTTGGTGGGCATGGAAAACCCACTACATGTGGTGAGAGCACCATGGCTTGAGGGCAGCTCAGGGAAGAGTGGCTTTCAGCCTGGAGAATGCTGAAGTGCAAGGGTGTGAGAGTAGGTGAGCACTGGGTGTGAAATTTGTGCTAACCCAATAGATTTGGAATTGCTTAGTGTGGAGGGGAGGGAAGCTGTGACATGTGGAGGTGTTCAAAATGCCAATTTGATGACTTAGTTAGCTGGTGGGCTTTCTCACTTGGGTGTGTTGTTGTTTTTTCTCCTTTTGCTTTTGGCCCTCTGAGAGAGAAGCAGGCCCCCACATAGCCCCCACCTGGAAATTGTTGCTTGTGCATTAAGATTGTGTGAGCCCAGCAGCAAGTGAGCTTCCTGCCACAGGCAGCCTGTGGCTGCTACTGCTTCTGAAATAGAAACCATGTCTGCTCAGCTCTCTTCCCACCTGTGATGAGAACAAGCCTGCTCCAAGGCAATGAAACTGGAGATTGTTTTGTGCTACATTGTGTTACAGGTCTTGATTTTCCTAGTGCCCACAAAACACTGCTGATACAAAGAAGTGCAGGACTCTTAACCTCTTAAATATTACAAGGGGCAGTTCCTAAGCTGTATGCTGTCTTTTCAGGTCCGAAGAATGGTTGGGGCTCTAGTTGCAGTTGGCCAGGGAAAGTTGGCACCTCATCATATAAAGGAGCTGCTGGAGATGAAGGATGCAAGGGCTCTTCCATCATTTGCCATGGCTCCATCATCCGGACTCTTCCTAAAATCAGTGGAATATAATGAAGCAGGTAAGGGAAGGCTAGGCAGTGACTTTATATCTATGGGAGTCAGACCTCATACTGAAAGGAACAGAAGCCCCCACAGTCCTCCTTTTTGTGCCATTTACAGCAGTTGCTATGGAAAATGAGTGTTAGTTTTTTCCTGGTAGATTTCTTCCTCTTACTTGCAAGGTAGTGAAAGAGAAATCATGCTTACATGTTAGCTTTCTTAATTTAACGGCATCTAAATCATAAACAGTGAAGATTTTTAGCTTAGAAAATAAGAATTAAAAGGCAAACTTGCAGAAGATATCAGCAAAGTTTGGTATTCTTGTTAGGGATGGAGGGTGTTAAATATCACAGGGAATTTAATGCAGGCAGAATGTGGTAAAATGATGCTGAGAGCAGACAAAGATGTCTTTGATTGTAAATCAAACTCTGTGTTACTGTCTTACTAAAGAGAACCAATGAAAATTATAGCAATAAACATGTTCACTTGCTTTTGATGAGATCACTGAGAATCTGCAGAAGACAGAGGCATCGAGTTATTTCCTGGCTCCCTTATTGCTACAGGAGGTGCTAATATTAAAACTACTGTCCCTTCTCTTGTTGCTGAGATGAATGTGCTGCCTACCATGGGGCTAACACCACATTTCTCTGCTGCAGTGCTGAGGGAGAGGTGCTGTCAGCTTTCAGTTGTGCACTTGCTGCCTGCTTTGTTTCAGCTGTAATCCTTCCCACAGCCACAAATGCTTCTTCTCCCTTTTAGTCCTCATTACTTCAGTGCATAAAAAGGACTTCCCAGCACACTGCAGGCCTGTTCCAGGCTGCCTTGTCCCAGGCAGGGCACAAACCTCCTGCAGTGGGCTTTGGGAATGCTCTCTGCTGCTGCAGCTGTGTGCACACTGGGGCTTAAAGACAGAAGGGAAAGGGAAGCAACAATGAGTGGTGCAGGGAGCTTGAACATAACACTTGGCCTGGCCTTGAAGAGGCAGCTGCTGCTGCTTGTGGGTTTGGGCCTTTCTCCATAGTGGTGCATTTCTTATTCATGCTGGCTGTGGAGCTGCCTGTGCCAGTGGGGAGGGAGCGCAGGCAGGAAATGAAGACCACAGACTTTAAGAGCTTTCAGTGCTATCTTTTTCCTTAAATCAATGTTTTCTTTTTTTTTTTTTTTGTCCCCTCTCAGATTTGCAAACAACAGTGGCCCCGGGAGAATAGCAGCTCTGTCAGCCATGTCTGAAAGGACTGTTGTTGTGGATATGGGATGGAGGTTTGCAGAGCTCTTCATGCAATATATGGTCTTGTCTCAATAAACATCACTGACTGTAGGCATCTTCCCATCGTTTGTTTGCTAAGGGGAAATGAAGAACGATGCTGCTTTCAGACTACTGCTTTTTTTTTTCCTCCTTCCCCTGATGTGTTTTCTCATGTTTTTGTTTTGTTTTAATCTTGCCTGCTTGCCCAAGCAACAGCACATGCTGTTGGGTAATGTGTGTGGGTTGTTGTATTATTTTTTTTAATCATGAATGACACCAGAATCACTGTTTGGGTTATAAAACGGTTCTTGGAATGCTGAGTTACAGGAAAGAGGATGAAAGTTGTGACTTCTGAAGAAACAGCACCCAATTTAAACACTTTCCTGTAGCGGAAGCCACGTGCAGCTCAAATGCCTGGTACCATCATAATTAGTCTCTCCTTTGTCTGTGAGAGGAGAAGAATTAGAGAGCTGAGAGTTCATCGTAGCTGATCTGGTGAGGGGATGTCCTTTGTTATGTGGCAATTCAAAGCGTTCAGGTAACGAAGGAGGAATATTAATAACCCTCAAGGATTAAGGAGTTTCCACGCACTGGGTGGGGGGTGAAGGTGCAGGTGGGATGCAGCACCTCCCTGACCTCTCTTAAGTCCCTCAGCAGGGAGATTGAACTTAGTGGTTGGTGCTGCTGCAGGACAGCCCATCTCTGAGTGTTCCCCAACTTGAAGTGATGTATATCCCCTCGCTCTGTTTCCAGAGACCAACATTTGACAAGATGAGAAGGAGAGGGAAGAAACTTCTAGTTACTCTTGCTTTGGGACCAATTTCCAAAGACAGAACTTTGGAGGAATTTTAACAGAAGAGAACTGAAGCCACCGTGTTGCCAGTATGGTATGTGTTTGTGCTTTTCCTGGTAGGGCCTTGCTGCATTAGTACCTAGAGGTATGGATGTTGTAATGTGCTTTCAGAGCAAGCAATAGCACTTGTCCATTTGTGATCCAAACCTGAACGCATGCCCATGTTTCAGACAGGGAACAGCAGTTAAGTCTTGCTTTTCCTTCCCTTGAAGGGAAGGGAAGTGAGAGCGTCGGGCTGAAACACTGGCACAGAGGTGGGCTTTGCTCTCCTGGGGCTGACAAGCAGGCTGAAGGTGGCTGTGTGTGGGAGCAGGATGCCTGTCCCACGCTGCAGGTATGTGCAGGAACCACAGCACGCACTGCTGCTGGCCACAGTCTACATCCTCACCCTGGTCCTGTAAGGGAACATCTTGCTGATGGGGCAAGTGCTGCGCCTGCATGGCAGTGACAGCTTTTCTTTCTTCTTCACTTCCTGTGGTTTCTCTGCAGAGCAGTGTGGGTGAGCTCTGCCGTGGGTCTATCAGCACAGCTTGCTCTGGTGTTCACAGCATGCAGTGACCTTGTAGCTGTGAGTGGGGACCCTGCACAAGGCAGCTTTTGTGTGAGGTGATGGCCTGAGCTCTGGTAAGTCACCTTTCTAATTAATTTATTATGCAGATTTGCTGGGGAGAAAACTGAACCAAAGAGAAACGTTCCTCAGGTGTCAGACAAGCTAGCTCCTATGCAGGCCCAGGTATTGCAGCAGGTTTTTAACAAATGCAGTACAAAAATACCTGCTGTTTTCTGCAAATGTTTCCTAAGTTCTGGTTGCAGTCAAAAAACCTATTGTGCTTATGGGCTTGTTAGCTGAGCAACCCAAATTCAGCTGTCCGGACAGTGGGCTGGGGGTGGCTGGCTCTGCACTTAGCAGAGAAGTGTAGTTTTTGTCACTAACAGGTTAGCTTTCAGCAGGAGGGGGCTTGGTGTTCTTTTCCTTCTGTTGTTGCATTACCAGTTCCTTTCAGTTGGATCAGTTTGGACATCCAACACAGGCCTATTCTGTCTTTCTGAGTGCTTGACAGTGATGCTTTGAAGCCAAAACCAGAAAAACCTCATGCTTGACTTAAGGTTCAAAGAAAAAAGCTTGGTTTTATATGAAGATAATCCTATTAATTCAATGAATTCAAAGTCTGGTGTAAACTTTGATGTCTGATTTGCTGTAGTTTTGTAAATCAAGCAATTTGCACAGAAGTACAATGGTGTTTTCCAGTTGTTCATAGGAAATATTTGAAGGTAAATAGGGATATCCCTTGCCCTTCCCCACTTCTCCTTGGAGAAAATTACCTCTGGGGAAGCAAAGCTGGATGTGGAATTTGGTCAGACTCCTTGCTTTAAAGTGGTAAGTAAGGAAATCATACATTATTGTAAGAGATGAATTTGGCTACACGCCTGGAAAATAATTTACTCCCAGCCTGCATCACTTCTATTACTTCTCTCATTGAAAATGAAAACATTTTCAAACAGATCAATACATGGTGGTGTCACACAGAGCATATCTAACTGTTTTGAAATGGCTGAAAGAACAACATGTGAAATATTGGATGTCTGATTTTTTAAGGTTTTTTTCCCTTCTCCCTTTTCCTATTCCTTCCTTTTGCTGTAATTCAGCTTCATTGGGTTTGAGTGCACGACAGGCTGCACTAAGGCACACTCAGTGTTTTTACACAAGCTTCACCTGGTACTGCCTGGCTGAGGCCTCAAGAGTTGCCCATTTTCCACTCTCAGCACACAAGATGTAATGTGAGCTCCTACTCCAGATGAGGAGGGATTTAAGGGATCAAGCAAGCCTACAGCAAACAATATTAGTGTAGTGTCATGGTGCAAACAACTTCTGTGCCTTTGTGAGGCCATGAAGCCATCCTGCAGGGAGCTGAGGGCCATCAGTTTTAGGCAGTCTGTTAGCAGTCTGATCTAGCTTGAAGCATACAAACATTTTGTTGCAGCTGTTAGAGAACCTTGGGATACTTTTCTCCACAACATAAGCATCTGCTATTCGGAAAAAATCGTTGTTGTTTTGGAGCTGTTGTCTGGTAATATCTAGAGATGTCCTGATTGTGCTTGTGAGAAGCAGAAGCTAATCTCTCCCCTCTCTGCTTTGCTCTTTCAGTGATTTTACCAGCCTCTGCCTTATCTTTCCCCAGCTGCAACACTTTGAATGTAGAAAAGAGATGTTCAGTGGCAAAACTGAGATAAAGGTTGTTTCAAGTTCAGTGTGCCTGACGTTCTGGCTCAGCACGTGCCTGGCTTTCTTCTAATTAATCCTCCTCTGTTTGTGTGTATGCAAATACTGTGCTGCTTGGTGAAAGACCTGTGGGAGCAGATACGTTCCTCTGCCTACCTAAAGTGAAACTGTTTTGTTCCCTACAACTTCCAGTTGTAATCTTCAGTGCTTTTGACTGCAGTAGATAAATAACTATTGGGAGGAAGTGCAATTTCAGCATTTCCTTTGGAAAGTACCAAACAACCTTTGTGTTTTCGTGCTTTCAATGGCCCAGCTTGAGACACTTCTTTAAAATGAGGATTCATTTTTTCCACTCTGTTTAAGGACTTCTTCAGTTAAGGTGTCTCTCTTTTGATTAGTCACTCAGATTCACGTAAGCAGTGTTCTCTTCTCCAGCAGGTTTATGTAACGTGAGTGACCTAGATGAGGGGCATCCTACTTGTGTAGTGCCTCTTTCTCCCTATTTCAAACACAAACTCGTCTTTTAGGAGCTCCCTTCTGTTAACTCAGTACTGCTATCTTGTGTTGAAACGCCAGCAAATAATTGGGCTGTTGTGTAACCTTCAAATGCTCATGTTTTAAATGATTTATCCTCTTACAGCAACACCACTTTCCACCTAACTTGACCAAGCACAGCTGCCTGAAACGTGTCATCAGATCTAACATCACTGATAAGCATAGCTTTAGTTCTTAACCATGTGAGAAGAAATAACACTTCAAACTCAAGAACCTCATGAGGTAAGGGGTGGTTTATAACTTCTATCCTGCTGGATATTCCTCCACTTCAACAGAAATCATGGCAAACGTTTCCTGGACTGAAGGTGTCTCCAACAGGACAGCTGTCAGGTTGGAAGCAGACTTCCAGTATTCCTTGTTTACTACCATCTACAGCATTGTGTTTGTGCTGGGACTGATAGAAAACATCTCAGCCCTGTACCTCCTGTCTAACAAAGCAAGGCATACTTCTCCTTCCTACATCTACATGATAAACCTAGCTCTGGCAGACACCTTGTTTGTTTGTGTGTTGCCTTTTAAAATTCATTACCACCTGAATCGGAACAATTGGATCTTTGGTGACATGGCTTGTAGGATAACTGGGACTTTGTACTACATCAACATCTATCTAAGCATTGTCTTTTTCACCTGCATTTGTGTCGATCGTTACATTGCAGTGCTGCACCCCTTCACGTACATCCAGATCAGAGTCACTCACTATGTGGTGGTGGCCACAATCCTTTGGGTGGTTGCCCTAAGCATCATGGTTGCGCTCATTCTTGGTGGTCCCCTCCACAACAAAGGGCTCAGGAACACCACCATGTGTTTTGAGAACTTTGCAAGGAGCAGCTGGATTTCTCGCATGGCCCTTTACAACATCTTGGCCTTGGTTTTTGGTTTTGTCATCCCGTTTTCCATCATTCTGATCTGCTACCCTCTCATTGCGAGGAGGATCTCCCAGATCAAACACAGCATTCGCAAGAGGAAAGCTCTGACTACCATCTACATCATCTTGCTCATTTGTACTCTCTGCTTTCTCCCATACCACCTCACCCATTTCCTCCATTTTTTAATGAGAAGCCAGGTCATCCAGAACAAATGGTTTACTAAGCTGATCTATAAAATGCGAAGGATCACCTTAGCCCTGGTGAGTTTCAACTGTTGCCTTAACCCGTTCCTGTACTACTTCACCTCTTCTAGCAGGACGTGGCACTTCAACTTCAGGTTCAGATTCAGGTCTAAAGTGGTGTACACCATCTGTGATCAGAAACTTGGAGAGTACTCCTATATTTATAAACTACACCAGAGATGTGAAAATAAAAAACAGAGAGATGGAATCAACTGACCTACTCCAGGTAAGTACACTAGCCATCTTTCTAACTGCTGCTTGAAATCAAACCTGTGATATCTATCATTCTTTCATACAGTGGTTATTACATCAAGGCAGCACTGGAGGAAAGTGTCTAATGGTTATATATTTTTGTTAGCCAGCTATAACAGCACTTGAGGGAGCCTGTAGTCCAGATCAAATATGCTGAGACACCATATTCATACACACTGGTGTTCTTGCCTCCTTGGGACATAAGGCTTGATTCTGGAATGCAGCACAGGAAAGGGTTACTTAAAACAAACCAGCCTCCTTATTGATGCTAACCCTGAAAGCTGAGTGAATCCCTGCAGTACTGCTTGGCTTTTCCCTTTTTTGGAGGGATCCTGTGTTTTCTCCCTGGGTGTACGCTGTAGTCAGCTGTGTTCACAAACTGCCTACATTCCACAGCCAAATAAGGGCTGCTTCTTCCCTTCTTATGAATCAGTTAATTGGCTTCCTGAGGAGTACTTGGGTACAGGCATTGTAGAATCACATGCCTGTAAAGTCAAGCTGGCCATCTCTTAGAAACAATATTAGAAGATAACAGATGAGAGCATTTATCAGTTAACCCTGTGCAGTGGTAAACAAGCTCCTCTCCATAAAGTCACTGGGGAAAGTCATCTGTTCCTACACAACTTGCACAACTTACACTGTGCTGTACTGTTCAAATGTCTTTTTTTTTCCTTATGACTGATTAAGTGATGATGATGTGTCTGATACGTTTCACCCTTTCTCCTGTATTAACAGAATCACACAGCTTCTCAGCAGAGAACTGCTGAGCTTTCTACCCGCAGAGTGGGACTGTACCATCACAAGAGGAAAGAATTTATCATTCACGAGTTACCAGTCACCAGGAAGCCATGGGCCTGACTCAACTTGCTTAAAAACCAGTAACTTTAGAGGATGAGATTTTGGTAACAGCCAAACAGCCCCACTGCCATCTTCCTATGCCATCTCCCTTAACAAACAATGGAAGGACTTGCAGCACTGCAGGGACTTCTCTGCAATTAACCACAAGTGTTATGGTGTGGACAGAGGAGGATTTTTTTTTATATATATATATTCTACTAGAAACTACATCAAGAAGGTGCAGGTTTCTTTAAGGCTTGTCAGCTGTTATTCAGGCTTCCCTCAGTGAAAGTGAAGCTGCTGGGTAAACAATATGTTTAAAGCTTCGTACTTCTGCTTACGTTATATTTCTGCTTTGCATTTTAATTTTGAAGCTTTGAAAGCTTCTCATTTTGGCCCTTCAGCAAGAAGACTCCCTGATAATAACCTTTAATGACACTCTTAATGGCTACACCCAGGGAGCTGTTCTGCCCCATGCACAGAACCCAGGCCTTCAGGTCAGTGCAGGACAGGGTTCACTGCGTGGCTGTTGCTTCTAGTTACTTTTGTGAACAAAAAGCTAGAATGGCATTGCTGAGGTTTTAAAGAAAATGAGCTGTGGGAGTAATAGAATGCTGAATCTCTCTTACCTTACTTTGTAAAGTGATGTGAAGTTTGTTCTTCAGGACTTCTTAAAAACAGGCTGCAGTGACAAACCTAGACCTGTTTCCAAATAGAGGAAGACTGGTACTGCTGAACACTCTCACTGTGGCTAATGAACAGATAGTGAAGTTCCTCTGTCAAATGTTTTTCCAGTTTTGTTTTAATAATGTAAACAAAATAAGATCTGTACTTTTCTGAAGCACCAACTGTGCCTGCTGCTCTGTGGCTCAAGATGAACTCTGGGGCAGTCCCTTTTTCAGCAGGGATGTGAGATAGCTGCCTAGTTCTTCATCCTATAGAAAAGAAAATCAGGATGAAAGTGATTGTCCACTTGACTCTTTCCCATTTCTGCTACCTAGAAATAGGCTAAAATAACTCTTGGATGCAACAGCAGCAGTGTTCAAAAATGGAAATGAATGCAGTTAGCACAAATGTATTCTTAGGTGTTCTCTCAAAATACCAGCTTGTGGTTGTCAAATGAGGTGTCTGGATCTCTGAGTTCTCTCTTTTAGAATAAATGATTATTTTTCTTGAAAGCAAAGAATGAAGATCCGTTGAATTTTTTTTTTTTTGTTCTGCTTTCAAGAAGGCAGTTCCTCGCTATAAAAAAAAGCATTCAAAATGCAGCTATAAGAAGTATATTCTTGAGGAAAATAACTATCTAATCTTAGCACAACTTTGTCTTAATGAACTTTCTGGTTACAGGGTGAAGTTTTATTCCTACTTCATAAAATATGCCCACCCTCTGTTGCTACCCTGCAGGCCTGTTTTGGATTGTAAGATGTTAAGACCAATTAGAATTACTTAAAATGTATGTTTTCAAGTATTCCTACCTGGTAAGTCCAGGATACGAGCAGAACTTTGGTTCCTTGATCCTCTGAGTGTGCTGTGGCTTGGATAAGGATGGACTCGACTGTTATAGAACCATCAGGGAGATGCTGTACTGAGTAATCCTTCAGGACCCTGGTGAGACAGAAGGTATTAAATTTATTTTGGAGGGGACTGCACTAGCTTGGCCAAGACCATGAGTGCATCTGCTGATTAGGAACCCCTGCTGCTGATCTATAACTGCTCCTATGGTTACAGTAGCTAAAAAGATTGACATCTAGAGCAGTTACTGTCTTTGGAGATGCAGGAAATTTTCTTTATTCCGTGCTATCAATCTGGAAGGGCTGCCTCTATTAAGAATGATGCAATCATTCAGCCCAAGGGGAAAAACCAGCCAAATGCAGCCAAGAAATGGCTTACCCTTTGAGATGGTTGTACACACGGAGCACAGTCTCGTGTTCTTTCCTCGGGTCCTGAATGTGAACACGGCAGGTGAAGCGCAGCTGATGTTCTGCAAGGCCCAGCTCCTTCAGGGCCTGCTCAGGAGAAACCAGGCGGAAGCTCTGCAGAGGAAGAGTGCAAACTCACTAGGAACTATTTCCTTGTGCACACTGAGGTTTTATTTCCCCTCTGTAGCCCCTAAGCGTTACTTACGTTATCCTTCATAATCAGCGTGCCATGCATAAGCTTTGGCTTCTTGGCATCTGGTAAGAGACCTAAGCCAAGGGAAGAGAAAGACAACAGGGTTAATGATACTGTGTTTATGTGTTACACACCTAAGACAACTGCTCTAGGACTCAATGGATTTCCAAGTCTCAGCTGAGGCCTGCAGACTATGACATCTTAGTTCATCTATGCCTTAAAACAAAGCACACGGCGTTTAAGTCACTGCTGGGGCTCCAGACATCTCTCTCTTCCCATATCATTTCCTGATATGAGAAGCTTTAAGATTTTTCTTACGTTGAATTTATTAAAGTAATTCCAGTCCTCAACAGCAAAAGCACACTTGAACTTCATTTTCACAGCAAATGGGCAATGAAAAGCAAGCAAGATAACTTTGTGCCTCTTTTTTTTGTTGTTGTTTTTAACACTGTTGAACACCCACCCCAGCACAGTACCTACCTCACTTCACAGAAGCCCCTCTCACCCACTCAAAACACTGTACAACCTGTTCTTACACAGGAGGGACTGCTATAATAGCCCTGCAATGCTCTTTCCACCTAATTCACGTGCTAAAATTGCAATGGAGGGACGGGACCCGAAATATGTAACTCTTGGTTGAAAAATGTGTCACCTATTGCTGTTTCTCTCTTCAAGAGTCCCAGGGAAATGTCTACTGGAATGCTGGGATTGGTAAATATAGTTGTGGTCTCTCCATTTGCAGGCATGTAACAGTTGACATCTGCAGTGTAAAGAAACAATGTTAGGACTGGTGCAGCACTCTGATGCCCATAACAAAGTACTGAAAAGTAAACAGCCACCCAGCGTGTGTTCTCTGCTTTCTCTACTCATCTTTTAAGTCAGAAATTATTTTTTCCCACCCCATCTGGATCTCATTCCCCACAATTAATGTTGCTAAATTAACATTTCTGATACACGCCTGCCTCTGCTGTTTCTAAGTCTGAAGAAATACAAATGCAGTAAATGCTGAACCAGAACAATGCAAATGAAACATCACAATCACAATGTACCATCACTTGAAGCCTAATGGACATTAAAATTAAATGGGCTTAATATGTCAGTATACACTACAGATACCGATTTCTTGAGGCTGACAGGTTCTGTAGATCACACTATTCCTAACTCTAAACTGATTACCAGTAAATTAATTATGTAAACGTACAGCTTTCCTTCTTCTTTCTACTGTTTTCAGTACCAAAAGTGTACGTACGAAATTCCTGCTCTATTTTCTGCTTCAGAAACTCCATTTTCTTTGCTTCCCCGTGGACCAGCAGGACATTGCGTGGCTCAGCCTGGCGAATCAGCTGCATGATTCCCTTGGCATCAGCGTGGGCACTGAAGGACATGTACTCCACCTGCATCTTCACTTCCAGCTGCAAGAGGAGGGGTGGGGAGCAGAGGTGCTGTGAATCAGGAGCCACTTTGCCTTGTATACCATGTGCAAACTGACTGAGACCTCTCCATATTTTCTTTAAATAACACTTAGATTGGGAACACTTGATCTCTGCAACCTAATTTCCCAATCCAAGTGTTCTATGCCCTTGGAATGGGAAATTCAGGTGAGGAGGAAGCTGCTTGACAGCAGAGGTGAAATACATCGATATTCAGAAAAGCTCCCAATAACTCAGAGTCAAATTGCATTTTCAGAGCACAGTTCCTTCCACACATCTGCCAAAACACATCAACACTTCAGTACGCTCAGGATCAGCTTCAATATCCCCTTCAGTGTGAAACTGTATCACTGCTACCTGACTGACAGGGTCTACTTATCAAACAAAGTCATTAATACTCTTCTGACAAAAACCATGGGCTACAGAATGGCTGAGAAGACACACTATTGCCAGAGCAATGACAAAACAGCCTGGTTCCAGTCTGAATTGAAACGTTACTCAGGTATTTCCCATGTTACATGCAGCATATTCCCCTATAGATATATAGATATAGAAAACATATGGTGTCTAATTGCCACCTAAAGTCCCAAAAATCTTCCCCAAAACAATCCTCATTGAAAATAAAACTCACTATTTGTCTTCCCTCCATTTCCAGCTTGCGTTGTCCACTCAGAATCTTATGGCCCACCGTTCCCTGCACGCAATAGCCTGGCATGATGACCTGAGAAAGAAACCAGGATCATTTAGCCCCACACACTTAGAAAAACCTTTGTTCTTACAATGGTATCTGTAACACTATCACATTAATACAAAATATCACTTAGGAAACAGAATTTCTTACCATATTCTTTTCATTCCCTGCCCATTTCCTGAAGATCTGCAGGGACTGCCCTGCGTGAAGCATACCAGGTGTTGCAAACACAACCTAGAATTCAAAGATGTGTCAAAAATAACAGCAGAAAAAGTGTGTGTTTATTTAAAATATCATTACATATAAATTTCCTAAAACTGTGAAGAGAATCCACTAAATACACATTACAGCACGCTTACTACAACAAGACTATAATGCAGCCTCAACTGTTAATGTCAGCCTACCATTGGTCCTGGATTATCTGCAAAGGCTCTATCAAATGCTTTGATGTGTTTGAACTCAAACATGTTTCTCTGCACAAACGTCTTCCGGATTTTCTGATTAGTCCATGTGATGAAGAGCTTGTAATAGTGATTAGCCTTCTCTGTCAGACCAGTGGAAAAATAAATTGGAGCTTTCAAGTTCATTCTTTCCCTGGAGAAAGAAGAGATCCAGACACAGGTGAGGAACAAATTAGTATCTTAGCTCTCTGTGCTCAAAGTCCATGAACCTCTGTAGTCTCCAAAGATTTCTGGGCACAACACGCTCTCAGGAAACCATCAGTCAATATTATGACAATCCTGTATCATTATGCATTTACTCTGGTATTACCAGAAACATTTCCATACGATGCTTATAAAAAAGTTGAACGCTTTTTTTTTTTCCTCTTTCTTCCCTTCCACATAAAAACAGTTTCACAATGTGGCAAAGATGCCATCAAACTACTGCTGGTACCAAGTGCCTGGGGAAGGAGGAGAGAATGGCCCTAGAGAGGAACACGTTCAGTTTACTGCCTAGAGTCAGAAACACTGATAAATAAGTGATACGTGGAAAGAAGCACTTCTCACATGGCACTATGGGCCAACGTGCAGAGGAAAACTAAGGAGAGTATTTGTACCAAATAGAAAAGAATTGTAGAAACCTTGAGGACATCCACGTGAAGAGGACAAGGGGGAGGAACATGCACCAAAGAGACTGCACTCACCAGAATGTTTCCAGTAAAATACAAAGTTCCTGGGCACGACCAAGGGCAAAAACTGGGATAAGAACCTGCAACAGAGACATGATTTAGTCTGTGAAACCTGAAGAGCACATAGATAGCACTGCAGCATTACCACTGCTCAACAAGAGCTTCACAGAGAGCAGAAAACACATCACTTGGATCATCAGAGTGCTCTACCTTTCCTCCTCGTTCCACAGTCTCATGAACTTTCTTCAGGAAGTCTCTTTCTCTGCAGCGTTTGGAGTCTCTGATAGTTGTGGCATAGGTGGATTCTGTTATTAATAAATCGGGGCGACACTTATCAATCCAGGCAGCACTGAAACAAAAGGATTCTTTAATAAATCATCAAATCAAGAGCAAGCATCCAACACTTCTCTGCAGGTCTCAGCTGCAGAATGTCACTATCTCCATGTGGAGGTAGAATTTAACCCCGCTCAGAATAGAGACCAACTCCATGGATTTTGAAAAGCAATTTTTCAGTCTGTTATTTGTTTAATTTTTTAATGCTTTCTAAGCATTGTGAATGTTAAAAAACTCTTACAGCCAGCAAAAAGAAAAGCAGTGTTAAAGGTGGTGACTGGCACTCTCTTAAAAAGCAAATGCTTGTGGAAGATACCACAACAATAATGCATTTCAAACATCTAAATCCAATTACCACACAGCCTTAAAAATGGATTAATATGAGTACAGTGAAAAAGATTACATTAAGGTCTGTCCTGGGGACTCAATTTGACTCTGATCCTCCTCGTAATTCACACTTGCATTTATCTTTACTGGAAAGACATCATTAAGCATCCCAGCCTCTCATCAAAGAATAAAGAATCAATGCTGGTAAGCTCCTATATATTAACAGAAGTTGTGGTAAAATTGCCCTGCTTGAAATAAATAACAGTTCACAGAAACTCAGCTTCCTACTTACCCTAGATGTCTGTCTGGTGTCATGTTATAATCACCCTAAGAGAGGAAGGGAAATCCATTTATTTTCTTGAGCTAATGGAACAGGCTATTAAAAGGAAATGTAGGCATCTGTAACTGCTGCTGTGCATACTTACAGTGTACACAACCGACTCACATCCAACCTTGATCTGGAACATGGCTGCTCCCAGCACGTGGCCTGCATAGTACGCCTTGATCTCCAGCTCCTCATCCACCTGCACACATGCAAACACCATGGTAAGCACTTCACAAACAGAAAACTGCTCTGCCTTCCACAACAGTTCAGTAGGTCCAATCCAAGCCTATGCAGAAACGGTCATTTACCTGAACTGTCTGATGAAGATGCACAGCAACCACTTTTTTCATGCAGTCTTTAATCATCTGGGACGTGAAGAAGTTGGTTTCCCCTTTCTTATCTACAGTTATTTTCCTGTAGTCTTCCAGGAGAATAGGACAGATGGCCTTGGTAGGATGTGTCATATAAATGGGCCCATCGTAGCCAACCATCTCACTGAAATAGGGGAGAGCTCCACAATGGTCCAAATGGAAGTGGCTACAAAAGAGACAGAAAGGATAAAGACATTAAACAGCAACTTAAGATGTCTGGTTCTCACAGCTTGCTTCACCTCTACAAAGCACTCCACAAAACAGAAGAACTTTTTTTCCCTTTAGAAACAAAACTTGCCTACTTCCCGTTTCAGTTGTGATCAGGAAGGAAGCTTTCTCACCTGATGATCACGCAGTCTAGAAAGTCAGTCAGCCTCCCATTCTGAGTAATGTAGGAAAAGTCAGGAAAGCGCCTCTGCAAAGAATTGAAGTGCAGGTTACCAACCCAAAACAAAGCCACTCAGTGCTACATCATTAACTGCAGGGACCACCAGCAGGAACCACCTGCTACATTGGATGCTGTAAACCATCTCAAGGCAAGACTGAGCTGCTCTCAGCAACACAGTAAGAGCTACAGGCAACGTCATGGATACTCACCTGAAGGAAGAGTCAGAAGGAAAAAGGATGAGCTCCCCTACAGGCTGAGGGAGCAGGGCTTGTTCAGCCTGGAGAAGAGAAAGCTGCGAGGAGACCCTATTGAAGCCTTCCAGTGTTTAAAAGGGGATTATAAAAAGGAGAAGAATCAACTTTATACAAGGGTAGATAGCAATAAGACAGGAGGAATGGTTTTAAAGTCGAGGAGGGAAGGTTTAGATTGGATGTCAGGGGGAAAGTCTTCACAGAGAGAGTGCTGAGGTGCTGGAACGGGCTGCCCAGAGAGGCTGTGGATGCTCTGGAGGCGTTAAGACCAGGCTGGATGGAGTTCTGGGCAACCTGGTCTAGTATTAAATGCAGAGCCTGGTGGCTCTGTTTGTGGCAGGGGGTTGGAACGAGATGATCCTTAGACTCCCTTCCAACCCGAGCCGCGCTACGATTCTACGAGAGGACAACCAGCGGCGCCAACAAACAGATGAACCGCGTTCTCCTCCCTGCCGTACTCACATCGTCGTTGTAACCCATGTGCATCCCGCAGTCCAGCATCACGTTCTTCCCCGCGATGGACACCAGGATGCAGCTGCGCCCCACGTCCTGCCCGGCGCCTGCAGCGAGTCAAGGGGGCGCCATAACGCGGCGGCTCCGCAACGCTCGGCGCGGACCCACAGCGGGGGGCCGAAGGCGGGACTTACCGAGCGGCGTCACCTTGATTTCGGGCATTTTAACCCCTTCCAACCCCCCTCGAAGCTCAAAGCGCGGCGGGGTTCTTCTGGAAACGACCTACGAGGCGGCGCGGCCCGGAAGTGCGGTTATTTTAACGGTCATATCGCAGGCTGCAGGCCCATTCTCAAATAGAAAGAAGAGGTTTAGCTTCGATCTGGATGAAAAGCGTTCCGAACGCAGCCCTCACAACAGCGAGGCCCGCAGCCGCAGGCGGACGCCGCTCCGTCGGTGCCGCCCCGCTCCCGCCCTTCTCCTCAGCGTCCCGCGCATGCGCGGTTCCTCCCGCCGGCAAGATGGCGGCGGCGCCGGGCGCCTTCAGCCTGAGGGAGGTGCTGGCCGCCTTCCAGGCGTGCGTGACGGAGCAGCGCGAGGTGCTGCTGGGCCCGTACCTCCAAGGATGGAGGGGACTCGTGCGGTGAGTGCGTTATGAACGTGAGCGAGAGGGTCAGCAGGAGCAGGGAGGCGATCGTCCCTCTGTAGTCGGCAATGGTGAGGACGCGGCTCGAGTCGTTGCGTTCAGTTTTGGGCCACTCGCTACGAAAAAAAGACATTGAGGCCATGGAGCGTGTCGAGAGAAGGGCAGTGGAACTGGTGAGGGGTGCGGAGCGCGAATCTTACAGGGAGAGGCTGAGGGAGATGGGATTGTTGAGTGTGGAGAAGAGGAGGCTCCGGGGAGACCTCAGTGCACTCTATGATTACCTGAAGGGAGGCTGTGGTGAGGAGGGGTTTGGCCTCTTCTCCCAGGCAACGACCAGGACCTGAGGAAATGGCCATAAGTTGTACCAGAGGAGGTTCAGGTTGGACACGAGGAAGAGCTTTTTCTCTCAGTGGTCAGGCACTGCAATGGCTGCACAGGGAGGTGGTGGAGTCGCCGTCCCTGGCAGCGTTCAGGAGGCGTCTGGATGAGGAGCTACAAGGTATGGTTTAGTTTGCAGTGGCAATGAGAGGACAAGTGGACTAGATGATCTTGTTTCCAACCTTGTGATTCTATGACACACACCTGGCGGCTTCCGCTTTCTATACACTCCATTTATCCCTTCAGCTTCCTGAACGGCTTGGGCGCCATCTTCTCCTTCATCTCCAAGGACGCGGTGACCAAAATCCAGATCATGGAGAGCTACTGCGGCGGGGAGCGGCGGGAGGAGTACCGCACTCTGCAGTCCATGGTGAGCTACGAGCTGAGCAGAGGGCTGGTCGACCTGCAACGGCGATCGTCCCACCCCGACTCAGGCTGCAGGACCATTCTGCGGCTGCACCGCGCCCTGCGTTGGCTGCAGCTGTTCCTAGAAGGGCTGCGCACCGCCCAGCAGGATGCCAGCACGTCAGCCATCTGCACGGACAGCTACAACGCCTCGCTGGCTGCTTATCACCCCTGGGTCGTCCGCAAGGCAGCCGTTGTGGCATTCTGTGCACTGCCGTCACGCGACGCCTTCCTGGAGGTGATGAACGTGGGAGGCCCTGAGGAGGCTGTGGAGATGCTGGGCGATGCTCTGCCCCACATCCGTGATGTTTATGGCATCACGCAGGAGCTGTATGAGCAGCACTGCCTGCTCAACCTGCCCTGAGCACATCTCCATTCCCTTCTTTGTACCCACACAGAGCTGATGGAGCTCAGCTGTGGTCTGATGACAGAAAGGAAATGCACTAAAATACATACAGTACTATACATATATCATCACCCCAGCTCTACAGGGAGGAAAAGTGTCCACAAGCACAGTCAAGGGAGTGCTTCTCTCCCCCAGGCTCCAGTGCGAGGCTCTTGGGTCTTGCTAAGTCAAACTGCACCTTCAGCACTTAAACCACTGGAAGGTGACAGCACCAAAGGCTGTAGGTAACTCCCTTACACCAGATATCTCAACACCTGCACCTTAAGCTCACTTGGCCACTTTGTTTACAAGCTGTTCCCTTGGAGTTGCTGCTTTTTCCCCCCCACTCTGCTTTAGCACTCCAAATAGAATCCTGGGTAACATGTCTGAAAAGAACCTGCTTTAGCACTCAAAATAGAATCCTTCTCCTATCTGAAAAGAACCGCCTTCCCTTGTGGTCACCAAGAGACTGTTCCTTTCCATGTGGATCCATCCTGCAGGGCTTTGCTCATTGTTTCTTCTGTCCTTTGTGTGTCTTGGGGCGTGGACCAGTTCTTCCCGTGTCCTACATAGCACTACATACCCAGCTAAGGCAGCTAACTGTATCTCTTCTCTTGAAGCCTTGCTTCTAAATGGTTATTTGTTGTTTATTTTTAATGAATGTGTCAAATGCCTACAAAATTAACTTCTCTAACTACAATCACTGCATACGAGAGCTAGTATCTATATATGAAGTATGTAAAATTGAGTTTACTTAGTTTCTTCAGAGCTGAAAAAGCACAACTCTGTTACTTCAGGAAGAATGAGTGGCTGGGGAGAATCCCACAGACCATCACCTTTTGGTTTCCTCTCAACTAAGAGTCACTTTGGCTTGAAGTAACACTGCATGATTCAGGAAATCACTATTACCTCACTGGGATCAGTAAGCTGGGCACTACATTACATGATTAACAAGCTGCTAGAGAGTATCCCTTATAGGAATGCTTTCTTTTCTTGCGGTGTTGGAAGAAAGATGAGTTACAGTGTTATCTGTTCATCTCTGTCTTTCACCAGCAGTCTCTCATTCACTGACCCACTGATCAGGTGTGAAACCAACATCAGGAGTAACCCAGATGGAGTACTGAGAATTTGCCTGTACATCCTAAATGGGGGAATGGCTGCTATGCTGTAAAGACAAATACTCTCTTTCTGCCAAAGCCACTTCAAAAATAACACAGTTCCATAGAATAAATCCATGTATTAAAATGGAGCAGCTCCATGATATAAGCTACAAAATACCTCCTGCTGCGCTCGCTCTGTGATTACAGATGGTGCTGCTATTTCAGCTGGTGAAGTGTGTTAAATGCCTTAAATTATGTCAAATAATCTGTGTCAAATGAAGGTATATTTGATCTCTTGTGGATTTAATGCAGGAATGGCACTGTCACATTTAGTCTCAGCCATTCCTCGTTGGAGGCAAGCATTACTGTTGAAAATGAAGTTCTGCAATTAAAGAATCAAAGTTTCTCTGCAGGGAAAAGCTCTGTTGTGCATTCATTACCAATAATTCTGTGCAATGTGTGCTTCAAGTGAAATGCAGTTTTCTATCAGTCTGCATTTTCTCATTTGAACAAGGTATCACCTAATGGAAACAGCTTTCTCTTACGGTTCCTAGGAAACATCCTTGCTTCTAAATGACAGGAGCCTTTTGAGCTGCCCCAGCTCATTGATACACAGTATAACTCAGGTCCTGAACTTGGATCCGACCCGGTTCAGAGGTTCTGCTGTCACTGACACAGCCACATCCAGAAGTAAAAGAACCCTTCACCTACAGTGAGTTCTATCCTTGAAAGCTGCAACAACACGCAGCTTCACTAGAGGGAGCCTGAATGTTTTGCACAAAGTCCATCACACAAACCATCTCCTATCCCAAAGCAAGCCGCCTGGATTTCACCTGGAAGAATAACTGCTTACCAGCACCTCCTATATTATTCAGAGCTCCGTGCAGCTAAATTTCCACTACAGGCTTTTAAAGTGAAATCTGATCATTAAAATTTAATTTTAAGCTTTAAATATTCCACTTAGAGGTTAGGGTAAGGGTATCCTCAAGATATATAACTATACAATGTGCCCAACTTTCTAAGATGCAGAACAAAGATCAGCCTTGTATCACTTCAGAGGTATACAAGCAATTTCTGTGATATGGTACAAAAGTAAGTCAGTGAAATGCAGTAAAATGATTTTTTTCCACTTCAGATCTTTCCCTTAGAAAGACATGCAAAGCATGAAGGAACTTAAATTACTGTCTTGGGGAACTGGTACCTGTGTCATTAAGCTGAAGTTAATGTCAAAGCTCAGTGGGATAAATTAATTAGATTGGCCAATAAGGACTTGGGGGAAATCTTGGTACAGTTAACAGTACAGTTTACAGTACAATTAACAGCTCACCAACCTGCAGCCTGGATGGGGTCTGCTCTGCTGAATCCTTATGACGTCCTGAGGAGGATTTGGGAATCTCCATGACGAGGTGACCTTCAATTAAAATAAAATAATAAATGACATCAAGCATCCACAGCTGTTCTGGGATGACTCAATAACTCACAGCCCCAGCAAGGAGGAGGGCAGAGGGAAGCAATCCTTAAGTCACTGCCTGCATACAGTACAGCAGGATGAGGCAGTGGTTTGCAAACAAGCCCACTCAGAGTCCTGCTGCCTATTTGACTGTTGCCCACTGAAATCAAGTTACACATCTAATGCAGTTTGCTAAACAAATTCTTCTGTGTTATTTCCATCTCTCTGGGTTCTATTTAAACTGATTTCACGGAAACTGTTGAGACTGCATCCCCTGCCCCCATTTGCTCTCCTGCATTTTAATGCTTTCGTGAAATATTTTCACCCCCAAATAGGGAGATTATGATCCCTGAGCTGCTGCTGTGCATGAGCTTTGGTTGTGCAGCAGCCCTCAAACCCAGCTGCCTCTCAGCTCAGTTTAGGAGACCTGGTGACTACATCATTGGAGGCTTGTTCCCTTTTGGGATGGACACCATCAACCTGACAGCAAGATCAGAGCCCACCTTAATTGTGTGTGAAAGGTAAGACGGCTGTTTGTTTCGTTAGCACGTGTTAAATTTGGTCACTTGGGCACAGCTGAAGGCAACAGACAGGATGCTGAGATGTCAAAGGACGCGTACTGATCACCATAACACCTGTGGATCACATCATTCCCTGCCCCCTATTACTGCAGGTTATTTGTAGATGGGCTGATATGGGCCCTCGGGATGAAGTTTGCTATTGATGAGATCAACAACTCCACGTCGCTTCTCCCAGGAGTGGTGCTGGGCTATGACATCTACGACACCTGTTTCGAGCCACTGGCAGCCCTACAGCCCAGCTTGCTGTTTGTGACCCAAAATGGCACAACTGACATTGGCATAGCATGCAACTACACCGATTACCAGCCTCGCATCACTGCTGTGATTGGACCACATCAGTCAGATCTCTGCCTGCTGACAGCCAAACTATTCAGCTTCTTCCTGATTCCACAGGTAAAGAGATACCCAGGAAAAGTGAGAATTGCCCTTTTTGGTGGGGGGAGGATTTGAATGGCTTAATTCAGTTGGAAGGGACCTCTAGTCCAGCTGCTGTGTGTGCTTCATTTCTTTGAAATGGGACCATTAGAAGCGTAGGTTTCAATCCTTGCCATGGATGTCCTGTGTGATCCTGAGTAGGTGGTTAAATTTCCTGGAACACACTTCATGTTTAACTTCCCAGAGAGGAGAGGGCTGGCTAACACTGCCCTGCAATCTGTGTGAAATGGGAATTTACAGTGGAATCTGGGAAAATCTCACTTGTGACTGTAAGTACTCAGTTATCTCAATAAGAAGAGCTGTCGCAGTCAGGTGGATATAGCTCTAAGGTATTTCTGAATCTGCAGGTCAGCTATGGGGCCAGCAGTGAGAAGCTCAGCAACAAGGAGCTGTACCCATCCTTTTACCGAACTGTTCCCAGTGACAAGAACTTGGTGGAAGCTGTGGTCCTTCTGCTGAACGAGTTTGGATGGAACTGGATCGCCACCATTGGAAGCGATGATGAATACGGCCGAGGAGCCCAGGAGCTGTTCTTAAGCACAATTGGAAATGGTAGCATCTGCATTGCTTACGAGGGCCTAATTCCTTCAGACCTCACAGACCCCAAGGCTGAGAAACAACTGGAAAAGACCATTCAGAACATTAACAAGATCAATGTCAACATTATTATCCTGTTTGCCTTTCAACAGCCAGTCCAGGCCCTGCTGGAACAGAGCATCAAGATGGGACTACGCAAGAAGGTCTGGATTGGCACTGAAGCATGGGTGTTGTCTGACATAGCTGCCTCCATCCCAAACATTCAGAGCATTGGGACAGTCTTAGGCTTCATTATGAAAGCAAGGACTGTCCCTGGCTTCCAGAAGTATGTTGCCAACCTTCTCAGCTCTGTTCAACAGGATGAATTTTGCCAGAAATCCAGAGAATTCTACCGCCACGTGAGCTCTGACATGCTGGGCACACAATGCAAACAATGTGACCACATCTCCCTGCACAACATCTCCTCCATCCTAAGCCACTCCCAAATACAACCGGTGTACATCGCAGTCTACAGCGTGGCTTACGCGCTGCACAGAGCGCTGGGGTGCACCCACCAAGGGTGTCCCAAAGCATCCATCAGATCTTGGCAGGTGAGGAAAGGTCAGAAGGACCAACAACCATTTTCTATTCATCCCCTATGCCAGCATGTCACATTCCCCTCTCCAGGGCTGCATTCAGGCTCCCACCATCTGGGCCTGGAACAACAAACAGAGCAGCTGATAATACAGCAAGGAGGCTGATAGCTGCAACCTTAGCCCACATCAGGGGGAACTGATTTCATCAATCACAACTTAGCTTAATGCATTAGAAACCTCCAAGGAACAACATGAGCTGCACTGATATACCTATTGTTAATTCTCATTCTCTCCTCAGCTGCTGCACTTCATGGATACCGTCCCATTCATGGTGAATGGCCAAAGTTTCAGGTTTGATGAATCCCATGGCACAAATGCTGGCTACAAGCTTATATTCTGGCACTGGGAAAATGGCAGCCTCACACATCTGCCTGTGGGAGACTACCAAGAATCCTTGTACCTCAATAAGTCCCTGATTCAATTTCACACTACAGATCAAAAGGTAAAAAGGGTGGGCAATCTCATATTGCTTTTAAGTACCTCTTTTGCCACTTCATCAGAACTGTCCATGAAGAGCTGCCAGCCTACATGCTGCTCCTACAGGATTTGTGTGAGACCCAGCTTGTGCCCTCCTGCAAACAAGTAATCCATCCCCACTGTACAAAATTAGAATTAAGTATAATTAGGCATTCTCAGCACTGACACAGGTGTGATGCCAGCAAAGCACAGCCAGTCTTTTGTTGGGTACCCAGCCGACACTTTTTTCCCCTTTTGTTCAGGAGCCCACATCAGAATGCTTCAGAGAGTGCGAACCAGGGCAAATCAGGCAGATCAAAGGATTCCACCTCTGCTGCTATGACTGCACAGACTGCCCAGAAAACACCTTCTGCAGTTCTAAAGGTGAGGTTTGAGAAAGGCAATGCCTCTACCTGCTTGTATTGTGTCTGTCTGCTCCTTAAAGTCACACGGGTTCACAGAGCTGATAAGGACCTGCTGCAGGCTCCTCCTCCAGGAAGCACTGTGAAGGCAAAAAGTTTCTCTCCGTTCTGTTCTGCTGCACAATGCCCAGTCTTGCTGTACAGGTATGTACAGCAAGTACATACCTGTACAAGTGCTGGACCTTCCTCTGATGATCCCACATAGAATGTGCAAAGATAAGGTGTACGCTCCATCTCTGAGGTAGGAGAGAGGAGAACTGATGGAATTCTGAGGTCTTAGCTAGAAGAGAAACCTATGATGGAGATCTGGGATCCTTCCTGGGATGAGAAACAAAACCAAGAAATAACGTGGGAATTTTTGGAGGGAAGGTAGTGAAGTAGAGAGGGGGAAAAAAAAGAGATTAAAAAATCAAAAGCTATGCAGATCCAGTATGCTTGGGAAGGGAGGAGAGGGGAAAGGCAGCCAAACCAGCACCCAGACAAGTTCACAACTGATCATTCCCCCTAGGCTGCATGCAGCAGGGCAGCAGCACACTCCTGCAATGTGCTTTTCTCACTGCTACTTTGCAGACAGCTCCACCTGCACTCCCTGCCTGGAGCACCAGTGGTCCCCTGCCAGGAGCACGCAGTGCTACGACCGCAGCGAGAGATTCCTCCGTTGGGATGAACCACTCACAGTTGGCTTGCTGATATCCATGTCCATCATCATATCCCTGATCTGTCTGACAGCCGTGCTCTTCGTTAAGAACCTCAACACCCCCCTCGTGCAGGCTTCTGGAGGCAACCTGAACCTCTTCGCCTTGTTTGCGCTCGTGCTGATGTGCCTCAGCTCCTGCCTCTTCATAGGGAAGCCCCATAACAACCTCTGCATGATGCAGCAGATTCTCTACGCCCTGTGCCTCAACGCCTGCTTCTCCACCTTCCTCACCAAGTCCCTGGAGATCGCTCTGCTGACAGAATTCCCCCGCTGTGCCCGCGCTGCCCTGCGCTGGGTGACGCCGAGCAGAGCCTGGCTCCTTGTAGCCCTGTGCCTCCTCACTGAGTGCCTCTTCTGTTTCTGCTACCTGCACCTGGGCCCTGATTACGTGCTGCCTGACTACAGCTCGCTGCCCACGGAGGTTCTGCTCACATGTAGCACCGCCTCCTGGCTTGCCTTCGCTTTGATGCATGGCTACAACGGATGCTTGGCCTTCGTCTGCTTCCTGTGCACGTTCATGGTACAGACCTCTGGGAAGAAGTACAACATGGCCAGGGGGATCACATTTGCCATCCTCATCTACTTCATCATCTGGATCTTCTTCGTTGCCGTCTTTGCCACTCTGAGGACAGTCCTCAGGTCTGTGATTCAGATTGGTACCATTCTGATGGTCAGTCTGGGTATTGTGGGGACCTACTACATCCCCAAATGCTACATCCTCTTGCTGAAGCCTGATTTGAACAGAGAGGATTATTTCCAGTACTCCCCCAAAGAGGAGCCAGAGGGAGACCCTCAGTAAACAGGCAACAAACCAGATCCATTGTAGCCTCATTAGAAGTTGGCTGTATTTTATATCATATCATATCGCAGAATCATATCATAGAATGGCCTGGGATGAAAAGGACCACAATGATCATCTAATTTCAAACCCCCTGCTACGTGCAGGGTCTCCAACCACCAGACCAGGCTGCCCAGAGCCACATTTTAGCAAGAATACTCTGTTCAGAATGACTTTATTAATTAAGGTATGATGCAAATTCGATCGCCAATTTAATGTAACTGATGTGAAACAAAAAACTAAACCTTCCAAAGCCAATGCTTGAATTTGTGTTTTACATGGGGGGAAAATAAATAAATAAATTCTTCATTTGGACACAAAAACTACAGAAACCATTTTGAGGTATAAGGGCAGCTGTGTGTGTGACATGACAAGCGTATGACCCATTCAAATATCAATTCTCTCATTTGTGTTTCATTAACATGTGAGCAAACATGGAAATGAGGACGAGGCACACAGAAATGAAGTGCAAATCACACTATCACAGTCGCTCCAAGAAATCCCTTCCATCTCAAATCACATGCAAAGAATGGGGAGGAACACCTCTTACCCACAGGGACATTCTGCAAAGGGGACAGAATGAATCAAACACTGTAAGCACCAGGAAACACCCTTAATCTCTGCAGCACATCCTGTTCACTGCACAGGAGGAGAATTCTCAGCTCCAAGAAGGGCAGTGCTTTGCTCCATTCAATATCAAAGTTACAAAATGGGTAACAGTGAGAGTTTCAGAAGGCATGACAGATACTCATAAAGGAAAAAAACAGACTGACCCTCAGAAAAGCTGCTTGCTACCCATCCCTAGTCAATATCTAGCTAATATTATGAATGTTCTACATCAGTTACTGAATAAATGATCATCTTTGAAAGTGCTGAGCGTGGGGTTCAATGGAAGAAGGTGTGAGTGTAACCCTCTGTAAACCCACAAGCTCTTTGCCACAAGGCAGCATTACATATTACTGCATGCCAACTTTCCCAAACCTATTCTTCTGTACATCAAAGCCACCTCTAATTGCCAGCCTACCTGCTTACAACACCCAAAAGACAGCAAAACTCTCACCTGAAGCCTGGAGGTCCTCAAGACTGGAAATAGGAGCAAGTCTTGGTGAGCATTCTGTGGTACCTGAGGGTCTAAGAAGCATTCCTTGCTGCAGTGCTGTGATTTCATAGCAGAACAGCAGAAAGGGAAAAGTCCCTGACTGTGTTGCTCAGCCATCCTCATCTACTTCCAACCACCTGCAGACAATTCAAACCAGTTCACAGACAATTCAAACTAGTTCACAGCTGGAACCCATCAGGCCCCTGCACTAATAGGCTGCACAGTCCAAATTTTGGACCATTTTCACCTGACTAGAACTGCCCTGCATAAGCTAACATGGTTTGAAAAGGTACATATGGGCAACTCTGCAGGACTGTCTCATAGGCTCCTACGTACCTCTGCTGTAGAACTGTGCCATTTGTAATGGGTGCTCCCACAATAACTGCTGCTTTGCCTTTTCCCCTTTCTGCTGGATCTCTACCAGCTGGAATATCTGCCTCCTGAAGCTGTGGCTGCCACTTGTAGGTGAACCACTGAGCTTGCCTCTGCTGCAGTTTGCATGCAGCATCTGGAAGAAAGGGAATATCCACATGAACCAGCTGGATACACAGACAGGATCTACCAGCAGATCCATCTCCTGGCTTTGCAGGCAGGAAAACTTGCTCCATCCCATGTCTTTATAACAGGATGCTTTTACTTCCAGAAATATTCCTCAGCTTTTCCTTTATACTTACGCCTGCCAAACCATGATGGGGGAAAGGCTGGTAATTAAGAGCTTGGGGGATTTATATTACTATTTTTGCACCAATTTATTCATCGCTAGCTCAAAGCTGCAGAACTTCTGATGAGTGTCAGGGCCTCACGTTTCCAATCAGATGTCATTAATCTGCACAGCTTTTCAGCCACCTGTGACCCAGTTCAGCTGTGTACACATACAGGGCTCCTGTCTCACTCTGAGCTGTAATCATTTACAAGCACCATTAAAACAGGGCTCCTGGCTGCCTACCATCAGCTCCTGAATGTTTCTTCTTTTACAGAGAGGGCAGGGAGAAATAGAAGTAACTAAAAAAAAAAAAAAGAGGCTAAGATTCTTTTTCATTCTTCTTGAATTATAGATAGTGCAGTAGTGCAAAGAACTGAAGACATACACTGCAGTTATCACATAAAATTAAAAGCTTTTTAGTGTTTAAAATAGCATTTACACATAAGCAGCTATATATTAACTATACAGACACTTGGGTTTTAATACAATATCTACAAAAAAGAATTCAATTATGCAATAGACATTTAACAGGAACAGTGCAGTCCATGCCATTAAGAGGTCACTCTTCGAGTAGAACCAAATCTAGAAGAGGTGATAGTCTGGGTTTTCATTATTTAAAATCATGTAACTTTGTTCCTCTACTGTACATAAAATTCTTTACAGGTATTTCTAATCACTGATTAGAATTAATAATTTTAAATCAATCTTATTACAATCCAGTTAAATGCAAAACAAAACAAAACAAAACAATTACATCGACTCATGAGCTGTCAAGTCTCAGGATGGGACTGCCCACTTAGAACAAAAATTATAGCAAAAGTCAATGTCTGTGCATCACTGCTCACCATCCAATATACCTTTGGATAAAGTGTCCAGGGGACTGTTACCTTTGAAAAGTAAATTTATTAATGGGAGGTAAAAGACAATAGCAGTGCTTTTAAGACTATTTGCCAAACAATGGTACTCCTCAGAGTTAATACATCAGCCCTCCCCTCCCCACCCCAAATTCTACCTCCTTTGGATAGGAGACGTCATCCCAAACTGTTTTCTCCAAGTTTCCAAACATACCTCTTAGTCCTCGTCCCAGGCTGCTGCCAGGTATGTGTGAATGCTAAGCCCAGCTGCAGGGCAGGTGATGAAGATCTCAATTCCAGAAATTAGAAAAAAAATGTCAACTATTTAAGGCTCCTGTTGTGGGGTTGTTTCAGTGCCCCGTACAGCAAACCCACCACTTCTCACTGTAGTCTCAGGGGGTGGGTCATACATTCTAGAGCTCAGCCAGTGCCAGGTATTTGACTTTAATATCATTTTCATGCCCTGATAAGAGACAGTTCTGCAGGACTCCAGCCTTCAAACTTTCCTCCGCCTGGCACAGCACCTCTATCACAAGTAGCTTCATTGGCATCAGCAGCACTTCCTTCTGCACCTTGTGCTGCACCCAACAGGAGAAACTTGCACAGTTAGGCCCCAGCCCCCTCTATTGCAAAGACAAATGCACATGCATTGAAAGCCAAGGGTTTGGGAAATCTTCTGTCTTCAATCACTTCTGAATATCAAGCGCTAGCAATGTTTCAGGCCAACCCTCCCCTTACCTCCAAGCAGCTGTATGCTACAAGGGGAGGAACGTCAGCTTTTGTTTTTCCACATGCAGTGGCCATTATGGATTGCACTGTTGACAAAATGGTCATTGACATTTCCCAGCTCCTCTCGCAGGCTCTACGTGCTGCCAACCAGCCAGCAAACCCATCAGTGCGCTCAGAGCCGTTCTGATCCACGGGTGAAGCTTTCAGGCCAGCAGAGAAATGCACTCCCACACCTCTGCATGCACTGCCAGCCTCGTTCCAGAGTGACCCACAGACACAGAAGTATATAACACAGTCATTTCAACATTGCAGCAAAGACACAGAACAGTTTCTGCCAACAGCACAACGACGAGACGAAAAAAAGAAATCAAAACCCAGCAGGTGTGTAAGCTGCAGCTCTGGAAAAAACGTGAGGAAATTAAATACAATTCTTCCATCGGCGAAAGCTCAGCCCCTGGTTTCTGTCCATTTTGGCAGTATCAAAATGACAGTCTTTTCCTCCAGCCCTGCACGTTCTGCCTTTAGCCAAAGTGGGCCAGAAAAATCCTAGGATATAAGAGCCCAGAAAAGTTACACTCGATTTAAAAGCAGAACCACCAGTGATTGTCAGGAAAGTCGCAGACTCCTCAACAGTGTTCTCCTGGAAACATAGGAGAAGTATTCATTTATTTTTTTTTTACCCTGATTTATCTCATTGCTTTCAATGTCAATCTCTCCAAATGGTTTACTCGGTTTAATTAGTGCCTTTGCTGCATTTGTGGGAGGAGAAAAGGGAAGAAAGGTCACAGCTGCACAGCCAAGTGTTAGGAAGTGCCATTCTTCTGAATGAGCCACCAGCAAGTCTGCCACTAAGAGCAGCCCATTGGATTATGAAGAAAGCACAACTGTGAAGATGCTGTACAGCTTTAGGGAGATTTTCTGAAAGAAGCAGTCCAAAACCACTCAGCTGGTTCCAATGTAATTTGGGTTCCTAGTCTGAGTGATTGCTTCCTAAAAACCTTGCTTCCTTAAAACCCTGCTTCCTTTGAAGTGAGACTTCATTATCTGCTCAACACGGATCTTTGAAATCTGGACTCAGCTCTTGTATAAAGGATGGATGTTTGCACACAAATCTGCCATAAGAAGTAATAAAAGTCTATCAGAATGAACAATGTGCAAAATGGAAAGCTTGAGGAGCAGTTTTCCAGGGTGACACAGGAGCACAAGCTGCATGTGTTTAGTGAGAAAGACATGTTCACTTTTGATGCTCATACTGGATAGTCACACCACCCATAAAGCATGGAAGATACCAAAAAGAAGCTTCTCATCAGTTAAAAAAAAAAAAAAGGCTTATATACAGTAAAGACTGAATTTAAAGCCTCTGTCCTAAAACCTGCTAGAAACAGTTGCTTAAGTGAAAGCTCCCAGCAGGAGTTTTAGCACAGGCTGTGCTCAGTGTCAGGCACAAGGACTCACTCACTGTACCACTCATGGGCTGCTCTCACCTCTCTGCTAACAGCTAATTCCCACTGGTGTTCAGGACATGTTCCTGTGGGTAACTCAGCAATTGGGGTTAGGTATCTCCAGGTTTCTGTTTCAAAGCAGAGATTAAGCTGGGGAGAAAAAAAGGAAAAGATACTGCTTAGAAATGAAGAACAGAAGGAGAGGTGGTCAAAATGAAAAGCCACATCCCAGTGGGAGCCAGGATTTCTCTGTCTCTGCTTGAATGGGGAATATGTCCCTTCCAGAGGGAAAAGCTGCAGCTATGCCAACAGAATCACGCTGCAGCAATCTTTCTATTTCTGTGGAGACAACTTTTAAAACTAGTAAGCAAGTGCAAATCATAGCCAGAAAAAAAAAAACAAACAGACATCTGTCAGCAGCGATGTGACCGAAATGCCCAGGAAAAGACTGCAGCTACAAAACTGAATGAACTAAAATTACAGGTTCTGCACAAGGAGCACGTACAGCAGCAAGATTCCACCATTTCCTTCACAGAATAATGGACATCTGAAGAATAAGGAAGATGGATTTACACTCTCTAGGCAGTTGAAGGCAGTCACAACTTGGCTTTCTGCTGGGAACTGGTCTGTGCCTGCTCCTTCCCAAGCATGTATGGTCTGTACTCACAGGTGCTGTATCTGCTTAGTGCTGACTGATGCATCCAAGCACCAGCATTACGAGGCAGTATCACAGATACCAGCCAACAATCCTTTGTTTTTCCTTGCAGGAGAAAAAGCACAGGAAAATAAAAGTGCCGTTATGCATTACTGGAAATTCAGAAGTCACGTGAAATAAGAAGTCCTCGGATCAGCCCAAAAGATACACTAATTGCACTGAAAGTAGGTGCCACAATTACCAAAGCTCATTAAGATGTGAATATACACCAGCCAACCACAATCAAAAAAACAAGAAGGGAAGAAAGAAAAACGGGAGGATAAAGAGAAGACGCCATCGACTTGCAGATATTGAACAATCCTAGGCGTTGGTGGGGTTTTTTTGTGTTTGTTTCGTGGGTTTTTTTTTTTGTGTGTGTGTGTTTTGTTGTTGCTGTTGTTTCATATTGTTGGTTTTTCTGCAACACACCATTGCAAACCGGGAAGGCGTGACATGCAAAACAGACAAATTTCTTCCCTTAAGTGTCCGACAATGACCACGTTTCCCACCCGGCCCCAAAACGATCCACCCCCAGCCCTCCCCAAAGCAGAGTCTGAAGGCACTTCCTCTCACATGATGTCGACAAAGAATTCACAAGGGTTGCCCATGGCCTTCTGGAACGACTGCCGGCTCCCCGTCAGCTCCGGAGGAACGGAGCTCAGTTCTCTCACCGGAGGCCCTCCAGGGGGTCCGCTCGTCCCGTAGACTTTCGAACCCAATTTGGGGAGGTTGTAGAGGGGTGGGACACCCGGAGGCCCGTAAGAATGATGGCTGTGGTGGCTCCTCTCGCTGTGGGTGGCAGAGACGTGGCTGCGGTGGCTGAGCTGGCTGACAGGCCTCTCCCGGCGCGCCGTGCCGGTGCCACCGCTGCAGGCCGTGTGCTCAGATTCACTGCCACTGCCCGCCGACTTGCGGTCCTTCTCTCTGCCAAGAGCCCTCCTGCTGTTCTCGCTGTTGCTTCGGTTCGAGCCGCTGCTTTTGCTTCCTAAAAGCCCGCAAAGCGGGGGGAAAAAAGGACACGTGGAAAAGCTGGGTTAGCTGGCTTCCATTGCTGGCTCCAACACCAGCTCGTACCAAACCCACAGATCCACCTGTGACTTGGTGTGATGGCAATCGTGATGACGAGGCCTGAGCGTGCTATCGGTGGCTGATGGGATTTAGCAGTGACAGATGGCAGAATGAAGCGGACGAGGCTGTGCCATGCACAGGTACACAGAGACACCTACAGAGCTCGCACAGTGAAAGCAGCAGCTAGCTTCATAAGCAGGGCTGGAGGCCTTCAGCTCCTCCACCACCTCACTGCCTGCACGGGAGCAGCAGAAACCAAAGGATTAAGCAGGCATTTGGGTTTTAACCCACAAGCAAATGAGGTTCAACTGAATCCTGACTGTGCCTTTGGCCAACGTTTTTCAAAAGGAAACACTTGTGTATCAACTGGGCAGATTGCTGCTCAAGGCTGAACTTCCTGAGGTTAACTGAAGTCCTTCCGTTGCATTCACTAGGTAGGCTCTTCTAAAATTCATCACTGCTTTGTTGTTGGAGTTGTTTATTGAGCTGCTCTATTAGGAATCAGGAACATGAAGGATGTTCCCAGCAGAGGCCACTAAAGCAGCTCAGGAAAACAAAGGGCTGCTGTTGGTATGTAAGCTGAGCTGTTGCTGCATATAAGCTTTGCTAAGCTTTGGAACTGATTCAAAAGGGAAGTTGAAGGTTGTGCTCTATTACCATCAGAGATGGGATAGATGTCAGGAGACATTTCTAAATTAATTAGCCTTAAAAAAAAAAAAAAAAAAAAGCAAACAATAACAAGAAACCCACATGGTATTTCATTAGGTTCCTGCAGTTTAGAGAGCATTATGACTTAAGCCAAAGCCCCTGGTGCAAGATTGTCTTCCTGTTAGGAAGGATCCCAACCAGCAGAATAAGGACCAGCTTGTCATTCTGAATGACATCTCCTTTTGTCTCCTGATGCAAAGCGACATTTACCAGCTATGAACTAACAAGATACATAAACAGAAAACACAGAAACCCAATTTTTATCTGTATATAGAGAGTGACTGGCACAACCCTGTGGCCCAACACTCTCAGTACCTGCCCAAAACATCTGCCCAAATGTTTTACAGCCAATCAGCTCCCAAAGAGCAGTGGTAGATACATAAAATCCTGATGGACAACATCAGGCTCGTGAATTAAAAGCTGGGATTTCTTTATTTTTAAGAAGGGTGGTAGGGTTTTCCCATTTGAGCTGGCAGCAAGCTACCTGATGCCTTTCTCTCGTGGCTGCTGCAGCACAATCACATGGGGGGCAAACAGCTTGGTATGCTCATGTCACACTGTTGGACTATCGTGCGTTGAGACAAAAAAAAAGGAAAAACACAGCTAAACATTTGGGTCACAGGAGTCTAAATGATCATGCTGTGAAGTCATTATTATCATGGAGGCATTTGAAGCTTACCAATCCCCTAGAGTCAGCCATTCCTCTATGAATCCTTCAGTCTAATGCTTGCTCAGAACAAAACAAGGGAATAACAGTTATAAAGTAAGAAACAACACAGCAGTGTAGTTTCCAAATGAAGAACAAGGAAAGAGTTGAAACTCTTTTAATTTAAACACTCTTGGTGCCTTCCACAGGGCTCTCTTAGCCACTGACACAGGTGCATGGATGAAATACCATACCTTTCCTGTTCCAGCAGCAGAGATCTAACCAGCTGCCAAAAAAAACCCCAAAACCCAATTTGGAAGTGATTTATAAAGCATCCCAACAGAAAGTAGTGGGACCCTGTCAGTACAGCCACAAAATGTAATTTTTACTTACTAAGATTTAAAAATGAATGGCAAAACGATCCTACAGCAGAAAAGGAAGAGGTCAGGTTTTTAATCCATGCAGCACTATCCTTTTTTCCCCTGTCTCGTATCACCAGACAGACTCTCCTCCCTGTGAGCAGTGTTTCAGCCCTGTAACCTCCTGGCTGCTCACCTCACACTTGTCTCACCCAAGCAAAAAGAGTGATTGCACTGATCACTTCAGTTACCTTGGTCCTAATCCCTATTCCACCAGCAACCCAACAGCCTCATTTCCAGCAATATCAAGTGACTGCATCCCCCATTGTTGGTAATGGCTCTGACCTCTGAAAAGGGTCAATACTTGAAATCTGTTTTAACAGGGGGGGACAACTGAGTTGTTAATGTTGGCCTGATTAACGTTATTCAAGCAGTGTGATGCTGTTTGGTAGGCAAAGTATAGATGTCCATGCCACAGACAGCTTGGCTCTAGTTTCCCATTGGCGTTCTGCAGTTGGAACAGAACTACAGCACAACCAGAAACAGTACATAGCACTGACTCAGATCAAACATTGCTGGCAGTTTCAATACAGAGCTGAAAGGCTAACCCACTCCATCACATACAAAAACGGTTTTGATTGCATGCAGTCACACCAAATCCATGCAAGTAAGCACAGGAAACCACAAGACAGGAGCACAAACAGTACTAAGAACTCAAGCAAATGGTCAGGGGTAATGGTAGCTGTAGGAATACATACCAGATTAACCAGCTTACCTTCACTCTGCTGGCTCCCTGCACTGCCACTACCATAGCTAAAGCCTGGATCTTGGTATGCTGGTGGAAAACACGGAGGGGGCAGAGGATACTGATAGGGGTATCCTTGGCCTAAAGGCCAGGGAGCAGCAGGATGTGGAAGTGGAGCAAGGGTATCTTGATCAGAAGCTCCGCTAGAACCATTGTTGAGGTTCAGTGCAGCCATATCTGGAAAAGAAAGAAAAGATGAAGACTGTACTCTTCCCTTGTATAGCTGGCTCTTGAGTATCAGCAGTGGCTTACATAGCACTTGGTGTGCCTGTGAGGGACTCAGGCTTGACAATTTACTCAAAATATCACACGTGGCAGGGCAGATAGGAATATTTACCACTGAGCACCAAAGTACCTTTGCAGCATTTCTCCAAGTCAAGGGGAAATAATTTTCATTTTACAGACTAGGAACAGCTTGACTGACAAGCAGGAAGTTTTTGGCATCTTCAGAAATTAATCCTGCTTCCTTGAGCCCCAGTGCAATGAGTCCATTCTTTTTCAAAGGGTCTAATTGCTGATCTAACAGGAAATGTTAACCACTTGTCATGCAACCTCAGTGTAATGGCCTGTACTGAAATGCTCCCTGGTCAAACTCTGCAGGGCTCTCCTCTGTGCATCCTGTGAGCACAGCAGAGATAACACACGTGCAGCTCTGCCTTTCACAGATGTGGAACTTACTGCCACAGAGGTCTCCAAAGACATAATAGCACTGCTCTGAGAAGGTGATTTTGTTCACAGTGTGCCTGAGGTAGCCGTGTTTTAACATGCTGCTGGCATACTTCCTAGCCTCCCGTCGGTCTTTGAAGCCTTCCACGTGTGTGTAAAGCCAGTCAACAACATCTGCTCCTAAAATGAGAACAGGAATGGGAGACTCAGGAACATCCAAATCAAGTTACAGCAGGTAGTGGTTAAGGACCAGTTGTGCTTACCTATTACTGCATTGGAGATGGTAATTTTTAACCACATCCTGTCCCGGATTTCAAGGCCTGAGTCTGGCAGCTGCATGACCTTGACAATAGTAGCCATGTCGCTCTTCACAGTTAAGGGAGATTCTTCTAATTCTAAAAGCAAAAGAAGGTTACATGCTTCTTTGAAATGAACACAGTCTGAAAAGGATTGGATGAAACATTTCAAGATACAGCTTCACCAACAGATGCCAAACCAGACAGAAAAATTCCCCATTTCACCCCATCAGTGGGTGAAATAAATTACAGCTTTCAGGGCAGTTCTTGGAGAGATTGTGCTCAGTGCAACCAGTTCAGCCACTGAGATGCCAAGTCCCCACATGTCTTCAGTTCACCCATCAGCTACAGATCAGCACTGCACTGTTTCAATCCACATCTCAATGAGATTTGTCCAAGATAAAACACAAGGAGTTCTATGGTCACAGTTTTCATTTTGGCTTGCCACGAACAGCACCCACCCAACAGCTCAGTGCAAACCTCTGTAGAGGTTTTCCAGCTTATTCTTTGACTTTTGCCTTGTCCTAACTGCACAGAATTCAGTCAGCCTATCTATATACAACAGGACTATTTTCTTAGGACATGGCACCCAATTCTACTTCCTGCCCCCATCTTCTCAGTCCTAGAAACCTCACTTCCAGCACATTTGCTCTGTGCTTGCAGTTCAAACCCTCCTCCAAGAGGAATTCAGAACCCTCCTCCCCTCCCTTCTCCCAGCCCCCACATCACCCACCTTTCCAAAGCACATGGGAACCAAGTTTGCTCTTCAACTCAAAATGTTGATATAAGGTACAACGAGCATGAAACAATGAAAACTGAGAATGCTTCTTTCAGTGCACTGCTAATACTCATGAAAATATCCAATGCCATCCGTGCATGCAATTTCAATACTTATCAAGCGAATAAACACTAACATTTGCTTTTGCTTGAAGTTAGTTTGGTTAGTGGCAAAAAGCAACATCTTCATTTGGAAAAAAACAAAAACAAAAACAAATATAAAAATCAATATTTAATATCAATGAGGGGAGCAACAAATCATTTCTTCTTGGAGACCTGCAACCTGCCTGCAAAGAACAACACTACCCAAACCATCAGCAGTATTTTCTGCTATGCAGACATGAACATTTCTCAGGTTCATATTAAAATGCACCACACTGATCTGAACTCTGTTAGCTGTGGGCATGACCACCTCCACAGTGATGGGAAAACCTGAAGCACAGCACAAAGTGTAACCCCATCCTGGGGACCCACAAAACTCTGTCTTTGTTTTGTGTCTCTAAGTGGCTTTTTTTCCCTTTGGTAGATGCTGTTAAAACAAAAAAACGTGTATGCCCTGGGGAAATGAAGTCCTATCACATATAATAACCAGCCCTGGTTGTATTCTACTTGAGTGAGGAAGTACATTTGCCCAAACAAAAAGGTTGCCTTCAGCCAGCTTTGGCTTGGATACTCTTATTTTTGAAGGAATCTGCCTGAAAAAGTAAGACAGCTGATGGAACAATCCCTACTGTGTTGTGGTAATTTGCAAGGCCCCAGAACCTCAGATACTAACCACTAACACTGATGTGGCAGTGGCTGTGAAACTACTTCAAGATACAGAAACTCAATTTTGATCCAGAGGTCAGAGAACAAAGGAAAGCTAATCAGAAGAAAAGCTGAATTGCTCAATTCACTTTGAATTATTTAATCCTGGTCTTGCTGTATAAAAACAGAGTAAAACATACATCCACAATGCTCAAAACTAGGAAGCATGAAACAGAACTTGTCTTACTCCATTAATTCACTGCTTCCCCTTTTACAGCCAGATTCTGTACTACATGCACTTCAAATACTGGCAATTCTGTCCTCAGAGACTGAAATAAAGCATCTTGGGCTGGGAAATGAAAAGTGAGAAAGCCCCATTGTGTGTGTAAGTCTGTTTGAGATATAAATGCATTATTCCTCTCATCTTCCCTTCCTCCCCAGCTTTGTCTTTCCTGGCAAGGAGGCCCACAGGACAGGTGCTCTCTGCCCTCAGGACCCTGCAGTGCTGCCTGCTGTGCTCAGAGAGGTTCACAGGACTGACCTGAGGGAAGCAGTGCTAAACAGAAGGTCACAGGAAAGCCCTTCTTGCATCCAGGATAGCAGAGAAATGAGAAGCTGTCTCCTGAAACATGGTTCTGCTCCCAAATAACCTTTATTTTAAAAAATATGATTGAAAGGATGTCTGCATTCCACACTTCCCAATCACATCACTATATGTCAAGGCACATGATACATGAATATTTCAAGAGGAAAGGAAGAGTAACAGACTCTTGTTGGACAGCAATCAGATACACTGGTTCCAGCAATCTTTAGTACCTGGAAGGCTGAAAACACATCTCAAGATTAAGCATCATGTAAATGATCCACTTGCTTTCTACTGCAGATGTCCCTTCAGTGCTGCCCACTGCCTAAAGAGGCACCGAGCTACACCTACAAAAAAAATAACCCCCTTTTCCATACAAGGTGAGGTGTAACTCTGGCAACAATCCACTTGTAAAATCAGAGAAAGGGAATGAGAAAGAGAGGCAGACACCTATGCAGTCTGATAGGACTGAGCTGGGCCTTCTAAAAGCAACTTCTGTGTTCAGCCTTTGCCCAGGAAAGACTGTTGCTAATCACTGATATCACGTTGATCTTTTAAGTCCTCAAAGGGTTGGTTTGTATGTTTGGGCTTTTTTCCTTTTAAATATGACAACTTGTTGGTTACATGGATGTGATGATATTGGAGACTGCCCCAGACAGACAAACCAGGAAAGAAGGCTGAACTCCAACATGAACTTCACATGGGACATCTGCTCTGTTTTTTTCCCAGTTCAATAAATTCTAAGAGGATAAAAAAGTATAAAAGAAGGCTATGTAACTATCAGTGAACATTTTCTAAATGATTCTTTGGTACCCGGTGACATTTATTTGAAGGAAATGATTAAAGTTTCTAAAGAAAACCAGCAGAATTCAAGGAGGAAGCCCTCAGTTCACCTGCAGGGATAAAGCTGGGAGCCTGCCTTGTGACTTTAGAAGGGAAGCCACTTCTTCCTGCATGTGAACCCTGGCAAAACAGGGCTGCCTTAACTTCTGACCTTTAGAAAAAGGCTTTATGTTCCCTTTAGGAATTACAAACTTAAGAAAACATTCAAGAGCTCTGTGATGGCTGTCGTTTTCATGGTGCTTGTGGCTGGGGTCGGCTTTGAACACAGCTCTGCACTGCTGGCCCCGAGCAGAAGATGCCTGCCCTGTGCTGGCCGCAGTGTGACTTACTTTCCGAATCGGGAATTGAGCTTGTTAGTGAGGAGCTGGTAGATGTGGTGATGCTCATGGAGGGGCTCATACCGTAACGGGGGTACGCTCCCGTCATGGCTGTGGTATGAGAGATCCACGCTGCAGGGTCAATTGGCCTCACTGGTTCAGCTGCAAAGCAACCAGAAAAGGAAAAAAATATATATGAGTCGAATGGAATCCAATTTACAGTAAACAGTAGGATCTAATTAAGTCCTTTCATTTTGTTCTCACAACTGAGACAGCCCCAGCAGAAGGGAACAGAAAGCACCTTGCCAGCAGTATTCGGTTTAATCTAGGAATTGCTACATCAGTCTCACAGGACATAACCATGCTAGCCCTGTTCCTGCAGCTATGGTATTTTTCCATCTGGGAAACGTTCTCATTTGTGGGAAAGAAGTTATCAAGCTTAGAAGGACTGGTAACACGTTGGCTTCACTATCTTAAGCACAGCTCTCACCAGTAGGAGGCAGCTGTGCTTGTCACAGAGACCTTTTATTTTTGAACACAGACCTTTTATAGCCACTGAACTATTTATTAAATCAAAACTGTTAAACTACATCATTTTCAATAGTGTTTGTGTATATTTTACTACGTGGCTTGCCTCAAATTTTAAAAACAACCCATTTAAATTCTAAGTGCATATGTGGTAAAATGAGGCTTTTTAATACTTAAGCCTATTTTTCCCCCCAAACCTTCTATCAATTAAAAGGTTGAGCTCAGCAGGATGTAGCCAGCAAAAGGCTAAGAGCTTAACCCAAAGTCATGAGAATGAAAAGAAAAACTCCCATGAATTCAGTGGGCACTGCAGTCTCAAAAAGAGCATCTTAAACCCCTAAAACAACACATCCAAACTTAAAATTAGAAGCGTGGAACTTGCAGGGAAAGGATATCAGAAGATAGCTGAAAATGTTCTGGACCTCAATGGCTCCAAAGGAACTCAGCAAGGAGCACCAATTTGTACTCACCCCTGGGGATGGTGAAATAACTCCTGGGAGTGGGGTCCCAGCATTTGGCTACCGTTAGGCTAATAGGTCTAGGAAGAAAGAAAACAGGTAAGGGAGACTCTCAGCTTCCCCCATAGAAGTCATAACTACCACAGTCAACTCTTTGAAACAAACTCATCAAGTATGTTCTGAGGTTTTTGAGATGCTTGTCAAACCATTTTCAGTACAGACAGTATCAGATGAGTTTCTGTTTCCCATATATCGCAGCGCTATTGGTGAAAATCTGTTGAATGATCAGATCCCGAGACATTCAAACTCACTTTCCATAAACAAACAGTGCTACTGAAACCAGGCAACTCCCAGTTGGTGTTGGCTTTGGCTGGTACACTGAAACCAGTCTCATCACTCACACTGAGAAGCTCAGAGTTGAAATCAGCAGTCACGCCGGTTGCTTATTCAGATCAAAATGTTGATTTCTGTGAGGTTTGCTCAACACCAGTAAGGAGGGCAGAGGATAAGCAGCAGATTTGGTAAGATGCTTACCCTGGCTTGGAGACTATTTCCCGTAAAACCCGTACTGCATCATCATTGCTCATGTTCTCAAAATTGACATCATTCACCTGAAATGATACAAAAAGCTGCCATCAGGCTTAGCAATAGGAACAGTAAAGACATTTTAGTTATTCAGAGAGAAATGCTATTTCTCAGAGCACACTGACTGTCCATCCAGCAGAGTTCACAAAGATTTAAGCGATAACAGTTTCTGTGCCATATTTCTCTGAGCATGGATGAATTCTGCTGATCCATGGATCTGGTGAGATGACTGAGCTGAAACCATCAATGTGAAAGAGAGCAGTGCATATTTCTGCACACGGACCAACCTGCAGAAGCATGTCTCCTGGTTCAATTCGTCCATCTGCTGCCACAGCCCCTCCTTTCATAATAGAGCCAATGTATATGCCACCATCACCCCGGTCATTGCTTTGTCCTACAATGCTGATTCCCAGGAAGTTATATTTTTCTATACAGGTACAAAGTGGAGGGTGGGGAGGGGGAAAAAAAAAAAAAAAAAGCAAACAAAGTGATTGAAATGATAGTGAAGAGCTAAGAGCTGGTCACTTCAGCCCTGCAAGTTCAGTTCATTGCTTTCTCACAACATGTCAGCTGGGCTGCATTTGATTCACAACTACCCCAATATCTCAGTTTACCCTGCTGGGGTAAGTTTGCTGGCATGTTCAGGGACAGACAGCAGGGAAAAGTTGCTAAATGCATCATTTCTTCATACAAGACACTGAGAAGTTATGTTCAAAAATCATCAGGGGAAATAACACAGAAAAGACATGTCTACACGTAGAAATTAGGCAGCTGATCAGCACTAGGCAATGCTTTTCCACACTTAAGAGGAAAAACGTGATGCTGCTGAAAGGCACTGAAGTGACAGTTCTGTCTATTTCCATCTGGCTAAACAATGAAACACGTGAACTCCAGAAATGCAAACTTTCAGTGTTAGGAACAAGAACAGAAGGACAACCTCTGGCTCCTTACCATTCCTAGAAATATGAGCACAACTCCATCCTCTGGGTCCAGAGCTCCAGCTCCTTCCCCAGGCTTTTCAGGAAGAACACTGAGCTGCTGCTGCAAATGGCTTCTATTATCCAGTGCTGGACTAGGAACCCAGGCACTGTCAGAGCTGCCATCCCAGCTGCCATTCCCTTCAGTCCAAAAGGAGTTCTTTCAAATCAAGGAACTTCCTATTGACTCCCAAGGCCACTATGCCATAACAAAACACATCATAATAAACATTGCTCATCCTCTTACCCATGTTGAGTGTGACAGTGATGATATTTAGGGACATGGTGGAATCTGTGATGCTGCTGAACGAGGATGACTGCAAAACATAACAGAAAATTCTCAAGGTTTTAAGTGGCTCCAAATAAGACAAATAACTAATAAGCACTAATTCATCAGGAACTCATTAATAGGTTTCTGTCTCAAAGGTATCCAGAAACCTCTTATGGCCTCCAAATCCCTTTCTGATTTGCATGCTACACCTCAAAATCACAGTTCACCCTCTTGGAAAATGATGATGCCAGCCTTACCCTGTCAATCTGCCGCATCCTTTGTTTCCTCCTCCTGCGCTTATGCTTCCGTATGAGCCGTGATGAAGTGCTTTGCTCAGTGGAACTGCTCAACCTGAGGGAAATCCAGAGCAAATGTCAACTCCATAAAGCTGAGCCATTCGCAGTTTCTCTGCACCCTGCCAAAAACAAGGCTGAGTCCCACAAACACCAAAGAGTCGCCATTCAGACACCAGCAGCTGACAAAGCACTGCTCTCAACTGCTGCTCAATCCCAGCACTGTATCTTCATCTCCCCCTGTGAGCACAGAGAAGTTACCAGCTCCTCTCCAGCATGGATTAGAGAGTACATTTTACCAGCTTGCTTCATTCTTGGAGCAACACTGAAAGCATTATGCCTTGCAACAGGCGTGTATCAGCCTGCTTTAAGCACCCCAAGGTTGGAGGCATCTGCTTTCTGCTCCTTGAGCAGTGAGCTTGACTCCATGCCCAAAGAAAAATGCATGCTGTAAGAACAGCTGCACATTAAACATTGACTTCAGTCTTCATATTATTTTTTGTGGACCTTGCCATGGTGCTCTCACTTTCTTCTGCTGCTTAGCATTCTGTAAACAGAGACTGGAATTCACTGAATGAAGTAGCTCTTGATAATAGCTACTACCAACTGGTGGCAGAGGAATGGTGAACATCATTTACTTCTGCATGTTCTGTTCTTTTTCTTAAGGTTTTTCAAACTTGTACACCCCTAAATGCATCACATCCTACACATCTCTCCCTTAGGCTCTCCTACATTAGGAAAATTAATTATTCTCATTTTACAGAGAGTGGACTGAGGCACAGTGAAAGATAAGTGGTTTTGCCCAAATTCATTTCAGAAGCCTGGAACAAAATCTGGATTTCAGAGATACCACTGCAACACCACAGGGATCTCTCTCCTCTATTTGTGATGTTAAGAATGGCAAAAGAGACAAAGTAATGCTCCACTATTAACTAAGATCAAAACCAATCCAATATAACACAAGTAACTGAACTGGCACTGGCACAAAGAAAACCGTGCCAGTTTTTTTTCCCCCTCATTTCCACGTCCCTATCTTCAAAGTTCTAGCTGCACACAGGCATGCCAGTATACCTCATGCAAAATCTGATACTGGCAAACCCAAAACAGAGCTTGCTGCCATGAGGTTACAACCCACCACACTGGGAAACCCAGGTTTGTTTGAGTCAAGGATGCCCAGCTGAGCATTACCAATGATGGGGCTGCTCAGAGGGCGTGAAGCTCTTCATGTTCTCTTTAAGCTCACATAACTATTTCAGGTATGTTAACACTCCTTTTTCCCCTCCCAACAAGGCATATTAATTTAAAGAGCCAAGAGGTGGTGTTTTCTAAGGAGATCAAAGATCTGATAGCTCTCCATCTGTGGAAGCAGCTCACAGCACCTGGTTTTCTGAGCTTGTTCCCTTTTCCACAGGGAAAATAAAGAGGTCTTTCAAACGCTGGGCTCCCAAAAACTGAACCTGTTCAATGTTTACTGCTGTTTTAGCAAGAACTGGTAACAACTGACACAAAACCCTCTTGCATTTTACTATCAGTGTTCTCCTCTTTTCTGTCCCCTCTCTGATTTCATCTTACTCTTCTCCCCCACATTGTCTCATTTGTAGGATTCAGCTCAAACCTTCCAGCACGCAGCAGTAAGGGAGAACCTGCAGAAAGGCAAAGCGTGCTGCTCCCATCACAGTGAACCTACCTGCTCTCCCCAAAAGGCAGCAAAAAGAACAGAGGCAAGAGACTGGGGGAGCTCTACTGCCTGAACACGAGCCCAGCAACAAGATGCCTTCGCATGCTGTAAGAGAGCTGTGAGCTGCCCTCCACCAATTACAGCATAAATTCAGTGTTCCAATCTGCAAACAAACGCTCTGCCTTCAGCCTCTGTTCCCAGTCAGAGTCACAGTGAATTATATCAGTTACATTGAATCAAGAACAGTAATTGCAAGTTGCTGACAATAATCCTCATGCTACATACTTCACATTTGCTAGATATTTATTTGCTTAAGAGAAGATAGAACAGAAATGTCTACCACAAGCTCCCTACATCAATGTGTATCCAAAATACCACCTACTGCTTGCAAACAAGACTAACATTCAATTGTATCACATACTGAAGATGAAGGAAATAAACACCCTCAAGCTTGGAGGAAATAAACACCTCTCCACTTGGAAGTCAGCTGCAAGGGATGCTGCTGCCTTACTCGTTGACCTCCCCTAAATAAAGCCCCCCCATAAGGCAAGTTCTGACCCTACAGCTGTAATTAACCAACTTACCCCCTTCAACCTTGTCTTCCCCAGACCTCCGTCCCCAGCAGATCTGTAGCATGCTCCATTTGCTATTTGGCTGGTTTTGCCTCTAAAGGAAACTTCTCCCTGCCAGCACGATCTCTCATCTGCTTGAGAGCATCATCGCTGTAACACAACAGCATACCTCGGAGCATTCCATTTAGTTGTTCTTCCTGACTAGCTGGCCTGGCAGCTATTTTGTGTGCCAACAGCTTCTGCCCCAGCCTAGAAAGGAAAAGGCCTCGGCTGCAGCTTCGAAGAGTCACTTTCTTTGCAGGTCAGACACGGGAAGCTTTATGTTATTAATATATACAGAGAGACTGAGCTGGGTTTAGAGTGATGTGCTTCAGAGGCCACCCTCACTGTGCTAATCCTGCCCTACTGCATTTCTTCCTGCCCCGGAAATGATTAAGTTATGTCCAACAAACACAATCAGCTACAGGGTTGTTGATGTTTGTGGGTTTTTGTTGTCGGTTTCCTCTCATTGTTGGTTTTGGTTTTTGATTTTGAAATGGGGGAAGGAAGGGTTGGAAGCCCTACAGGCTTTGGGAAGGCTCTGATCTTCCAGCCCTGATGCATATGAATACCTACATGAAGCACAAAAGCATCCAGGTAACTAATTTTCTGTGTCTTCAAGTGTTGGCAAACTTCACTGTAACTGCAAAAGAAACTCTCAAACCTAATTCAGAACCCAGCCTGAAACATTCATTTAGTCACCCTTTTAGCCCTTTGGGAACACCCAGCCTTGAAACAGAATTTGAAGCTATTGCTTTTCAACAGGTATATAAGCTGTGACTAACTCTCAGACCAAACAGATCAACAGAGTTCAATAAACTAATGTCTGTAAACACAGCCAATGTGTAAAGATCTCCAATAGCAGTGGATTTCTGCTGTTCCTCTTCTACCTAAAATTTAAGAACATCATGCTGCACCTTTCCTTCTTCATAGACATCAGCAGTTACAACTACAGGATCTGTAATTTGTTCTCTGCCAGCTCTCACAGATCTCTAATGGGTTTTCATGGCCCATTTGGCTGAATGTTTTAAACAGCTCTAGGGATGGTGTTTAGAGAACGCTGGCACTCAAGACAGGAAAATGAATCACACAGGCTTTGATTGATTTTGCCTATTTAATAATGGATATTTTAAATCCGAGAAATGTATTGGCTTGCAAACATTTTAAGAACACGAGTATCCTCTGGGGATTAAGAAGGATGTCTTGAAATGATTTTTGGAAATAGCAAGGAATAATTCGTCACATTCCTTCTGTCTACGTAAAAAGAAAAAAAAAATAATAATTAAGAAGTCATAAATACGTGGCACCACAGCCTGCCTGTGCAATAATACTCACCCTGATGAATTCCCTACTGCCCATATGCCTCAGACCATGCAATTACTTAGGAATTCTTTTACTGTTTTCTTTAGTTAGGTGCGTGCTGGATAGGAATGGGCCATGGCTGGATTTTGTTACAATAACCACACCACTGCTTTACAGCTAAGGAGACAGTCACACGCTGCCTGGATTTTAATATGTAACCATTCCTGCCATTAAAAGGAAAGAATAGGAACAGAACTTTCTCTCAACTAGAGCTGTGCCTGATGGCACTTTGGTAGGGATCCCAGTAAGTTAGCTCTTTTCTCAGAGCAGTGATTTTATACGACACGTTATTGATGGATTACCTGTCCTCAAATCATATCTAGCAGGAAAAAGAGGAAAAAGTACATAAACCTTCTCATCAGCATGTTTCAGCACAGCCCAAATACACGGACCAGCAGCTGGGAAACAGATGGAAATGGGATTTAACAGCTCAGTCACTACAGCAATGCCCTACCTGCTGGTGTTGTCATCATCGTCCGAGTCGATGAAGCTGCTGGATTCCAGCTCACTACTCATCATGGTAGAAGAGCTGTCGTAACCAGGAGGGTGCTCACGATGTCTGTCCAGTTTGGGGTGGCCATTGATTCGAGGGACTATTAAAAAGAAAAAGAAATGGTGTATTACTGGGCAAAGAGGAAAAGGAAGGAAGAAATGGTGTACAATGAACAGCACTGTTTCCACACTGTGACTTGCAGCCAATTTTGCAGGAGGATCCACGTGCAGAAACCAAGCTCTTTACACAACCTGGTTTCACCCAGCAGCTGGAAAACCCAGTGCCCTGGCCTGCCCACCTATCTTTTCCCTAACATTTCTACTTGCCCACGTATCAGTTCACAGGCAAGCTGTAAAGGAGATAAAGCCAGAAGCAGGAGGCATAAATGAGTACTCTAATGGTATTAGGAAAATGAATGCTGCCTCTCCTGCTGCAGCTGGCTCCTACCAAAGCACCTCAGAACCATGGCAGTGACCATGTTCCCACCCACACTGTGCCCACCAAGGGAAATCCCCAGTGTGCACTGGGACTATTGCTCCATCCAAGTCCCACAAACACAACCGAAGGTACGAGAGCTTCCCACAAGTTGTTATTTTTCATGTGCTGTACAAAATGAAAAAAGTCAGTTCAGGGCTCCTGCTGAGACACTGGAAAATTCCAATCCTGAAGACTCAAGGATTATGAAAAACATATATATACATATTTGCATGCTCTTCCTCCATGCTATGATCCCCAAGAAGAGGCAGCCCATCTGCTGAGCAACGTATTTTGAAGGACTGGGGAAACAGAACAAAAATTATTTGCATTGACTTTGCTGTTTTTATCACACTGCTATCTCTGTAACACTGCAATCACACTTGATAGATGAGCCACATGAAATCTTGTTTCATGTGTCTCAACCTCTCTCAAACCACATGCCCTGACCACCACGTTCTCCAACAGAGCAGCACAGCAGCACTGCTTGTTGAATTATTAATATTATTAATAAATGGATAACCAGGGTAAATTAAAGCTTGCTTTCACTGTCATGAACAGCAGTGAGCTTTAGCACTGCAACAGTCTCAGCATCATCATGTGGTGATCCCATTCAGCACCTGGGATAAGAAATTTAGAACAGAGTTACAGTATTATCCCAAGATTTTGACCTGAGACTCTCAGAAAGCACAGGCTGACATGGCCTGGGGTCCTTCGCCCGACTACAGACCCTCCCACATCATTTTCACACTTGAGGAAGAAGGAAGCAGTGCTTCTTAACAGCTCTCAGTGAAGTTTCAGCACCTCACAGCAAACAGTACCTGGAAAGCATACCTCAATTCCTGGGAAAAATCACTGCCTCATGTTGAAGCCATCTTCTTTCCCCTGCTTTTCCTGCAGCCCAGGAGCAGCTCCAAAGGCCCCAATTTCCCCTGCCATCCCCCCTCGGGCAGCAGCAGCCCCGCTTTGCCCTGCAGCACCCAATCTTCTCCACCCCATCACAGCCTGGGGCAGGCATTGAGGCGACTCCTCCCTTTCCTAAGGTTTTTTCCAATTAAGTCAGAACTGTTTGGGGTATGGCAGGGAACCACGATCACACTGAATACAAGCCACGATGGTAATGCCATTCACAAAGCACAGACAGGTATTCCACCCTCAGTGTAACCCAGACTCTGCTCTGGTTCAATGCCTGTCCCACTAATAACCAGGGACTTCCTGCCCCATTGACCCTCTGCTCCTGTTTCTTCATTAGAGGACGACAGACCCATTGAGACTGTCTGACAAAGGCTTTTCGATGTGTCACAGAGATTAGAATAAAGTATAGCCTCAGAGGTTAAAGTATGTCCTCCTTGGCTTTTATCAACAGCAGAGCTGGTCCTGCCTGAGGGACAAAGGCACATCAAAGTGCAAAATCAAACAGGCCTTGAAAGCAGAAAGCAGCATCTGCTCGAAGAGGTTGTAAAGAGTACTCTGTAACCCTGCAAAGAAAAAAGGTGAGAGTGGTTTGGGAAGAAGGCATAGCTGAGCTTCCATCCTCAGCAAGTCCTGACCAATTATTGACACGAAATTGTTACCTCCTTATTAACAAAGACCTGCAACCCCACCTGTGCAGCTCACAGTTGCATGCAGAGGTTACAGTCGGTGCTGTACTGTCCCACTGCAATCATTTTGTAGTTGCAGTCCTTTACCACGCTATGGTAAAGCACATATACACTTGTAGGGATGACTGGACATCTGGAACTGCTCTTTGCAAACATTTGGGGATCACAGTTATGTTCACCGAACCACCAACTCCATGCTGAAGCTCCAGCATCCACACATGGCACCTGCAGATGTGCCAAGAAAGCAAGCAGTAGCTATAAAAAATCCTTCAATGCCAAAGAAAACTTGTCTCTTAATTACCTCCCTAATTAGAACTTGCACAGTCCCATTTCCCAAAAGGGACATGGAGTTTTGTTCCAGTCACGGAGGGGTCCCAAGGACATGTGCCAAGCAGACCTCCCACGTTCCTAATTAAGATCCTCAATCTACTTTTACTTAATAGGACTTTGTCAACTTTCCAAAGCAATGTGAACTTTTGTTGCTTTAAGAGAGAAAGTGGAGGTCTGACATCTTGACAGCTCAGCCCTTTTGCACTAATTTTATTTGAAGCTAATGCCAACGATTGTTTTCCTACTAATTGATGTGAAAGGTGTTCAGGAAGAGACATAGTCCCAACTTGGACAAAAACCCCTTTGGATAAAAAGCCTCTCCAAAAAAAAATAATAATAATAATCACTTCTCTGCACGTGCAGCCTGTACAGTTTTACCACCATTATGTCTTAAAATATATACATCTATAAATGCACACATACACACAAAGGTAACCTGGGGAGCTGAGCAGTGAGCAGCTGGGGAGAACTCAGTGTAATCCAGTGGCAAACTCAAAAGGAAGCTCTTGCCATGCACTGAAAACTGGTTCCTAAACATCAGGCTGACAGGATGAATTATTCTGCACAGCTCACAACAGAATTCTGCTCCCCTGCTTGCTTTGCTTTCAGGTGCTTTTTATTTTACTACATCTGCAGCAGATCTTCATTGTGCTTCCCCTTTCTCTTCCCTGCCCCGTGGGTTCTCCAAGTCTGAACAGGAATCTCATCCTCTTGAACTCAATTGCTCTGTGGTCAGGGATCAGTGCAGCAAATTCCCCTGACCTGCACAGGTTCTAATTCAAAGTGCCCACACCTAAGCAGATCCCAAATGGCTCAAGCAGCACCTTTTCTCACCTTCTTCACCTTGTTTGAAATGAAGTCTATAATAAACTATTGAATTCTTCTTGTGAAACAGGTACTTCTTTGTGCAATAGCCAGGGATAGCCTCGTGGTTAGGGTGGGTAACTCTTTGTCAGTCACTCCACACCAATGATGAGCTCCACCAGTTGCAAACACTACGTGGTATGTGTTATGTATGCCTCAGTGAGCTGACAGTACTGCACACACATCTTGGCTACTTGCAATACCTGTGGAACAACCTGTGGGCAACGCAGGGCTTCAGTGAGGAACACACATCCTGCCTCTCTATGAATTACTAGAGCTGTAATTTTGGTATTAAACAAGCCTCTGCAGGACAAGATGAAACAGACTAGCAGCGTTTCCTTCTTTCTGTAAGGAGAAGAGGATTTATTTACCACTCCTTTCCAATGCCCCCAAAACTGACTGTGAACCAAGAGTCACGACCCTGCTGCCCCCTCCCCATCATCCCATCCCCTTTCTTCTATGACTCTTCCCCCATTTAACATCCATTTAACTAATATCCCTCAGCTTGCTCTCCTGAAACTGAAGCCAGTCTCAGCTGAAATAATACAGACCCATTTATTGAAGCCAAAGGCAGCCTGCAACACATGCTCTGGCCACATTAAGCAAGCCAGGAAGGGAGGGACACATACAAAGGATAACACGCACTTAAGACAGGCAGGCAAATGTGAAGATGGTATTTTTAGCTCTACGGTGCACAACCCTCAGGGCTTAATGTTGCCATACAGTAAATGAGCAAAGAAGAGACACGGCAGGAATGAAGGGCACTCAGCAATGTCAAGTGTAACTCAGCACCTTAAAGCATTAAGCCTCTAACGAAAAGAAAACCCATACGGAGAGCTTGTAATACACAAGAAACTATCTGGCAGCCTAAGTAAACACAGCCAATACCCCTCGGGTAAACTGGCACAATCTGATTCTACAAGGGAATTGCATTTCGTGGAAGCTTTGACATATTTTTCCTGTTAAGATTTCAGGCTTGAACTGAGCATGACATGTAGGAATCGTAATGCGCTGGAGGTCAAGACAACATCTCTGCACAGGGACACTTTGCTGAGCAGCTTTCTTTACAACCTAATGAGTTATAGGAGTAGCCCTAAGAGATCAGAGTGTAAAAGAACATAACCAGAAATCATACAAAGGACCTGGCATTTTCAGCCAGTAGGGGGACAAAAAAGGAGGCAGACAACTTAGGGAGAATCCCAGCACTTGCCTTCTCTTCTTGAATGCAACATGAAGCAGAGCAAAAGCAGGGGTAGAGGGAATTAAAAATGAGACCAAGAAGTCTGCCTGCCTATGCTTCCCTTTCATCAGGCCCACAAAGCTTCTAAGAAGAGGAGGAGGAAGCAACAAAGGAGGCAGGCAATAATCTAACGTGAAAAACAAATCACCTTTCAACATTCTTCCAGTACCAAGATTTTGCCACAACACTTATTAGAAGATTCTCCCTGTTTCTGTGATTTCCCACAGGGATCTGCAAGCAACACCATGCAAAGACAGCTCTCTGCTCCACCCACTGAGTAATTTTCATTTACTCTGAGTCACTTACAAATTGGAAAAGTAAAATGAACAGAAGACACCTGCTTTTAACACACAGTATATGCGGCTTCTGCTTTTCTAATACTTCACTGGGTGGAGCTGTGAATAAAGCCTGTGATGGCACCTCTTGGGTCCAAGTATTCTATATTTTGGACCATTTTAGACTCAATGGGTGGCATCTATTAATTCTTAATTAGGCCTGGAAATTCTCGTCTGGCAACAAATGAAAAAACAAGCTCACTTTGATGTATAGACTAGAGGCAAGAGATTATGTTCTGCAGTTTATGTGTATGCTGCAGTTATACCAGCATGCAAGACTACTGCTGGTCCAAACTGGGAGAAATCAGCAGAAATCATTTCAGAAGATCCTGGCTTAGACCTTGCAATGCTAAAATACCAAGGCTTTCCAACTGTCCACACTGCAAACTCCCAACACTTCATACAGATAATGTGTTCTTTCTTTAAGTGAGCAAAGCTGAACAAGGCAGTCTAGCCATGATGGTGTGGAGCTCAGTGCTGGCTACATCATTATCCTCTCCCAGGCTGTCTTCTAATACTACAGAAATTCTGTATATCATCCAACAGTATCTCCCTGCCACTTTGCTGTAGGTTACCCAGAACTCTTCAAAAACACTGAGCTTCAAAGCATCTCAAAGCAATCACCAAATTCCTCTATTAAAGTAATAACAGTCCCTCAAAGCACGCAGGAATGCAGACACGCTCTTCTCCAGTGCTCATGCAAAACTAGTTTGTTGCTGTGAAATAACAACAGAAGAATCTTTTGTTTTCTAAATGAAAAAGGGGAAATATGACCCACTCACCATCCTCGTGCCCTTCTCTATTCCTCCGCCGATGTCTGTCTCGACGGTGGCTGATAACTGACTCTGTTCCTGTTTCGTTGTCCAGTCCATCCCGACTGCTGGCAGCATTTGGGCTGTTAGAAAACACATAAGGAAGAAACAGTGGAGTCAGTTTTTCTTTTTTCTTCTTCTTTTTTTTTTTTTTTTAATTAATAAAAACAGTTGGATTTGTGAGCTATTTGGTTTAGAACCCAGAAAACTACTACACAGATTAGCTAGAGACTTGGTAGCTGCAGAGCTAGCTCCTCCAGACTGCTCTGCTCACCTTAAAGCTACCTGAAGAGTGAAAAGACAATTCAACAGCCATGCCCTGAGACACAGGAAAGGGATCATTTTAGATCATGATCCAAGATACATACAGATGCACGCATGAGCTCCTCCTCTAAAACCAGCACAGCACATGCTCTACCAAGGGCTTTTACTACTCAGACCAAATTGCCTTTCCTACAGTTTCTCCAAATATATATAAACCAAACTGTGTTTTGGTACGTGCTTCTTCAAGTGCTTGTTCCTCTCCAGACAGGCTTGTTTCCCTGACAACAACCTGAGCTGCACATTCAGCATGCTGTCAGCCAAAGGGGCAGAAGCTGTATCTCACTGGCAGCCACTTGTAAAGCAAAGTGCTGACCTTAAAGGCTGAAGTCCTGCAAGTCACAGCAAAGCTTGAAATAATTAAGTGCATGTCTGCAAAACACTCAGACAGACCCCAGGTCCTTGCCTCATCTTCTCAACCATCCAAAAGCTACACAGCTATGCCAGTGCAGCACAGCACTTCATCTAATGAGTCCCTGTGAAGGGCCATTATGAGCCAGCAAGCTTTGGGCAAAAAGCAGAAAGATCCTGATGACCACCTCAGTGGCCACATTTCTTCCATTATGCTCTTGTGAAGGCTCTGCTGAGAGCCAGTTTCTTGTTCCTACAACTAATTAGTCAGAACAAAAGGTTTCAAAGAGGCAGCAGAGAATTCCGCCCTGTGGCTTAGGGCCACTTTCTGGGACCAATCTAAACAAACAACTCCAGCTCCTTATTCTTGAACTTCAAGCACTGAGAAAGGGCCATTTCTCAATTCACATAAACCACACTGCTTTTTTTTCTTCTAATTCCAGCAGACATGTCTGCAAACCAAGCAGAGCAGTAGCATATTCAGGGTGCTGCACTACAGCAAGAGCACCTCTTTGCAACCATCTTGGTTGCAAAGCTTGGTTCCAAGCTCACTGCTGACAAAAGAGGCCATTAAAGAAGAGTTGGTTGGAGCAAAGGGGATGATGGAGATGCTCTTTTCTCTACAACTGATGGTGAACCTGGGCATCTTCTCAGCTGCACAGTCTGATGGATGGGCACTCATTGCTGTGGGACCTTGAGCAAACATGCAAACACATCTGTATGGTTCCATTTAAGAGGGCTGCTGAAAGCTTTCTACAACTGCACACCCACACACTTTCTCAGCACGAATGAAATGTACTGACATGCCCACCACACCAATTAGGAAACAGGCTCTTATTCAAGAAAATATCTGAATGCACTGTCCAAGCCCTAACAAAGCTACCAACATGTAAGCACGTATTTAAGTGCTGACACAACTATGTTTGCATTGCTCAGCCCAATACAACTGAAAAGAGGGTAACACTTTTCTAAGGCAGAATCTTCTGCCTTTGTCACACACAAAGAAGGGCACAGAGCTCTGCCAGCCCTGCGAGGCACCCAGACATCTCAGCAGCACCATCTCGTGACTACTGCTATTACTACTCAGTCCTAAGCCTTTTCCAAGCTAAACTACCTTATAAAAGGTGTTTGACAGCAGAATTAAATGCACGGGAGGAACCTCACAGCTGGCCTCTTTCCTCTCCCATTGCTGAGCAAATCCAATTCAATTTCCAGCACACGTACCCAAGGGCTGTGAGCAAATGTCAGCAAGGAAGAGCAGAGGTCACTCATGCACTGACCCAGGAACAGCCTCACCCATTCAGGTGAACGTGGATTTGGCAACTGGTGAGCTGAAGCTGTAGAGCATGAAATGCAGGCTGAGCTTCAGCACCTTCAGCAGGGAGGGAAAAAGGAAATTTTCTTTGGATTGCAATCAGTGACGGAGCAAAATATCAATATTGTCAGACAGCTTAGTCGAGATTATCATTTCACTGCTGATAATTATCTCGTTCTCTTGGAAGGTATTGCTTGCCTGTCTGCTCCATCCATTTCTTGTATTCTCTGTAGACCTGGAAACATTTTTGTTTGCACAATTACACAACGCCCGGCCTGGCTGGGGCTTCTTGGATAAATAATGCCTCTATCAGCAGTGCAGAAGGAAGACAGAAGATGACAGATCTCTGTTAGTTTTAATAGCACCAATATAGCATCAGGGATTTAGGAGTCAAGAAGATAAGATACAGCCACAGAAAGGGACGTGACAGATGAGCATACAGAGATACTGAAATTAGGGCTGTGCAAGTCACAGGATTGCACTAATCATCTCTTAGAAGGAAATACTATTCAAAGACACAGTGTGCAGAAACAGCACCAAGAACACTACTGCAGAATCATCAAACCAAAATCTGAAGATCTGTCATTTCAAGGAAGGATAAGGATAAGAACTACAGTCACAATTCAAGCTCTGGAAGCCATTATAAACAGAGATTGGGCAACTCATTTCATTTATCCAAGAGAAACAAACTATTCCAAAATACAGTAAGTTATCACTTGGAATCTTTAAACCTAGAATGGATCTTGTTGTTTTATTAAATGAAATGGCAAACAGCTAAACAGAAGGAAGGGCTTCATGCCAAGTAACCAAGTGAGACACTCTGACACAGGCAGGATTTTTGGGACACCAGAGTGCAGCAGGTGCACGAGCAGATCAAAGATTTCATCAGTCTGAATACGTACAGTTATCAGCAACAGGGTTCCACAAACACAGTCTTGTGCCTAACTTGCAATGGAATTATTTCTTGGAAAAGAATCTTGCAGTTATTACATTTAGGTATAGGGCAGGAAGACAAAGAACTACTTATGCTTGCAAGCCATGTGACTGTATTCATACCAACCTTCCCTGGTCAACACAAAGCAATTCATGGACGCACGAGGGCAGTAAAATCCTTGCAAAAATCACAGGGTCAGGGAGGGTTTGTATTTCTTAAGATTTCTTGTCCCCTCTAGAACACATCTGTCTGTAAAAGGCTTATGCAGAACACCCAGGGCTCTTTCAGGCAACAGATATTGCAGACAACAGAGGAAACGTGACAACAGGCACGTCAAGGCTGGGTTTCCCTTTCAAAACACACGAATCACTGGCTTCTTAACCCATCCTTCTGGCTATTTGTTCATGTCAGCAATTCAGAGCACAACACAAGGTGCCAGTCAAGAGCAGAAAATGAAACAACTGTTAACCCCCTGCATCCAAGGGCTGCTTGACACTGCAGTCCCTGCAGCAAGAAGGGCCTCAAAAGAGAGCATCAACACTCACAGATGTGATGAGCAGGAGAAACTCTGCCAAATTGCAGACATGAGAGGCCCTGACAGTTCAGTTTAGTTAGCAAATGACACTTTTCATGCCTTAAGACAGATGGGGCAGATTTCCCATACATACAGAAAAAGGACTTCTGGACTTTAACACCAAATGTACAACAGATGCACGGAAGGCTTGGAGAATACCACCATCTGGTTATCCAGAGGGAAAAGAAAAAGCAGAGTATTCTGGCAGCTAGTGCAGGAGAAGGCAGGAACACAGGCTTCAGTTATGTTGTGGGTGCTCCAACACTGCTCTAGCCCTCGTGAAAGCTTGTCTGCCTATTGCTCCTGTTCACTGGGCAGCAACTGGAGTGAATTTACTGCTTCCTGATTTACAGTTCAAAGTTTCAATGCACAGATACCACATTTATAATAATGGAAAGTGATGAAATTCACCACTTCAACTCTTCAAAGTTTAGCATAGTGTAGCCTTGATGCAAGCAATGTTCAAGTGCACAACAGTACCAGCCTTCCTTAGTTCTTCTTAACAGTACCAACAAATAGCCAGCTTGCAGCAGCAGGGAGAAATGTGTGGAACAGACACAAAGGAACCACGTTTTTGGTTTAAAGAAGTAATATAAAGCCAACTTGCTCTTACTGGAACGACGGAGGCCGAGAGTCTCCAATGCCACCTGTCCTCTCGATGGGAGGTGGAAGGTCTGCGTGGCTCTCGGTGCACTGTGAGCCTGTGTCAGAATGGGAGCCTTCAGCCAGGACCAGCTGTCAAGAGAAAGAAGAGAATTACACATATCTGCACAGGTTCCTCCACTCTGACACGTGCTTGGTCGCTGCTTTGCTATACACTCTGTGAGTACCTATGAGAGACAAGAAGAGAGGAAGTGCTCAGTGTCTGCTTGCACAGATTCCTGCCAATCCTTCATAAAATCATATTACATTCAACCTCAACGTGAAAACATTATCAGCTAGGATACACAAAGCACCACAGAAGGCTGTAAATTCTCCCCATAAAGACCAGTGCTGGAAATATAATTTCTATTTCCTACCAACACCCTCAATTACCACGAGGGAGGCTGTGGAATAATGAGTCACAGAGATGGACATGTCACAGTAGACACTTTCTACACTCAGTCTTGCTTGCTGTAAATTCAGGACAGAAAAACCATCTCCATCCAGCATGCCTGTTTGGTTAATCTATCAAAGATTAGTTCTAGAACAAGCAAGTTCTTATTTTTCTCCACTAACAAAGGGAATTCTCCTTAGATTGTTTAGGATCCTATGAGCTTCATGATAAACTTTCCTTTGGCATGCTATGGAAGGAATAAAATGCTCCAATATTGTACCCTTTGGAACACAGGAGATGTGCTATGGGACTGCCACACAGAGACTCTCCCTGTGCTTCCACAAGAACTCAAATGATTCAATCAAACCTGTATGTGGAAGCCCACCTGTAAGTCTAGATGATGCTTTTTGATTTGACTTGCCCCTCAGTTTTGGAAGGTGCATTCTCCCTACAGCAGTGTGAGTTATGGCTCAGTGGATGTGGTGGTGGTGGGCTGATGGTTGGACTGGATGATCTTCAGGATCTTTTCCAACCTTAATGACTCTGTGATTCCATGATTATGAAATAAAGCAGTGTGAACCCCAGCCTCACAGCCAGGATCCAGCCCTGATAAATGGATTTCACCCATCACATTTCCCCTGCAGCTCTGACTGGCAGCAGCATTTTATTCCACTTCTTTGCTGCTGCTGCTGCTGCTCAGGCTGTGCAACAGCTGCTGGGCTGCACCCCAAAGGACTGTGTTTCAATGGGGAAATGTGGATGACTTCTGTGTGGTTCACATGGAGGAAGTTAATAAAGCAGTGTGGAACTAATTGCAACTGTTGATTCAGTTCATTCCATCACACTGAGTGCTGTTTGCTCTGCAGCCAATGCCATCCCACCACAGCACTTGTAGGAAAGCAGCCGGACTCTGAAACGCAAACAAAGCTGACACTCCCAAGCAGTGCCACCAAGGCAGGGAGCTCACAGTGTCAGGTTCCTCTCATCCCTGCTACCACCGTGCTGCAGTGAGTCCTTGAACCCATTGCTTCACCTCTCTCCATTTCCCTTTTTCCCCTCTGAACCAGATTTGCTTATGCTTTTAGCTTAATTATGGAGAAGGCTGCCTTTTATAGCAGCCTGCACTCCTCAGCCACCCAGCACAACAAACCTGCTCAGACACGAAGGCAGCTCAAGGAACCAGCCCAGCCAACACTCATGGCTGAATATGTCAAAAGAGAACCAGTCTGGGAAGGGGAAGGAGTGAACACTGGTGAGCCCTGCTCTCACAATCTCATCTACCTAAACACCAAGCAGTACAGCAGCGTGGAAATTATATTATTTAAACTGCCATTGCTACTGGGAGCAGCAGCAGCAGCTCTCAGTATTCCTCTTACCATAGAGGGGAGTGAGGGACTGATAGCAGCTGCTGAAGGAATACCCAAAAGAGCCACTGGTATCTGTGACAGTGACTTCACAATGCTGTGCTCAGCTACAGGGTAAAATCACAGACATCTCCATCTAACTTCAGAATTCCCATGCACAGCAGAGCAGAACCACCCAACCCTACTTTTGCAAAGAGAAGACCCTCACATCCCAGAGATTTGCAGCTTCCCCTCATCTGGCACGTTCTTTCCACTTCCCTTCAAGTTCCCCCTCTCTTCCTGCCAAACTGTCTGCTCCTTTCCCACCTCCTCTTTCCCACAGAGTCCCCTGCACTCCATGCCAGTCCATGAGCAGATGAATGTGGGCACGTATGACCTGTGAAGAAACAGGCCCTGGAATCCCTTCATTTTAAACATCAGAAACCAACCAGAATCTGTTCACGCTGATTTTCAATCATGGCCTCAATTACGTGTCAAAAGGCAACAATGCACTTTGCTGAGCATCACTCAGTGCTTCTACTCCTCCTGAGTTTCTAGTATGGGAGAAGACATAATGCTTCTATCCCCCAGCTCTAACTGCAAACACAGTGCCTAAAAGCTTACATACACACAGGACAAGCATTATCTGTTGGCACCTAGCTAATAGAGAAGAAAAAAAAAAAAAGAGAGAGGAAGAAGGCTCTGACATCACTGCCAGCCAATAGGATGGTGCACATCCCCAGCAGCCAGTCAGTGAACTGCTCCCAGATGTCACAAAGCCTTCCTAAAGAAGGGCTGGCAGGGGCAGGCAGCTGGCTCAGACCCGGCTGTGGCCACCAGCCAACTCCTTCCTCATTCCCAGCTTCCACCACGAGCTGGCCCTGCCCTGAGCAAGGAGAATGGAAAAACATTTTATGCTTGGATTTTACCTTCTTGCCTCTTTCTCCCCAAAACTGATTCCATCTCCAGCCATAAGTCACACAAGCCCACACTGGTGCCAAGCAGCATTTGCACGCGTGCCAGTAATTACAAAGAATGGGAGGAAGCAGTTCCTAATAGCCACAGAGAATTCCAACACTTGCACTCCATCAAATACACAGTTTGGTTTTGGTTTTCATGTTCTTTCACTTTGCCTTGAATCTTCACTCTTTACAGCCTTTTTGTAACATCTGTGCAGATGCACCGAATGAAAAACAACATTTGCACGTCAGTTGCAATTGGAACTGGAGGTTTGGGATCATTCCTGCATCTCATGTTCACAGAGTACAGAACCCAAACCACACAGGCTGCACAGCAGCGCAGAGCTGAAACCCAATTTAGATCCATACTGTCAGACAGTGTTCATTTGCATGTGACAAATTATGTCGTGGTTCTTGCATGAACGCTAATGAAAGGCAGAACACACTCACACCCTGTCCCAGGGCTCCAGCAGAGCTCCAGAGAGCTGGTTAGTGAGGGCTCTGCAGCTCACATCTGTCTTCTTTGCAGCACAGCCACAACTGAGCACACACTGCCTGTCCAAAGAGGCCTGGAGCATCTGAGTGCACATCACACGACACTAAAATCACTGCATTTTGCTCAGGTGGCATAAAGATGGACTGCTCACTGCCCTGTAAAAAGTGGAAATACACAAATGTCTTATTCAGTGCTTCTACAAAGCAAGGAGAACCACAGCCACTGTTAGAGCAGGAGTGCACTGAAAGGCTCTGGAGATAAAGTTCATCAGGAAGGCAGGCTGTGGTAACGCGTGCAAGGAAACGAGGAAAAGGGCAGGAGGGCAAAATGTCCAAAGCAAAACAGGCAGTGGAAAAAGCTGATGAGGGCCCGTGTTGCTGCTCAGCATCCTGAACCATTACACTGAAGGGTGCTGTGTGATTTAACACACTTGGCCAAAGGGAAAGGAAGCAGGGAGGGGAAGTTAGGATGCTACGTCTAGAGCTGCATGCAGCAAAATTAAAACACTATGCTAATGAGAAGGGAAGATCTGTATTAACAGCAAGCTTCATCCTTTGCTACTGCAAAAATGAAAGCAGATTCATCAGGCCAGAGATTGATGGCAACCCCAGATAGGAGCTGTTATTTTGGCATAGAAATACCTACTCTGCCCTAAGTCCAGAACAAACTGCATGAGATTTCCGACAGCAAATGGCACAGCACAACAACGAGACATCAATCACAACAGGGTGCAAGCCTCCCTTCTCTGGGACCAAATAATTACATCCAAGAAGCAATGTTTTGTGCATTTTCTTGGTTCTGCAATCTGGGGACAAGGGAAACCTCAAATACAGCACTGTAAGGACGGTTACTTTCCATGCTACATGGAGTTCCAAACTCTTCCCTTTTGTCTTCACTGAACCTGGCAGGAAATAGGATATGTTTGTGTTAACAGTATTAAGTACCAGATGAAGGACTCTGTCATATAACTAATGATAGTCTCTATATTTCTGAAAAAAAAAAAAAGTCAACCAGGGAAAAGGCAATCTATAAATCTAGAAAGCAGCAGCCCTCTGTCCCGTGTTATTTATTCAATTAAAATAACCCATTCCAAAATCAAAAGGATGAGATGCAGAGGAGAAGAACAAGCAGGATACAGGTGGGATGAGGAAGAGGTCCAAATACAACGAGGTGCACTGATTCCAATTTAATGTTAATCTAACTGTGCACTGAGTTCCAGGGCAGCAAAAGTAAGCAGCAACTAAAGTCTTGCAGATCCTTCCTTGAATGCTTTCCCCCTATGGAAATCAGTCCTTCATATGACATTAAGATCAAAGTGCCCACCTATGACAAATAGAAGGATTCAAATGTTATTAAAAAAGATGAAACTCAAATTTCTCAACATCAGTCATCTTGAGAACTTCAAAGTAGTCACTGCATCAGTGAAGAGAGGAACTGGGGGGAGGAGACGGCTAAACTGTATTGGATGCACTTAATGTTCCAATTTTAAGTATGTTGTCTGGATGAGAAATAGACATCTATACATTGCAATAATTTCCAGCAAGGATGACAATTACCACTGATGGTTTGTGAAAGAATCCCAAGCTATCTGCCACCAGCTGATGCACATATTCTAACAAGGAAGATTGGGATCCATCATGCTGGTAATTGAACAAGGAAACAACCCTGCCCCAAACGAGGCCTTTCCAAAAGGTAAAATCCAACTTTGTTTGCCCTAAAATATATGGATGCAATTAACTGCTCAGTCCCAGTGAACAGGATATTAAAGAGCTCTCCAAACTGTGAACAATTAACTCACAGTAAGATTTACGTAAGATTTCCCCTATAATTAGCAGCAAACAGATGCAGATAAGCACCGCAATTTGATGGATGTTAGCATGGACAAAGTAATGTGGAATTGGGAACACAGGCCAGGCACAGATGCTTCAGCTGATGGTTCAGCAGAGGGAACAGAAGCCCTTGCCACCATCATCCCCCCCCCATTGTGCCCACTGCAGACAGCAGGCACACAGACACAGGCTGACATACCCAGGACACCACTCTTCCATTGAAGCAGGGCAGCTTTGCATTGTCATCCGAGATCTCCTCCTTCACCACCCTGCAAGAAAAACAACAGCAAGAGAAAGAAAGTCAAGAGGTTGAAATGACATCACATCAGAATCAGATGCTGCTATGTTCTACCGAGGCAATGGTAAGGAACCTCAGGGCCTGTCAGCCCACAGACAGCACTCTGCTGGGCTTTCCTGCCACACCAACCAAAGCAGAAGGTGTACACACTCACTAATGAGGCATTAAGAGAATGCATTCGTTTGCTACACCACAGACTCCAGCTTGGCTTCTCACCAGCACCGCAGAGCTCAGCTGTCTGCTCCCAACAGCCTCCCTCGGGTGGAAGGAAACTCCACAAAAAAAAGTTTATTTGCACGCCGTTTTATTGCCACTTTTATAGCTGCTTAGAAAAACAAAAGCAAATGTTTGACACGAGTCCTCCAGGGGGGATATTGGAGCTTTTCTTTTTTGCACTCCCCAGCCCACCTCAGGGTAACGGCGACCATTTGCTTCTGACAATCTCTCAGCTTTAAGGAAGTCAACCCAAAGCCTCTCCGACTCAACGCAAGGCTGTGGTTCCCCAACCACATTTTCCTTTATTTATGTTTTTGTCTTTCTTGTTGCTGCGTAGAAAAAAACCACGACGGCCACAAAGTAACTGAGTATGCATAGAAGGGGGTCAGATAATGAGAAAGGAAAAAGGAACCAAAAAGGAAGGAGGAGAGAGGAGATCAGAGCAACGAGTTTCTTTTCAATGATTTCTCTTGGAAAATTAGGGATGAAGAACTAATTCTTTCACTTTCACTTCTATTTATTCTTTTTAAACATCCTTTTCTCTCTCTGCAGGTATTTGCAGTGTTAATGGTTTGCAGTTCAGTATTAGGCAGCCTTCACCCCACTCTTATTATTGGAAAAAAAAATGCTTTAAAATATTCATTTAACCCCTAGAGCATCTGTTCCCCCTCCCTTCACCTTTTGGCAATAAGGAACAGATCAGGAAATTTCAGCACTGTTTTTAATCGTTTATAACTCGACTCTACAGATGCAATTAAGAGCAGCTCCACTGAAATCAACACTCAGTGCTTTAAACAGCCCTGAGAATTCAGTGAAGCTCTCACACCTGTAATTCCAGAGCTGCAAGCTGTGTGCAGACAGAGGATTTCAGCTTGGCACAGATCTCCAGCCCCAGTCTCAAATTCAGACGTTACCTTTTCTGTTTCAGAGTCCTGGAGAGAACGTTCAACAAAGATCCAATAATGGGACTGGAGACAAAGATGCTGTAATCATTTTATCTTGACAACTGTGTGTTTGGAATGACAGCATCTTCTTTTTTTTAAAAAAAAAAATATAAAGATAAGGACACCAGCTCCTGCAAGGCACAACCAGAAGCAGAAGTTCTGCACCAAGCTGTAAGACACAAGGAATAAGACTGGGAAGATGCTGGCTGTGAGGTCCTGGGGGTCCTTTTGCACCTGACACACGCAGCAGCAGTGTGGGTTCCCTGCAGTGCTGCACAGGCTGGTCCAGTTGTCCTCCTGATGGAAAACCAGTCACCCACCCCTCAATGCACCCCGTCATGGCATCAGCTTTCTGCTGCAGCTATGGGAACGACTTCAGATCTGTTGCAACTCCAACTACTAAATATAGCCTGGAGCTATGAGGCAAGAGGAGGACAGACTGTAATCCCAGCTTGCTTTGGGTAGCAATGAGCAGTGCCAAGAACGTCCAATGCAGCAGCAGCCACTAATTTCAAATATCACCCTTCTGCAAATGGTGACTTGCACTAAAGCAGCAGCCCCTTCCAGCTCCCAGGGAGGAGACAAGGGAGCAAAGGGCTACAAAAGGATGCAGTCACACGCTTCAGTCTGAGCAGAACTTTGTAATCTGGAACCACTCAAACCAGCAGCACAAGGAAGATGAGGTGAAGCACCTGATCTGTCAGCAAGAACCACTTGACAGCACGAAACACATCCCCTGCTCACACACAGCTAGAGATTCCCTGCAAAAGAGGGGATGCTCATTTCCTCCTGGCAGCTGCTGGCAAGGTTGAGATGCGTGCATCCTTGTTCCAGCATATGCAATCTTCTGCTTAAATCAGGTTAGGAACAACAGTCAGAGCAAAGAGAGCAACAAACACTACCCAGAGCTCCTTACCATCAGATCTGAGTGAACACAGACTTGAGAAAGAGAACGTGCAAGAAAGGGTGTGGATTTGCAGGGAAGAGGAGGGGGGAGCTCTCAGAAGCTCACATCCTCTGCTTTATTTGCCTTAGAGGAGAATTCAGGACTAATTACTAAACGAAACAATCACTGCTGGTAACAGCCCCTCCTTCCTTTTGCTTCCTGGAATTGTGTCTGGATCTTCTGGCACTGCTCCCAGCCTCCCTGCACTAATAGGTGCTTTTGCCTTCACCAAATGCAGCTTTCACCACCTCCTGACACCTCACCTGCTTTGGTGACAGGCTCACAGCATCACCTCCCTGCACCCTGCTGCTTTCTTTCCTCCAAAGAGGATTTTAGCCCTAGGACCAAGGGTTGTTCAGGCTTAACCTTGCTCTCATCCCTCTGCCAAGCTGTTTGCTGCCACAGAAGATACTCTGACTCCTTCCTAAGAACCCCAACTGAACCCCACAAGCCTCCAATTCGTAACCCTGCAGGCAATTAGCTATTAAACACTGGTTTGATATCACTGCAGACACCTGCACTGCTATCATGCACACCTATGGGAGACTTACTAAGACTGACTGAGCTAGCAGATTTTTCCTGCCCACTCAGAAGAGTGAGGCTAACCAGGCAGCTGCCCTCCGCTCATGGCCCAGCCTGGAAAGCACAAACAGCAGAGCAGTTTTTGCTTCCCTTTGCCAGAACCACTGCATGAAACCACAGTGTCATTTATCACTCTAGGTTAATAAGTACCATACCACAAAGAGCACATCTAATAGACCTTAGCAGCAGATTAATCCCATTCTGTCACTGTGATCCTAATCAAGTCTTTCCTCAACTCTTTCTTACCGTCCTTTATTGATGGGAGATGGAGGAAAGCAGCTTCATTCACTACTTTTTATTACTTGCTGGGAGACCCTTAGAGAGCAGGTGAAGTAATTAAGCCATTTGTTCTGTATGTTCACTGATTCCAATGACCACAGTGAAGGAAAGAGATTGTTCACACATTAGCTCTGGTTTGTAGCATCATGGAATCATGTAGGTCAGAAGAGAAAACCAGAAGTCACCCAGTGCCACCTCCTGCCCAATGCAGCTCCCACTGCCCAGGGCCACATCTCTTCCAGTTCTGAGCATCTCCAAGTATGAAGACTCCATCTCTTTTGGCAACTTGAGCCTGTATTTATGAAAAGGCAGTTTTCCAAAGGAAGTATTTAAATCAGTAAAACCTTAAGTAATCCTAAATCCACACCTGCAATGAGTTAATACTAAGGGAAGTTGTAACATTCTGCTACCTGCTTTGGCAGATTTGGAAGCTAAGCCCACTCAAAAGCAACCTTTCCTTCAGAAGCTCCTGGCTTCTCATGCAGTTTGACTGATATCTGCACGTGGACCAAAAGCAGGAGAACTGCACTCCACCAGTGCCAGCTGGTGGCTTTGCAGAAGCTCTGCTGACTTCAGTAGCCATAAGGAAGTGTTGGTAAAGCTCTTCTGGAAGAAGCTCTTTCTGAAGATGTGTCAAATCAACCCCTCCATTTTGCCTGGCAGCAGTTTTATGTTGCAAGACATCACTTTAAGTATGTAAAAAAAAACAAAACCTATTTGTTAGCCTCCAAGTTATTAGCCATATATGGATATATTTGAAGATGTATTAAGAAAGAAAAATGTGCATTGGCACCTAATGCAAAAATGCATAAACTCAGTGACAGAGTTAACTGGAAGGAGAGGATGACAAGTCAATCTGCAGAAGAAGCTTATAAATAAAAAGAGCAAGCAACCTCACAGTCCTTAAGCCAACTGTTTTGGCAGATCATAAATAGAAGATGATGTACTGCAACATCTTTTAAGCTTCATCAAACGTGACTACATAATTTGTCTTTCAGGGCTCATTCCATACCAAAAGGGCTGATCTGAAGGCACACAATATAATGAGAAGTGATACAAATCATATCAACAGTCACCATCCTCACTGACACTGAGGGTCTCATGCATCCCAGGGCTGTGACTGGGCTGTGTTTGGCACAAGTAAAGGCAAAAAGTGTATCACAACTTGGTTGAGAAGAAAAATTTGCATTATTTAGCAAGTTATTTGACTGTATTACTGTCTCACCAGTGTTAAGAATCTGTTCTTGCAGCTGTCCCAAATGACAGACACACATCGTCAGCTCTGCCATGAAGACAAAGAAGTCACAACACAAAGGGACGAGTCAGCAAAATCATGAAGCAAATCCAGATTTCCAAGTCTCAGTCCACTGCCTTAGTTACAAATAATTAATAATAATTTAACCATCCCCCATAAAATTAAGTAGTTCTTGAAAACAACCTAGGAAAAACACTGCTAAAGAGAGCCTACAGCCAGCAGCAAGCTGGTTGTGGAATGCCCATTGGAAACAGTTGGCTTGGATTTTGCTTTCCCCAGGGTGCAATTATCTTTAAAACTCACTCTCCAAACAGTGCTGGTGGATGAATGACACTCATGCAGTGCCCAGGCAGGGATGCAGCCTGCTGTGAAGCTCTGCAGCTGAAGCCAGGCCACCAATACCTTGCACACAGAGAGCTGCATCCCAATTCATTGCAGTGCTGCAGTTTCCAACACAGGTGCCACCCTCCCAGCCAGCCCCGAAGCTGAAAGATGAGGTTCATGAAGCTTTTGGCTTATTATCAACAACTCTTAGCCCCACTGGTGGGCAGCACGAGGCTGCATGGCATGTCAGGTTCTGGGCAGCTCCACTATAGGATAAAATTGATGAAATATTCTTGCGTGAAAGAAACAGATTTTGGTAACGTGTGTTATATCAACTGCTCTGTGTAACCACAGAACATGCCAGCAGCTCCAGACCTCTCATTACAAGTACTCCATTCATTTTCAATGAAAGTGCAATTGTGGTGTCAGCTGTCAACCAACACAAGAACAAGAAATGCTAAACACACACCAGAGCAAGTCACGATAAGAATCAATCCTTATTCATCTGTGACATGCTCCTTTTGTGTGCTCTTGAAAGCGACTCATTATAATAATAAAGCTAAATCAAAAAATATCCACAAGTGCTAATCAATACCTCACAGAACAGTGACTTACAGGCAGGCTCACCTAACTGCTAAAGAGGAACTAATGCCAATCAGGTTATCCATATGTGGCTCCAGTACTCCCAGGCTCCAGATACCTGGGAGAGAAAAGAAGCTATTCATGAGTTTATTTAGTGTGGTCCCCAATGCAGAAACCTCAAACACTTATTAGAGATAGTATCTCTCTCCCCTAGGTTATTTGTCTAGACATGTTTTAATGAAATGGCATAATTCTGATCACTGATGTGGTGAAAATTACAGCGTTTATTCTCATCAGGTCTTTTGGTGCATGCCAGGGATGTGTTGTGAGGAGCATGGGTCGTACACCTGCTGCACAGGGACAGCAAAGTGGAGGCTCCCAGCTCTGTGTTCACCTCCATACCACGTGCAAAGGGACAGATTTCCCACAGGGCTGTGCACAAAGCTTTGCTGGCGCTGCTGGTCTCTTAAATGCAGCCTTGAAGTGACACACAGATCAATCTGATGCACGATTTCTCACTGAGTCCCCAAGGCAGAAATGGTACAATGTAAATCTACCTTGTGGCTGCTGCAGCTATCCAGCACTGGATGGTCTCCATGGCCAAAGTGTTCTGGAATGCAGATCACAAGACAAAGTTGCCCTTGTCGGTACCCCTTCCAAGCCCCTTTCTCCTTAGGAGCAAATACAGCCTCTAACATTTTGGTGGGACTGCAACGCTGCAAGATGAGCTGGTAGTGTAATGAGAAGCTGGATCAGACCTCTTCCATTCACGATTCCACCCACACCTCAACTTCAAAGAGGAACTGGGCCTACAAGTTTGGTCAGGAATCAAAAAAGAGAGCTGCAATTTGTCACAAAATCCAGCCTTTAGAGGTGTGCCCATATGGGATGGCGATTGCTCACCATAAGCTACCACCTTCTAAGTCAGGGTGGGACACGCCAGCACTCCAAAATGGGAATGGATGTCTGACACCATGCCCATGTTAAGGAGTGCCCAGCAGCTGGCAGAGCATCCTGATGCAGGAGCTGCTTGTTCCTGGCCTGCCCAGCTCTGCCCTTTTGGTTCCCCACCTCCTTCAGGAGTCGTTTCAGAGACTGCTGAGAAAAACAGCGAGATAAAAGCTGTTCAGAGTTCATGCATCACAGGGAGGGAACTGAACCTCTTCCATATGCAAAAGGGACAGCAAACAAAATGCAAAGCTTTCATTCCCAACCTGCCTAAGCCCCGCTACATTTGACTTCTAAATGAGTATTTGTAGGTTTAAACATCGAACGCAATGGAACCTCTGCCTTAATTTACCAGTAAATAAAGCTCAGAGCATTAGTATGGAAGAGAAGGGGGAAACACAGGGCCAATTACTTTATTTATTTAAAGCCCCGTGAAACAAAAAGTAGGCTCTCATTATCCTGGCACCATACAGTATGAGATAAGCCTTCTGCAGGGAAAACCATCATCTAAAAGGCGAGATGAAAGGCTCATTGCAGCTGCAGGACGTGGCAGAGCACTGCAGGGCTGACAGCGCAGGGTCCTTCTGAGCTGGGTTAGCACTGCAGCTCCGGAGAGGAATTTCACAAGGAACTGAACAAGAAGGAAAAAGAAAAGCAACAAATAATCCATCCACCAGTTTAGTTTGTAACCAGAAGGCCCTCCTGCCTTTATTGTCTTATTTTCAATGGATGGAGTGGCTTGTTTCTCTAGACTGGAGGATGTGCCCAACCCTCAGACACAAAGCACTTCTATAAGAAATCTCTTCCCAAATCCTATCTGGGAAGCAAAAGCTGCTGCCGTATCAGGTTGAAACTAATGAGAAGAGCCCAAATTCCTACTGCACTGTTTGCAAGCACCAAAATCCCATTTGCCAGCTAAGCCACAACCCACAGCACACAGCAGTTTTTCACAGGTCAGACTTCCCATGGGCTCAACATCAACAAACATGGGAAAGCTGCAGCAGGTGAAGTGCTGAGTCTGATCTTGTTGCAGCTTTTGCTACAAACCCATAAAAAGTGGCTGAACAGCTCCAACTCGCCAACCCACACCATAAAAACTTGAAAAGCTTCTTGAGCTGTCCAGCCCCTATTTCTGCAGAAGGATGAAGGCAGCATCTCTCAGAGTAAAGCTCTGCTTTGCCATTCCCTCATTCTGCTTTCCCTGAGCACAGCACACAGCTTGGCTGAGCCAGATAAGGGCAGCCCCAGCAGTGCTAGAGTCCACAGTGCTGTGGCCAAGTCCTATCTCTGCTACACTCACCAGGAGTTACCAACCAACAGAGGATGATATCCTAATTAGTGATCCCTGGAGTCTAAAGAGAAAAAGAAGCTTTAAAATAAGAGATACTATGGGTGAGAAAGAGGTGAAACTTTCTGCATAACTGTTCCCACTACAACAAACCCAGTCAGAATGGAGTCATTCATGTAATTTGTCCAACTATCACTGCACTTATAACTATCTTTAGGCTGGCAATTCTGTACAAATAACTCAGAATAAAATTCAATTAATCATGCAGAGCTTTAATAAGTCAGTACAGTCAAAACATCTTAATATCTCTCTTCTCTCCATAGTATGCTCCCCTTTGCTGTCAGCAAGTATCAAAGCTGTGGCTCACAAGGGCAGGACCTTCAGCAGAGTGCCAGCACTGAACTTTCTACAGACCTTTTCTCACTCCTTAGCTCTGCTGTTAGCTCTCTGTGTACTTATTAAACATTCATCCAGGGGAAAAAAAGATCAGTAAAGCGGACCATGCAAAACAAACCTCAAAGGACAGATGTCTGACAATGGTTTCATTAGGCAACACTTAGCTTATAGAGAAAAGAAGGACCCACTATAATCTACATTAATGTAATGCTGTGAGTGTTTGCACACGTTCCAGTTGTGTGCCATTACAAAGCCAATTCCTGAACTATATGACATTAGCCCAAAGAAATCAAACATGTACAGCTTCTAATTACGATGCTCAATCTGCTGCTGGGAGCTCACAGTGCCCCAGTTACCAATGGACATGGAGTGGAGAGCTTTGGCAGCAGCTTGGAACTCAGACAAATCCCTGCTGCCATCACTCCTAACAGCCATCAGGTAAAGGGAGAAAGGAACAATAGGAGCCACAAGTTTCTAACAGCTAAAAAAAGATAAAAGTTCCCGTTTTGCTTAATTTGAAGCAACACATTTTATTGGAATGTGAGTGACAGACCCAAGGTTGTCAAAGCTAATCGTGTCCAGAGACAATCACTGGAAGCAGCCTACGGTCACTCTGCCAGGCTTGGCTAAATAATTATGCCACAAATTGCTTCTTGTATCCAGTATATTCCAGGCCACAGTCACTCTGTCAGTGATTACAATTTCTACTCGCTCATTTCCCATTAATTCCTCTCTTATTGAAGGACAAAAAGCAAGACCTCATCTTTAAAAGGAGAGGAGCTACGCTTCGTGGATTTCTCCCCTTTGTCATTTTACCACCCTGTGTCAATGTATCCCCATTTAGATTTAGCCTTACCACTCCCAAGAGATCTCTGGGCTGTTCCCCAGTGCCAGTACAACACAGTGATCCCTGCTCCCAAACACACTGAGCTGCACTTTGGTCTCAATTCCCTAAACTGCCCCCTCAGCCAGCTGAAAAGCTTTCCTACTGCTCAATGGTTATCAAAGCAAACAAGAGCACAATGCAACTCCTTTCCCCACCAGCTGAAAAACCTGGTGTGTTTACTCCGGCTTCATTACACGCTCACACCTATCACATCAGTGTCACCACGGTAATTACAGTGGTCTGAAAAAGCTAGCAGCAAATAGGAGCCAATTAAGTGCCTAGCCTAGGGAACAGGTCCTTCCCAGCTTTTAGGTTGAGATGCAGAGCCTTGAGGAGCCAAGGTTTCACGTGCACAGCCCAAACAAAGAGCGCACAGCCCGACGAACCGCTGCCTTCAGGAATGGCAGCAGAACACAGCAGCAGTGATTCTCCTAAAGGGAGCTCACACTGCACCAGTAGGGTGAGGGCAACACCAGTAGGATGAGAGTAATATTCACCCCTTTGTTCTGTATCCCTAAGAAAGGAGAACTTGTGTACACCTGGGGGACTTGGAGGCCAAGGCCACGAGCAGCTGGGGATGCTCCCAACAACAGCCCTCTGAAGAGTGGCCACTCTGCCCCTCCTTTCCTTCTGCCAGGGGAAAGGCCCAGCTCTGTCTGGTTTTGGTAGCACAAACTGCAGTCAGGCTGGTACTAAAAATGCAAAGCTGCCCTGCAGCAAAGGATAATTCACAGTAGCATTATCTTCAATTCGCTGGCTTACTGTTAATTTGGACTGAGAGGGAAGGGGGGGGGGGAAGTGTGTTAGCAAAGACAAAAATAAGCAGATGACAAATTTGCTTATTAACCACATTGAATAAGAGATGTATTAAAAAAAGACATAAGGAGGGAGGGGGGATGAAAAGCGGGATGTGAAAGAAGCAGGAGCTGGAACAGCATGGCTAATGTCAACCATGAAACGCAACCCCTGCTGGGACAATTTGAAAGACAGAAGAGGCAGGCTTTCCAGCATTAACTGTTTGATTGCTCTCCTTCACATGCATCTACCTAATATCACACAGGGAACAGGACTCCCAGCTACCCTACAGATCATTCTTACAAGCTCAAGACCTGAAACAGCACCGAGAACAACAAATAAATTCACTTTGCTTTGGAAACCATTGATTCAAAGCTGATGACGATGCACTGCATGAGACACTGCAAAACAAATCCTACACCCACTTTCAGGCAGTCCAACACAAGCAATAGGTCCATTATTTAGTTTACCTTTATTCCAAGCATCCAAAGCTCTTTGGAAAGCACACCCTGTACCACTGCAGGTTTATTTTCTAGTCCCACTGAAGCCAATGAGAGTTTTTGCAAAGGCTGAATGAAGGAACTTGTCGAGCATGTCTACGAGCACAGCACTTGCTTGATAATCTGTCATGACCACATACCCCCAGCTTTCCCCATGACATCAGGAATCCTGCCTCTCCCTTGGATGAGCAGCTCTTCATCTCCAGTTAAAGCAACACAGCTGGCCCACAGCCTCCTCCATATTCATGTTTTCTCTGCTTTCTGCAGCACCTGCATCCTGCCATCACCTGCTGCTGCTGTGCAGCTCCTTCTCCTGCTAAGAGCAAAATGTAATTAGTGTCAGACACTTCTTTGCATCCCCCTTTCCTAATAAGGACAAATGTTGTCACACATCCTTTCTGCCTCCTCAGCCCTGTACTCAGCAGTCTCCAGGCTCATTTAGTTTTGTTCCATTTACTGTACCTTTTTTTTCAGTTTTTGTCAGCTTGGGTCTATAACCAAAATAGGTCACGAGAAATAAACACTTTGACAGCAGCTCCAAAAGTCTTTGCAGTGGCAAATCATTTTTTTTTCCTGCTATTTTAAGAATTCTACCACAACAGCAAATTCAACAGAAGGTATTACCCAGATAGAGGTAGAAGGATCACGGAGCTGGTCATTGCAAAGAGCTTCTGTTGAAACCACTGTAACAGAACAGCAATGGGTGGGGATGGGAGGGAGAGCCTCTGCCATCCAGCTAAACAAAAGGAAAGAAATCTGATAAGATACCAGGAGTTGTACTGGTATGTTTCCGTGCATGCAAACTCAGTGCTTGGGTCAGTTGGAAGCAAGACTCAGTTTATTTAAAAGACCTTACAAACGGGAACTGAAACCCAAAAGATAAAGCCTTGTATTTACAAGATTCCTGGGCATGTAATCGTAATTTGCTTACAGTCTCCTCCAAAGGTACAATTTGTGCATAAATTAAATGAGGCATGAGTTTAACTGGTTGCAATATCAGGAGCTGGATCATTTACTCAAGGTCAAATTCAAAGGAGACAGAAGAGAGAAAAACAGAACTCAGACCTCAAATCCCAAACCAGTGCCTTAGTCCATGCAGGCATTCTCTTCACATTGGAAAGGGAAGAAGAAAGAAAGGAGATGAGGAGGCTTGTCCATAGAAAGACCAGAAGAAAGTTCACTCCACAGAGCTTGTGAGACTTTCAGCTGCAGCCTCCAGGCTGGTGAGAGACCTTAGAGAGACAATGGGCTCTTAACCTGACCGCTTAGGGTGCAGGCAGAGCATGGATGAAGGAACACAAGCATTAAGGTCAGCTTGGTATTTCCAGAAGAGCTATCTTGGGTCATGGAGAGAGCTGCATAAGAATAGGTTGGTAAGGGCAGCCCTGAAAAAAACTCTATAATTCCACTGCAAAGACTCAAGGCAGTTTCTGAAGGGAGATTCCCAACTGTCCTAACAGGTTGACTACTGGTTAATAGTGATAAACAAAAAATAAAAGCATGACCTGTTTCCCAGCATGCACACAGTTTAGCCAAAGATGGATTCCTTCCTAGACTAGGATACTTGCAGTACATCTGTTCTGATACAAGAGCCTTCCAAGTTTTGCCTTTTTCTCTTTAATCCTGTAGAGAGTATAAAGAAATGGAATCAACTCCTCTGGTTAGAAATGCTTATGGAAGCAAGCACTCAAAGACATCCTGGGCTCAAATGGAGATTCCTGCAGCCCCAGCCTGGCACACCCAGAGATTTCCCACTCCACTGCCCACTGCTGTTGCTAACAGCACACCGTGGTCTGCAGCAATGCTCATCACATGCCATCTGCACTTGCAGGAACTTCCATGGAAGCCCACTGAAGCTGCACACAGTACTCACAACCAAGACATTTCCCACTGCACCACCAACCGCAAAGGGAAATGTGATGAACATCTGCATTTTGCTGGTGAACGAGGGCTTCTGGAATACAAATTTCCATATGCTGTGGTGCAATTGGCTTGCTCTGCTTACAGAGCAGATGGCAGCTCCGTGACATACAGCCCTGGCATCTGCACTGGAGTGCAAGGCCCAAAGACATCACCAGCATCCATGGGTCACACAACCCCACAGCCATAGGGCTGGGACACTGATTTACAGCAGCAGAAGAGCAGAGATGTGTCTGCTTTGTCTCTTTTTCTAATCATCTGTACCACTATTATTGAAATTAACAGGTAATATTCAGTTGACACAGAGCGAAAATATTTTTTCCCATCGCTTTATGCTTTTAACTACAGCTACAAGGTTTCACTGGAAGAAAGAAGTAACAGCTTCATCACTTTATGATCCCCTCCTGCAGTTGGCAGGAGGGGAACCAGCAGTGAGAGGGCCTTTAGTGCTTTAAAAGCAAACCAAAGCCATCAGTTCTGTTTTGCAGCAAGCCACAAGGCAACCCATCAGTGATGATCAGTGCCCCTCTGCAGACATTCTGATAATTAATGGAGTATTTCAAGCATCTAGTTATGATCACACAGTAATACTTCATTGTTTTGTGGGTAAGGACTGCCACAGGACGCTTGTTAGGACGGAAGATGATTGTCTGTTTTGCTATCATGGGGGAATGCTGTAATCTCAGTGAGGTATCTAACAGCAACCTGTGCTTTTGTTATGAGTAACATTCCCTCAGGTTCAAACAATACACCATCAGCAACAAAGCACACGCAGCGAGGACCACAGAACCAGCAACTGTGAAGAGAAAAAGCAAATTGTGAGAGGAAAGAGAAAGAAATGTCACCTCTCCCCCCACCCCACCCGTGAAAGAGGCTGGATTAGACCAGCTACGCTGTGCACTTGCTAACTGCCCTTCAGCTGAAAATGAGCTGCAGACAAATGCTGTTTTCCTGGCTGACCACGAGGCACATTGCAATGAATGACCCCAACAGCCAGGCTCTCCCCAAGCAGCTCACTGTGTGCAGAATCCTCAGAAGCCTCTCCTAGCAGAAAGCTGAGGTGTGAGCCCTGCAAGTGACTCAGCGCGGTCTGCAATCACATCACAAACTGAGTTCTTTCAGATCGATGGGTTTTCATCCCTGGCACACGTCTGGAATGAATGAATCTCTTCCCCCCCTTCATGAAATCCATCGATGTGCACAGACACTCCCAGCCAAGCAGCTGCTGGGGCTCATGCTCACGAGTACTGAAATGGCAGACATTGCAAACTGAAAGTTCTTGAGGCAGTGAGAAAAGCAAAGATGTTTTAGTTCAAAAGAAATAGAAATACGGTCAAAACCACCTATGGTGAGCACTTCTTATCACTCTGCAATACTTTAGGTATCTACATGCTGGAATATCTTTGCAAAAGATTTCTATAACATATCATCTAATCAAGGCTAGGGAATGAACCAAAACCCATCATTATTTCCTAAAGCAACCCTCACGTCAGTGGCTTACACTCAACATGGAGATAACCCACAACACAACCATGGGGCAAATATTTAGGTCATTCCTTCCTGAAGCACTGTAAATTCCTCTGTGTTTGCTCAGCAGCTTGTCTCACTCAATTAAACTCCAGAGCAGAAAATGGGAGGACTGGGCTCCCAGCAGCCTGCACTGAGAGCTGGGACCCCAAAGCAGCATCAGCAAAATCACCAGTCACATCCTTCCTCATTAAACCACCAGTTGGTGCTTAATTAATTTAGAAAATGCCATTCTAATGGCAGCCCAATCCAAATGCCCTTTGCTAAAAGGCAGGCAGTAACTAGGTGAAAAAAGCACAGCTACACATCAAAGGTTTTCTATATGACATACACTTAAAATCTTCTCTCAGCTCTGACACTGAAGGGAGTTGAAGGCCACAGGAAAACCCAGAGCTGTATGCCCATACCATCTCTCCCTGCTCTCTACCTCAAAAGTGATATTCCTGATACCCATTTGACATTTTGCAGTTGAGAAAGGAGGATATTTTCACCACATTACGTCCAAAGAATGAACATGGAGGACAAATCAATTGGAACAAAATAAAGATGGTTACAGATAGAAGCAGGATGGATAGTTAACAAATGGCTTACGTGCTTTCACACAGCACTGTGCTTCCACTGGAAAAGCCAGTTTCCATCCAGAAACTGATGAAAATCTCAGTGCAAATGGTTAAGTTCTACCCGAAGGTTATTCTCATGTTTGGGTAAGCAAGAAAACATTAATACCTAAAAGGGTCTCCTCAGGAGATAGCTGGATGCAGCTCTTGGACTCACTCTGGACAACAGACCTGACCTCTTCATATTTTGCTCTGGGAGAGGTTCACCCATCTGCCAATTTTTGGAGGGTGTGTAAGGAGAGGAATGTTTGTTCTTGTATGATCTGCAAGTAAAAAGGGGTCAGGAAGCAGCTGGAGCTGCCATGAACTCAGAGAAATCATGTTACTACCAACAGATGCTCTCTCCTTACTGCTTTCTTAGTTCTGCTTTCTCACCAGGTCTGCTGCACTCAGGAAAGGCCCACCTCACCACTGCATGGGGAGCTGCTATCTGCACCCTGGGCAACACACACATCTGTTTGGAGAACCACAGATGGACACGGAGTGTCATTCTATTGGGAAAGGACATTCTTGCAACTTCCAAATAATTTATTATCAACAACATGCTCTTCAATGGGTATTTGATTCAATTACCGTTCAGCTTCCAATTGTCACACCAGCTTTGTGAGCCCAGCTAACAATGCAGGCCAATTTAAAGGCAGCATTGCCAGCATTCACCGCTCAATCTTTGAACAAAAGAAAAATGAGGCAAAATAACCTGTCTTGGAACACTCAAATAAGCAAACAGGACTGCATTTCTGAACATTCATGGTGATTGGGAATGATTCTTCTAACATCACTGAAAGGAGAATGAGACCTACCCTGAATGATTGTGAAAAAACAACACGTTTTGCTGCGACAGGAAAAACAGACAAGTTGAATCATCTGCCCAGAGCCAGAACCCCAGCCAAGTGAATGAAAGCAAACACTGATTAAACAAACACTAAAAGTGATATTAGAAATTTTTGAGAATATTGAGCTCCCCTTTTCCATTTTCTCCACCCACCTACTCAGTTTATCTTGTCTGAAAACAGTTGGTTCTTTGGATCTGGGGTTGCATACACATACTGCATCTATTCCACTACATTCCACGCAAATATCTGTGCTTAAACTAGATCTAAGTGTGTTTTTCTCATTAGCTACACACAGAGATTTCAAAACGCTGGCAATGGAAGGCTACAGCACTCTGACATTTACTCCAGGCTGCCAGAGCAGAGGATTCATTTACAGATCAACACCAGCTTAATTACTCACCCCCGTGGTATTCTGTAATATCACAATCAAAGCACAGAAAGCAGACGGTTAGCAAAACACGAGGCTGCTTCCTTTACCTATAACATAACCAAAGAAAAGATAACAGTCCTCGATATGGCGAGTAATTACCTGATAAACTGCACCAGCAAAGACTGCTCGGCTCAGAGCAGCAGTTTACAGACATCAGCTTTAGTAAATAACAGAGGAGTCCCTATGTGAAAAGAATGCAAACAAAGGAGTAAATTGAGAGAGACTGTAAGGCACAAGCAAGCTTTAAAACAAACACAACGCAATGACAGGACCAAGCAACATCAATCTGTTTCAATCTGTGCCTTGTCCTCTATCACCAGAGGGCATCCACCTCCTCTCCATTACTCAGTACAGTCAAACTACCCCCAAACACTCCAACAAAGGACTGGCAACAGCACGGTGTGCTCTGTGCACAGCAGGCTGAGTCCTGCCAGGAGAAGGGCCCTGCTGGATGTCCTGGAACAAAGCATAGATTGCACCTATCTGCAGCCACCGGTCACCAAAAGGACACCGCCACCTCGTTGAGCCTTCTCAAGTTCTCTTTGGGTCCTTGCAGCTCAGAGGTGGAGATGCTGAAGGAACACTGACCTTGGGATCCCCGGGGCAGGGCTGAGCTCAGCAGGTGCTCACCAAACAGCTTCCTCGCTTTTCTTTTCTTCCCAAACAAAACCCTGAAATCTCAGCATTTTAAGCAACCAAAAGCTAGATGATAAGCTGCAGCAATACATGTATAAGGCTAAATAAACACCTGCTAAGAAAGGTGTTTCATGGCTTTAAGATACCTGGCCTTAAACCTGGCTTCATGCAGGACTGGGTGTCAGGACCTCTTACATCACTCTGAATTTCAAGCATAACGCTGCTCCTTTCCAGCTTCCCATAAACACACAGACAAAAGACCCACCTCTGTGCTGCTGAAATTCAAACCAAAACAAGCTTGCCCTTTTGCAAACACAAAAGGAGATGCCTCCTTCTGAATATAAACCGCAGTTTCCTCATTCACAAGGCAGGTGAGCAGGCTGTGAACACAATTGCAAACACTCATCCTACACGTTTCCCCCGAAGATGTAAAAAATGGACCACGTAGCTCTAAAGACTACAACATATGGTGAGTTACGTGAGCTCTGCCCCACCTCATCTACCAGGGAAATCTTTGCAGGCTAAAATACTGCCTGTAAATGAATTCCTTAATTCAAAATTTGAATCTGTTCCATTGCTCTTTATGGCTGATGCTGAACGTGGCTCTGCTCCTGGTGCTGGCTGCCCGTTCATACTCCTGCATCAGACTACAGAAGTGATAATCATTAAAATATATATGAAAATATATCTTAAAAAATACTACTTAATAAATCTCATTTAATTCAACCCCCTTCACAGACATATTTTCATTAGCAAGCTCGTAGACAAGGTGTCAAACTCGCATCCTATAGAGCTGGTTGATGCTTCCAACAGCTGTACAGTCTCTGTGCACATGCTGAAGGCTGAGCTCTGGAAAAAAGACCTGTGCTCTCACTGTGGGGAGGTGTTCATTAAATGAACAGTAGTAAACTTGTTTTTCTAACTTGTCCTGCTGCTGATCACTAGCCACAGGAAGCAGACCAAACCTGATGTAACCCTTTTGCATGTTTTCATAGCATTAGCTTTAATAAATGTAACGTACTCCACCCTCAGAGCAGAGCAGTCCTCAGGTTCCAGCAGAAAGAGTGGTTGCTTTAAGTATTTAGATCACATTACAGCTGGGACTTTAAAATAAGCAATGGCTTGTACTGTAGACAGCTATCAGCATCAGCTCGATGAAATACTCATAAGCTAACCCAGTGTGGTTAAAACTATGGCCTTTGGGGTCTGTTAGCATGGTGTTCTTGTATGTATCTTCCTTATTTGTGCTACAACAGTGCTTTCTGATGCCAGCAAACAGCAAAGCAGCACGGTGCCAGGTGCTGGATAAATACAAGCAGTAAGAAGCACGGTCTCTGTATAAACAAAAAGGTTTACGAATTTCAGCAGAGAAAATGGGAAAACCCCAAAAGAAGCAAAGACTATTCTCATTAGGCCAGCAGCTAACAGAGACCTCAATTCAGCACTGCTCAGTGTGTCCGAGTGCTCAGCCGAGTCCAACCTTAATGCTGGGGCTGAATGCAATGATTTTGCTATTTCCCAGGTCTCAGCTCAGTGCTTCAGCTACGCAACGACCCATTTCCTTCCATAGTGGTGAAACCTTCACTGACCACACATCCCTGTGCTGATTCTTTTTGCTGTCTCAAAGAACAAAATAAAATAAAATTGCAATTCTGAACTCAACCTGCTTCACCTGTTGTTGGTTGGTTGGGGTTTCTTGTTCTAAAAGGCATGCTCCTGCCACTGCAAGCTTCACATTCAGACCAGCATTGCTCACGGGGTAGAATAGCTCACGTGGAAGCTGGCTGAAACCCAGTGAGAAGCTCAGGCTTGTGGTGAGCTCACCTGGAATCAGCACCTGCTACCCCACAACACGGAGGTCTCAGGGCTCAGCCAGGCACTGCAACACGCTGTGCATTCACCCCTTGCTCTGCCTTATCTCCATCACACAGAGCAGCTGCCCGAGTGTGACCTGAAGACAACTTGCACTATTATGCAACCGCTCCCTCCTCTTCCAAACCTCCTCCTCACTCCTAGCCTACAGATCAGCAACTGTGGCCAAAAAGGGGACAGGGGAAAAAAAAATCTCCCAAAGGATGCCATTTGCTGCTCCATCTGTTCAAACGCACTTGCCACCCAAAAGATGTTCTCAGTAAATATGCCACAGGCATGTGCAAAGTCATATATGGTTAATTATGTGACTGCATTACCAGTGGAAGCCCCAATCCTTAACTCCATGTCCCAGTAAACTGCTGTCTTTTCTCCAGTCTGACTGTACCTCAGATGTCTCCGAGCATCTACAAACAAAGCAGTCTGAAATAAGGAATGGGGGAGAAAATGCAGACCCTGAAAGGACACAAATCATCACAAAACCTGGCCTTATTAGCTCTACTCCACAGAGCTAGCTCCTTACTAACCCCTCCTCTTCCCTCGATAACACTGAGGGTAAAAGAGACGCAGAAGGCAGAGGAGCACATGGGAAATCAAGCACACAGAGGGACACTCTGCAAGGCTGCATTGTAAAGATATCCTTACTTGTATCTCAAGGCTGAATGTTCATGGCACAGTACTTCTTACCTGCTCGTCCACCTGCCCATCACTCAGGTTGGTAACCTGGCCATGGCCTTCAGCTCGGCAGCAATGCTTCTGTCACTGAGCTGCAAAGATCACTTTCCCAACCTGTTAGTTTTAGCACATTAGTCCACCAGCTCCGTGTTTTCTAATGCAAACATGCACCACTTGCCTTCATTTTACATATAATACAGCCCATCACCAGCGTGCTCACTATCCCAACACCACTATCCCATGCATCTCTTCATGCTGCTCTTTAGACTTTGGAGGATCCCTTTAAAAACACCAGCAAAAATTTCTCATTAAAACTTCCATTGTAAGAGTGCACCTAAAAGGCAAATCCCTACCTGCAAGGCACTTCTACCCTGAACCAATGGGGAAAACAGTTGTCCAAGCTCACAGCTCAACCCCAAAGCCTTCAGGAGTGTGGCTCAGATATGGCTTCCACACCTTTGCCCAACGTTTCTTTGCTGGCAGGATTTTTACATGGTTATATTCCATGAGTGTAGACTTCTATGAATTTGACATGCAGCTCAAATCTGTTTTCTAGGTGATACATTCAATGCATTTCCTTCAATATCTTGTCCGAGAAGCTTTCCCAATGATCAAACTATTCTAGATTCCTACAATCAGACACTTTCTCAATCACAATTCCTGTTTCTTGGTCAGAACTCCCTTAAGTGCAAGGTAAAAACAGAGATTTTAATCCCATCCAGGCTGGATTCCCACTGCTTTCAATCACTAGTTTTCAAGACACTGAGTACCAAGAAAAGCAATTTCTGCACAAGAAACAGCTGCACCTAAAAGTACAGTTAGAAAGGAAGTTCTTTTGCTGATGCCAAAGGAATGCCTAAAAAGCCACTCCTCAAAGTGCTCCCAAAAGAAGCACAATGAAAAGTATATTAGTTCACACAATGGAAAGAATGAGGACTTGAACCTCACCCAGAAGGATGGCAGGACAAACTTCTTCTGGAATTTGATGGATGGAGATTGCAGAGCACAGGAGTGGCTCGCTCTGCACCAGCAGCCCCTGCCCTGGTGACACGTTCCCCAAACAGAGACCAGAATGATGCAGCACAGAGCAAATTCAGCAGCACCTTGTACCCATTTGTGCAAAGGAGCTGACCTTCCTGTGCATCCCATGCCACGATCACATCGCAGCACAGCATCCTACGCTGACTACAGATAAAACCACAGAATGAAGTCTCCAAGGTGGGAATGCTCGAATAATACGCATTCATAATTTTGTATTTTTGTGGAAGTTAATGATGATGTAAAACAACGTTACTAAGAAAAGCTCTGAAAATACCAAATATTTACGAGCAGGCAGATCAGTATTTCTATTATGGGATCTGTCACACGGATTCATCATGAATCACTCGGATCCTACACAGTTTATGCAGCTGTCAGAGCTGCAGTCACGACAGCCACAAACCATAGCCTTCTTTTAAGATGCAGCCGTTATCTGCCATTTTTCAATCATCAAAGAAACAACAAAATTGCATTATACATCATTACAAGGACATGCAGCTGTAACCTCAGAATCAACAATTTCAGTGGTAGGAAGTGACCTCCGATCTCCTACCCTGGAAGAAAGAGAGCACCAAAGGCAGCTGACAGCAGCACTCCCTGCCCATAAAACACCCATCACAAACAGCCCCTTCTCTACATTTCCCTCTTAGTAGATACCACCACATTAATGAATCCAATCCTGTGACGTTCCAGCTTAGCTTCCCACTCACGAGAACAAAAATAGAAACTACAAAGCACTTCCAAGGGTCAAATCCAAGTGAGAACACAGCTCTGCATCTCAAATATGACATTATGAACAGAGTCCACAGGGCTTGCAGAACACAGACAGGTCCGTCCCCTCAAGAGGTAGCAAAAGAATCAACAGAAAATGAAACAGCATGGGAAGATGTTTTTCTATCAAGGAAACGCTGCCAGGAAAGCCAAAACAAAAGTTACACATCAGATCTATTTTCTACAGCTTTACCAGCGTAGTGTTAAGGCTGCAAGGCACGGACTAACTGAAGTCAGGAGGAAATCTGCCACTCCTGCAGCTTTCCTCAGCTCACCTTCCAAGGAGGGCAGCTGGAAGCAGCCCAGCACAGGTACTCACCGCTGCTTTGCTGTCACAGCACAGCCTGACATGGCTCCACCATCCACATCCAGCTCCGTCCCAATGGTAAGCAACTCTATCTTCCACCGCTGGAAACAATTCAACACATCCACTGTTTCTGAACACAATTATTTATTGTGTTATTTCAGGATCCAGGAAAGGCCGGGCCTTAATTACAACAACATGTGCAGGGTTGCTGTGTTGGATCCCAATCACTGGCTTCTCAAGGAGGCTTCACTTCTCCAATAAAACATTTGCTTTCCTAACACAGGAGTGACTTTTTGCTCCGGACTGGGATTTACAAAGCACCCTGCCAAGCAGTGCTCCTCGTGCCAAATCACAGTTCTGCACAGCCAGCGTGCAGTGACACGAGGGACAGGTGAGGAGGAGGGCTCTGAAAACCAAAATGTTACTGCAGCTGAAGTGCCATTTACAGAACACACTTCTTTGGAGGGCATCTGCAAGCACGGAAGGCAGAAATTAGATGTACAGCGGTGACTGCAGCTATAATTGCCTATTTGCAACAACAAGAAAGTCAGCTTGTAGATAAGATTAGGAGAAAAGCCCAAATTTACCATTAACACTTGCTGAGACTGCAGAGACTGACAGTGGATTTCTCCTAATTCTCTAATTTTCACAGGTAATTGCGATTATCCCAGCAACGACAGTTTGGCTGACAAGTGAAACAGAGAACAAAATGTGACTGACAGCTTTCAGAGGTATGGGTTACCTCTAACTGTTTCAGATGATGGGTTCCTGCCTCAGCAGCAGCACCTGTGAGAGCCTTCACCTGGACTGTGGTGTACACTGAAGTTGGTTGGAATACTCTTGAAGATTGGATCATGGCAGCCTTGGTCATACCTTCATCCTGAGGGCAGAGCAGCCAGTCTTCATGGGAATCAGAGACGAACCCATCATAAGATGGTGCTCTATGGTACTGAAAAGGTGACAAATAGAAGAAGAAAAAGGAAGAAAGGAAAAAGTGCTGCTTACTCTTTGGATATCCTAAACCCTGAATACATCTGACAGCCACGGAAGGAGAAAAAGCTGTGGTGTGGTTGTGCTGTTGTCAGCGCAGTGAAATCATCCATCAGCTTTTTTATTACAAATCCAATTCTATTTTGGATCATAGCTCAGCTGTAAAAATTCTACTGGAAGTCAAAAGGCAGTCAGAGATGTCAGTGGGAATGCCAGTCAGGTTCATGCACCATCCCGATCCTACAAGTGACCCAGCCTGGTGTGTGCCTCTACCACCACAGAGTCAGTGGCAATGCTCATGTACAACTTACTGCTACAACTTAGAGAAAATTCAGGAATTAATGATATAGGGCGACACACGGGTTCTCTGGAAGCCTGTGGTGAACCATCAGGTCCAGCACAAACCTCCCAAGCAAAGACAGGGGTGTACCCCTCAGTATGCATTCAGCTGCCAGCATCCTATGGGAGTCCTCCAAGCCTTTTTAGCCCCAAACTTACAAATCTCTACTTGCTGCTGAACTGATTCACATTCAGTTTCACGCTACCTGACAGCATCGCAGTCCACAGTCATCCTCCTCCCCAGTGAAGTGCTGGAGTCACCATGCCTGGAGGTGTCCCTGGATGTGGCACTGAGGAACACAGTTCAGTGGGGCACAGCGGAGGTAGGGTTGGATTTGACGATGTTAGCGGTCATTTCCAACCTTAATGTTGTATCATCCCTCACAAACAAGCCCCCGTCTTGGTTGGTTACATTTGAGACCAGTGTTTAAATGAGAGAAGCAGAATTTACGGCGCTGAGCCTAACCACCCATTCACAGCCCTTCATCCTCCACCATTCCTAGGGCAAGACAAGGAGAACAGCCCGTCTCCCTTTAAGTTTTGAGACAAAACCACTGCAGGATTTACTGCCCACACATGCCAGAGATGCCCCCATCACACCCAACAGCATCAGCTCTGCTTTCGCTCTCCCTCACACCAAACATCTGCAAGCAGTGGCAACCAACGCAAACGCCGTCCGAACGAATCCATCATCCTCCATTCAGGCTGCACCACAAAAACCGGGTCGAGCCAGGATTCCTAAACGTCCCCATCCCCGGGGGTGATGAGGAGAGAGAGAGATTTACGAACAGGCATTTTCGAAAGCCGTATTTTGACAACAAAACGGCTTCGTAGAGCTGTTTCCCAAAGCGTGTTTTCACAATCCGGATCAACAAACAAGTCAACACACGAGCAATTCCTACAGCGGCGTGCCAACGCTAACAAATTGCCACATCAGAAATACGTGTCAACAAACAACGTCCACATTCCGTGGCGGATGGAGCAGAAAAAGGGATTTCTCTGGGTCTCGGGATAGGCAGAAAAGCCAGCATGCGACGATGCGTTTCACCACACAACCCTCTGTTATTTGGGGTCGGCGTCGGCACCCCACAGACCCGCTGTTTCCTGCAGGCGAGGCGTTGAAATACGTAAAATAAAACTCGCCAGCGACGGATGCGAGCACAAAGAGAAGCGGTTTGCTACGAAGGGATTTAATACGTTTTAAAAGCGACGAGCTGTCAGAACGGCTTTTTATCGCTTTTATCGACAGCGTATAAGATAAGGCCGGTAGGCGGGAGGGGAGAACGGCGGAACTCGGCCCTGAACGGCACCGTGGGGTCTGACAGCAGCCGGTGGGTCGGGAGAGCCGTGAGGAGAAGCGGCGCGACTCCACACCGACACCGAGCACAGCTCCGAAAGGAGACGCTGCCCGCAGGCCCCGATCTCAGCGCGGAGCCTCGAACGGCCGGGCGGGGAGCTGTCAGAGCCGGGCCGCCATGTTAGCGGCCGCCGCTCCCCCCCCCCCTCCTCCTCCTCCCTCCCCGGCTGCCGGCGGGGCCTCCAGCCCAGCGGGTGCCGCAATGCGCGGATCCGCGGAGCTTCCAACCGCAGCCCCGCATCGCGGGAAGCGCCCGCCCGCCTCCATCCAGCCCAGCAGGTGCTCTGCCATCCGGGCTGTCAGAGGGAAAGGCGGAACGGAGCAAGCGGGACCCCCCTGCCCTCCCTTCTTCCTTCCCCCCAAAATAAAAAACGGCGTCGCCAGCTGGGCGGCCAGCTTACCCGAAATCCTGGTCCATGGATTTAAAGAAGAATTTGTAGCTGTGCACGGGCCGGTTGCTGAGGACATTTTTAAAATCGGCCAAAGTGACTTTTTCCGGAGGGACGGGCAGCTTCACCAGATAAGGGGTTTCCTCTTCGTCGATGTGATAAATGATTTTAGTCTCCGCCATGGGAGAGGGCAGCGCGGCGGTCGAACAGCGCGCTGCGGGGAGGCGGCCCGGGGCTCCGCTCAGCGCCTCCAGCCCGCGGCCGCCCCGCACAGGAAGGCAGCTCGTAGCGCCCGGCCGCCGCCACCGCCACGCTCGTGGGCCGGGATTCCGCTCCCTGCACTGCTCTCTAGCTGCCCGACCCGGGAACGGCAGCCCTTCGCCTCCGCCGCCGCCGCCTCCCGCCCCGCGCGCATCCTCCCGCCGCCCCCCGCCGCGCTGGGCAGCGGGGCCGCCGCGGCACCCAGCCCCGGGGCCGGCGGGCAGCGGGGGGGCAGCGGGCAAGCCGCCCTCCTCCTCCTCCTCTCCCCTTCTCCTCTCCTCCTCCTGCTGCTGCTGCTGCTGTTGCTTCTCGGCCCGCGCACAGCCCGGCTCTCGCCCGCCGCCCCCCGCCGGCACGGCAGCACTGCAGCGGGGCGGCCCGGGGAGGGGCTGCGAGGGGAGCGATGGTTCCGAAAGGGGGGAAATGAAAGCATTTTTGCTTGTGATCTTTGGGTATTTAGGGGCAGGGAGCACAGGTGTCTCTAAGAGATGCTGTCAGTCCCTTCTCCGCCCTGCCTTTCATAGAATCACAGAATGGCCAGGGTTGGAAGGGACCTCAAGGATGATGAATCTCCAACCCCCTGCCACACGCAGGGCCACCAACCTCCTCATTTCACAGCAGCCCAGGCTGCCACATCCAACCTGGCCTTGAACACCTCCAGGGATGGACGGGGCATCCACAGCCTCTCTGGGCAGCTGTTCCAGCACCTCACCACTCTCATAGCACAGAACTTCCCCCTGACATCCAACCGAAATCTTCTCTCTCTCAACTTCAAATCATTTCCCCTTGTCCTGCTGTTATCAACCCTTTCATAGAGTTGATTCCCCTCCTGTTTATAGGCTCCCTTTAGGCACTGAAAGGCAGCTGCCTTCTTTTCTCCGGGCCGAACCTTTCTGCCTCTAAGAATTACTGAACACTTTCCAGGTAAATCCATTGCACCATTCCATTCCAGGTAAGCAACTGTACCAATGGGGTCAGCCCCATTGTAGCCATGGCAGCAGGAAAGGCTGCATGTGTCACCCAGAGGGTGGTGATGCACTGGAACAGGTTGCCCAAGGAGGCTGTGGATGCTCCATCCCTGCAGGCATTCAAGGCCAGGCTGGATGTGACTCTGGGCAGCCTGGGCTGCTGGTTGGGCACATAGCAGGGGGTTGGAACTGGGTCATCCTTTTCAACCCAGGTCATTCTATGATTCTATGATATGCTACCACACATCTATTGTGCTAGCATATATATATATATATTCTGTCTCTAAAGCTTTATCACCTAAATCGATACTCTTCACCCGATGTACCTTCCAACCAGAGGCTTCCTTCCAACGAGAGATGGGCAAGATGCCTATAAGACATCTAACACTGCATCACAGTGCCAGACAGACTCCTCTGCTTTGGGTACCTCAAGAATTTGGACTCCCTCTCCCCTTCGTATTTCATGAAAGCTGAGGTGGGTTCTGTGGGCTCTCTGCCAATCATGAGATTTACTACAGTGCAGCTGTCTTCTCCAGAGCTGATGCTAATAAGAAAGCATGGATATTTGTGGCTCTGAACAATTTGCTGTTAATAGTTGCTCTGGAAGAACTTGCTGGGACAGAATGCATTGCAGTGGTTTGCACTGACTGAGCTTCAGACCCTTCATCTCCTACATTTCACAGCACTTCTCGCTGCTGCCAGGTGAGACAGATGTGCAGCTGATACATTTGGGATGGTTCACCATTCTTTCTAGAAATCCCCCATGCTGACAAGCAGAAAGTGAAGATTTCAGAACAGCAATTCGGGTTTCAAGGAATCTGCTCATCAAAAAATAAAAGCCTTTCCAGGAAAATCCCAAGCTAATTTCAACCTCTTTTCTTGCCCGCTTTCAAAGAAGGAGGACATTCTCTCCTCAGAATATTCACCTGCTTTCTCTGAAGGAATAAATCACAGCTCAGAGACTAAATTACCTGTGGCACTGGGATGGTTGTTCTACCAGCAGAACATGTGGATGCTCTTGAAGGCTTGGAGATCAGCAAAGACACTTCCCTATTTCCCATGCCCCTATTTATGATGTCATTTAAGTAGAATTACATTACAATAATAGAAAATGAAGGTGGTGCTTGGATTCAAATAATTAGTACATCACTGCTGCTGTGTGTGCTGTCAACTCTGTTACCTGGACTAATGGGGGATAGGGAAACGAGCTGGAGAGAGCAAAACCAGTTAACATAAAGCATTTGTGAATGAAGCTGTAAGAATATATAACGAGGATCATAAAAGAGGGGAGAAGGAAGAAACAGGTTGGAGACACTGTTGACTGTCAATGCAAAATCCCTTAAGAAATACTGACTGCAGTAGGAAGCTCCAGGCAAGAATGGGAAAGGCTCTGGGATGACTACACGACAGCTCTGGTGCAAGCTATATGCTCTGATTTACTGAGCTTTATGGGGTATTTTCAGTACAAAATCCAGGCAAAGTTTAACCATCCAGCCCTTTGGTCTCTTCAGTTCATACTTAATGACCTCCCAAATTCCTCAGAGGAGCAGGTGGTGTTTGCACAAAGATTAAACCTGAACAAAAAAAAAAATCTCTGCTCCTGCTCTATTGGCTTTGCTTTCTCTTTTGACAACTGAAAATATAATGAGTCGTATAATTGTCAGAATACTACCTTGGAACAGACATGATGAGGCTGAATCTATGACTCACAAAAAGCCTTCCACGTCCCCATAAAGCACCGAAGAGATAACCCACTTTCATGTCACAGTCAAACCACAAGCTAATCCAATTAAAGAGTGTACATGGGAATGCAGAATGTGCCACCTGAGCAAACCACTGGTCCATCAGGGCTAATATCTTGCTTCTTGCAGAGTTCAGTGCTTAATACTTCAGTGAAAAATAAATAGAAGGCATAAAATCTCTTGCTATTAGTGCCGTGCTCTCCGTGACAGAGCAAATAGTCTCACTGACCCCTGCAGGGAGCAGATAGTGTCCTGAGGCATGAAAGCTGCTCACCCTTTGCTTCATTTATACAGCAGTGCACTTCATTACCACACAGAGAAGAGCCAAGCCTTTTTAAAATGGGTCCTTTGAATTAGAGCAATGGTGGCTGCTTGTCTCAGTGAATTCCAAAAGCTCATCATGCTCTGGGTGCTCAGCAAATACATATTTGTTTAAAGAGAGATGAGAAAAAGAAAAGCTCTGAGCTTTCTGACGCTCACCAAAGCTGGGAGTTGAACCCACACTGAGATTTCCTATTTTTCAACCACCTGAACAAAATCACCTTTCACTTGGAGGATTATTTCTTCTCAAGAATCACCACTGGCAGTTTTCCCACTGTTCTTCTGACTTTTGGTTCTGTTTGTTTCAGAGGCACAGCATAGTCAGTGCAGTGAGCATCACTGCATGCTCCCCATCCCCTTGTAGGGCTGGTGGTCCAAGGAGGCCAGGAGGGTGGACTGTCTGGAACTAAAGTGATGACACTTACAAGCCAGGGAAGATTCTTTCCAAACTGGAATCACAGTGACCTGGAGACATGCAGCTACCCTTCATCTCACTGTATTCACATCAGCAAGATTAGCACCAATGCAGAATGAAAACTAAACATGGAAAGGATCCTTATAGAGGAAGAGAAGTGGAAGGATGCAACTTCAACCAAACAGCTTTGATGCACGTAAAAATTAAGATGCTGCAGCAGGATGTACTGCGAGCCATTTTGTTGACCCAGGAGAGCTGCGTGCTCTTTTTCCTCTTATTCTCCCTCCGTGCAGCTGACCTGGGGCAGTCAGCTCACTGCACAACTCGGTCCTGATGCAGTTCACGAGAAAATAAAGATATGGACCGCTAGAGGGAGGCAAGAGACCTGCAGTTCAGTAAGCTCCTCAGGCATTCATCACCTCTGGATTCAAACACAAAGCAGTCAATCTTTCCTTGACCATTTTCTCGTTCTTTTACCTCTTCTTAGCAGCTGCAGCACTTTCTTTTTCTTTCCCTAAAGAAAAGAGCCACGTTTGGAAAATTTCCCTGCAGCAATTGTCTTCAGAGCAGCTGATGTGCAGAGGGCCACATATGTTTAGAAACTTGACCTCTAGGGAACAATGGAGCTTTTTGCTTAGGAATGCCTAGTCAGACCACTATCCTGCTTCTCTCAGCTCCCCAGTATTTCTTCTTCCCCTAAGAAATCTGTTCCTAATGACAAACAAGTCCCTCTCCATTGGAATGGCTCTCCCCAGAGTAGAAAGCAGAAAGGAAATGGGGACAATCTGGACTTCATTTTGGACAGTTTGAAGACAATGAAAATATTTAATTTCAGTGGTCTGCAGAGCAGGCCTTGTGGTTGCTAAATTAGCTTTTGCTTGTTCCAGGAAGGCAGCTGGACACATCAGACCCATTGCCTATAGAGACACAGAGTGGGACTGGCACCAGCTCCAGGATGATCTCACACTGCCCAAAGTATCTTTTTTTCTCAAGAGTTCTCATTTGTCTTCACCTAACAATGAATGATCCAACTTACAGGTTATAACCACGACCAGTGAAGTCCTAAAACAGTCCCAGGAAGAGTAGTTGAGATGAGAACTTTATTTTACGTGGTCCCTGGCTTCACCTGCTCAAGAACAGTCGTCATTTGCTCTCAGCAAGGTGCACCTGCACCCTGCTTCATCCACCCAAACTGCAATGCAAACTGCCTCCATCAGTGTCCCTGAAAGAACTCTGTCACCAGCTGGGATACTACTCAGTGGGTGGCAGCCCTCCAAGAACAGAATGCACAGCAGGAACTTTGCAAGGTGTTAGTTCTGCAAGGAAGGAATTTGGGCTGGGAGAGAATTATAAAACTGTGCCATAAAGTATTCCAGCAGGATATGTTATCTTCCCTTCTGGTCCTGCAAAATTATGTACTCTGAAGGAGCTGCCAGCCTTCATCTCTGTGATAAATGATTCCAACTCCATGTGCAGCCACACAAGTGTTCATCACACAGTTCTGGAGAGCTAGAATTTGCCTGTGAGCCCCACATCAGAGACAAATGATGATGTCCCAAGTCAAAATCGCCAAATGTCCCATACTGAAATCACTGGAATAACTCACTGCATCAGAACTGCACTTTGTCAAGCACTTTAGGATGCTCTGAAATTAAACATGCTATTGGGAAGAATTAGCTAATGCAGGTGATAGCTTAGGCAGGATCTCCAGAAAGCAAGAAATAAAATCAACCTTTACTTGAAACTCTATTACGTTCTCCTTTATTTCTTAAATGCTAGGAGAGTTACACAGCAAGGACAAATGATAAAAGTTAAGTAACAATAATCATGAAAATTAATTCTGCAACAGTGAAGAACGAAACAAGATGCATGGACCAGGTCTTCCCCTCAGTCTTGAGAGGAAGCGTTGCATGCATGGAGCAGAAAAGAAAGGGCTCTATTTCCAGCCTGATATGCCAGTGGCCTTCTGCATCTTCTGACAAACAAATATTACATTGTGTGACTGTTTCCTCACTTCAGTTCTCCCCTGCTTCTACGTCACCAAGTTGCAGAAATACAAAACTGCATTGGAACTTCATTTGTATCAGCCAAATGAACTCAAAGGGTTCATTTGCTGCAGCACTTCGTATCAGAGCTGTGTCTGAGAACAAATCCCAGTGTTCCCACATAGCACCCTTTGGTTTGCATTATGAAACAGCCTTAAAATGCACTAGCTGCATGTATTTCAAAGATAATTCAACTGAAAAAGCATGCTCCAGCTATTGATGCTCTCAGTCCAGAGGATCAGACAGGCAGAAGTCACAACCAACCTTTCCCACCTGCAACATGCACTGTTTGCCTATACAGCTGCATGAGCTTCCATTCAAATTAAGCTCTTTTACTCTTCAATTAAGACCTCATCTTATGGAAAGAAATTTTTTTCCCCAGACTCTCTGAAATGGGCTCTTTCACTTTCTTCTCCTTCTTACAAGTCACTGACTCCATGCAGGTCCTTTACTCTTTCATCTGTACTTATTTTCCTTCCTCTCTATTTACGTCCAATTAAGATCATGATTATGTCATCTTCACTAATCTAAGCCTACAATTTGCACACACGTACTCTCTCCTGCAAATTATCATGTAATGATAAAATGAGGGAAAGCATATATTATAGATTACAGCATTCTTAGACTGATTAACAAACATAGTTAGTTGCTAATGAATGAGTTTACAGAAGACAGACTGAGTAACAAAGCCAAGACAAGCATGAACATCAGTGGAAAAAAACCCACCTGCATTGCAGTTTTCCTATTAAGATGGAAAAAGTCATAAGAAAGCCATAACATCTCAAGTAACTCAGACAAAATCATTTATCATTTCTCAGAGAGAAAGGCTGAGATGAGAGATGGGAGAAAGAGAAAGCCAACCTGCCTAGAATCACATTGAGCCTCTGGCAGGGTGGGAACAGAACACAGTCCTGTCCCAGAGCTAGTGGTTACCTACAAATCCAGACTGTAGATCCACTCCTAACGTCCATGTGCAAGATCACAATCGTTTAGGTTGGAGAAGACCTTGAGGGTCATCAAGTCCAACCATCAACCTCACCTACCAAGTCCCACCACAAAACAAGCAGAAGATCTGAATGGCTTCTTACCAGTATTGGAGGGCACACAACCCTTGATAACTCTCTGGATTAAGAAACAAAAATAAAAATAAAAACCTCTTCAGCTTAGTGTTCAGTTTTCTGGTTTCCTTCAACAGTTTGGAAACACACAAATCGATAGCCAGCAATTTTGCCCGGATCTCTTTCAGCCAGAATTTTAACTTAGTAAATTACACACTGGATGTGGCAGGCTGCTTTTAAAAACCACTCTTCTGATCCTCAGCCTAATCACACAACGCATGCCTCTCCTGATGAAAAAGGGCCACGATCTCAACCTGCTCTCCCATTTTGATCAGTCAAGGTTATACTGCTTTGTCTGACCATTATCCAAATTCAAACTTGGGATCAAAGCAAAGATGAGGAACTCATCAAGCTCTTCCTACCACTTGTTTCATAGAACAAATATATCTATTTCCCCTTAAGCTATTTTGCAGCCTAGAAGTCAAATAAAATATTTAAATGCCTCTGGAGTTTATGAGTAACCTCACTTTAAGCTGATGTCTGTATGAGCTGTGCTAAGCAATTTGAACTGGCAAGTAAAGATCTCCAACCTTTGACTCACAGACATGAAAGGGAGGGAGAAAGAGATTAATGGCAATTATTTGAGACTGTGCCACCCTGATGGAATAACCAGAGCAGCCTTACACACCTGCAGGAATGCAGCCTGGGTTCCAATCAGATCCTGCCAAAGGCAACCTAAGAATGGCTGAATACTCTGGGAGAAGGGAAAGCAAATAAGGACCTGGGCCCAACCCCATCCCCTCCTTACCACCAGTCTTCAGCCTGCCTACTCTGAACTCTTTTGTACAAGTGTATCTTAAAGCGAAGAGAAAAGCAGAAATCACAGAAATTGTCTGGAGAACAGCAGAAGAACTGAGCAAATCATAAGATCAGGATTTGCTCAGCTGTAGCATGTGCATCAGTAAATCAGACATTCAGGTTGGTAGCAGTGGAAAGAAAGGGTCTGTACAAGACTTGAATCCTATGTCTGGGAGGCCCATAGTATCGAACAGCTCTCAAAAAAGCCCTGGACCTTTTTACAGTGTGTGTGCCTGCAGTAGGTACTTTCACCCAACCATGACATCACTTTCCATTTTGGCCAAACCTGTACCCCATTACATAGCACTGACATGTGATAAGCGGTGAGAGTGGCTGTAACTGCCAGGACACAGACTGTAGTAGGCAGCAGGTGATATTCTCAATTGTTTAGGTGGTAAACGGAGATGCTTCCTTGGACCACAGCTACTTTATCTCCAGCAAAGATCTCAGGATTCTCCACAACAGGAAGAAATCCATACTGAGGCAGCAGCTGCAAGCAGAGCACTGCTTCAAGCCTGAAACCACTCCTGACACTCACAGTAATCCCACACAAGCTCTTCTTCACACTTCCACCACTCACAACATCCTGGAGACCTTACTCCAGCTCTAATCACTTAGCCCATGCTCAATCCCTTACTCTGCCCTTCTCTTCAGACACCCAAAGAGTAAGCTGGCAATCCCAGGCCAGCTACATGCTTCCATGAGAACACAAGCTGTTGCCATTGTGCTCCCAATGGCAGGAAACCTTATTTTCATCCATGCACAAAAGGACCACAGGCGTGTCGTGGTTTGGGAATGGTGCCACAGCACATCTCAAGCAGTCAGAGAGACTGTACAGAGGTGTTAATATTTTCTGGCTTTCCTGACACTTTACCTTGCTTGTATTATAACACTTAATTACTGTCTTCCAAATTTTTGGACACCCCCACCTGATGTAGTAGAATTAGATGTGGAACTCCCCTTCAGCCCATAACTTCACACTATGCTCCCCAGAACAATGCCAAAACCTACAAGAGTAAAATCATATCCCTCCCTGGCTGCTTCTTTTGGGGACCATGATCCATGAAAGTGCCTGATAGGCTATTTGGTGGAATGTGTTGTTAGTTTTGTTCCTCATGGTTGGCTCATGGAAGTTATTCTTTTCAGCAGTTAGTCTAACTGTGCTGTAATCGTACCTTTTTCTGTGATGAGCTCACAAGAACTGTGTGGGGAGGATCCACTCAAGGACTGCAGGAAAATCATGCTCCAGATTCCACACAGGAGCTTAGCTCTGTCCATATATTTCTGGATCTGATCTAACTGACACTGGTATTACAGCACTGTACCTCCAACTGCAGCTGAAAGTGTCTGCTCCTGACAAATTTGGTTTGGTTTGCACTGAAACAAAAACAAATCAACAAATAAGCTTAGAGTGAGAAATACAAAGTTAGACTCCCAGAACTCTTTGGAGCTGATCCCAACACTATAATGGTGGCAACTAGATCTGCGTGCCTCCCTTTCCCCTGTAAAATGAGGATGTTGACATTTCCCTGTTTGTATGATGAGGTATTTATATTGTTATTTGTGAAGGGCTGAATAAGCAATTCTTTGTACCTGGAATATATAAAGTGCTAAGTGACAGTACTCTTCCTCTCAATGTACACCAGCATGAGAGATCACAATCAGGCTTTGCTATTACATTTCTAATGAGTACATTGCATGAAAAAAATGCCTGATATAATGATAGCTAAGATTGGTGTTGCAGGTTGGTTTATTTAAAGCAGTAACATCAAAGCAAAAGGTCTGCTGATTCAGCTCGTAAAAATCATTGATGCATAAAAACAACAATAATATCAGAAAGAAAATGGGAGGGAGGACTGGGAGAACAATAGAAGAAAAGTAAACCCAAACCCATCATAAATGCACACGAGACAGATGGCCTAACTCTTTCAGAAAGCATTTGCAAATACCCTCATGCTTACTGGGGAGAAACTCTACATGAAAAATGTATGGTAACTGGAGGGACGTGGTATTATGAAAGGCATCTCCTTTCCATCTATCTTTGATTGAAGCTTCTGGTCCAGCCAGCAGCTTGGGAATGTCTTCATTTACAATATTCCTTCCTGAAATCTGAAAGCAATTGAAATGGAGATCAGTACCCAGAATGAAATTTTAAACCATCTAAAGAAACACACAGTGATATGGAATTAGTTATACAGTTACAAGTGACCATTTGCAGTCAGCCACGTGCCCAGTATCTTCTTCATAAACCTCACAGTGAGATTTATGGCATACAAATTATAACACAGATAATCTCTGCAGAATGTACGTAAAGTATCATAAGAGCTGCATCAAGAACTGCAGATATAAGGCAACTCAATTCTCTTCTTGATGCCACTTCAGACACATTTAATATGTTCTAAAATCATATGAAAGAAGTCACGGAACCTAACCTTCTTAAAAGCACAGCCTGTCATAAGTGCAACTCTGCAAACTGACAGATGGCAGTATCCAGAATTTCGACTGGGTAAATAAAAGGAAATTCAGCTCCTAGAGGTAGGGAGCTGTTTTGTTGGATAAAGTCAGTGATTGCCTATTGCCCATAAATTAATTCAACTCAAAACACTCTTCTGCACAGCAGTTTCTTCTCAAATACCATGCCACATTTTTGAGATGCATCTCCCTCTGAGGTCGTAATATAGAATGCACTATTCCAATCCTGCTAGGCATTCTTTTTCCAATAAGGAGAAATTCTATTTGTGTCATGCCAGAAGCTTTTAAAAGCCTAATCACTACTTGCATCTTGTGGCTCCATGATGAAAGGATAGGAAGGGAACTGGCTTCTCATTCCTGCTGCCATCTGTCATGATGTTTACCATTCTTCATTTGCCTGTGGCTTGGTCAGCTCACTGCTATACTGTGCTCTTCCCTCCTCCCTCCTCCAACCCATCAGTAGGTTCCTACAGCCACCAATTAGGGTGAAGCAGGTCATTATTACCTTTGTCTAAATCAATGTTCTTTGCTGGGAAACTTCTGGCTTGCTCAGCCTTCTCCTTCAGGATGTTGTTTTTGTAATCTGTATAAGGGAGGAATGTATGTAATTCAGACAGACATTAGAACATTAAGAGAAAACAAAGCTTTACAAGCACGGCATCAGCCCTTCCTTGAAGTACCCTAGGTCTATCATTTCCAGATCTTTAGGGGTAACTCATGGAGTTAATCAACTGCTCAGCAGAAAAACATGCTACATCTTAGGGTGGTTGTATTTTTTCCCTGGTACTAAATCATGCTTTAACTCTCTGTTCCTCATAGGTACCACAGAGTCTTCCATCACGACAGCAATTTATATTTGCTGCTGCCCTGGTTTGCAACTCACCCTCTGCTATTCCTTTGTTCCTTGCTTCAATTTTTATATCTGCCTTTTACTCACTGGGGTCATTACTGCAGTAACTTTGATACCCAAAGCACGTCAGCTTGTTCTTTAAAAGGTTGTATCTTTACTACGGGTGAGATTCCCCTAAGTGTGCATTTACAACCACAAAGTTAGGTTACTACAAAATGAACATAGAAATGTCATTAAAAAGTCCTTAGCTGTAACAAGTTTTGAACAAGTCTGGAGAATGGCTGCTAGCTGATACATACCCAGCCTGATGTCTTCACTTTTGTACTGAGTCAGATCTGTTGTGTCGACCGTAAATTCTTTGAGATTTACATCCTTCCTGGAAAATCAATGAGTGAAAAAATGGTTATTAAAGGATGTACCAGTAACTGGCTCCTTTTACTTTTTTTTTTTTCCCCACAATAGCTTTCTCGAGAACTTAATTTGTTTATTGACTATACATCTGGAGGACAGCTGAAAAAACTCAGAGGATTTAATTCTTTGTTAAATGCTGGTGATATTCACAGTAATCCCTGTAGAATCCTTTTCTATTTCTACAAAGCTTCCCTGGAGAAAGTATGACAGAGAGATGACAGCATTGGCAGCCACTGCACACGGATATTTTTCCTGTGTTCGCCTTTAACCTGTCAAACAGATTTCACAGGATCATACTACTTATTAGGGGATGTGTTTCTCCTCTCTCTTACTTTCACTGTCTTTTCTACTAACACCAAGAGATCTCTGGCTAATCTGTGTCTTCTTTTCCCTCACGAATCTGACCAGTGTCTAGAAAAATGGGAAACCAATTTGTTCTGGAACTTTCCCATTTCTTCCACTTTACTACAGGTAACAAAACATAAAGGGACCCAGATACACCATCTTGGCTTAGGTCCATCTCACAGCAGAGTCTACAGTAGATCTATGCATTACCCCTTTGCCATTAACTCCTAATGACCTCTCAGATAAACACATGAATCAGTTCCCAAATGATAACCAGAGATGCCAAACAATCCCTACAAGCCATTCTCTCCTTCCACACTTTGACAGCATGGAATTTGCTTCCTGATATTCAACCATGAAGCAAGCGTGTATTTCCTGGAAACATCAGCCTGATAATGACTAGAATGTAAAACAAAGAAACTCTATCAAACAGTGCGTGCTGTAGGTGGCTGTATTCTTACTAGACAAATCCTCAGCTGTTTTAGGCTCTTCATGACAGAGGCAAGGGACCAGTAAGTTTGTTCTTATGTATTCTACTCACAGACAGCAGATTCTATAATGATACTTACTCTCCATATTTCTTCACGTTGTATTCATAACCTAAATAGGGACAAGAAATAGAACGAGCAGTTATATCCAATCCAACCAACAGCTCCCACGTACCACTGACAGCACAGCAGCTATTCATCCTCTCTGCTGTGATGCTTTCAGTAAGCACTGTGCTGCACAGTAACTGTTTGCAGAATCACCTCTCCTACCACAGGATATTCCCCAGCACTCCAGAGATGGTGTTTTCCAGCACTCACCTCTCTGCCTGCGCTTGCGGGTGATGAAGACAACGATGATGAGCAGGACAATGAAGAGCAGCAGCGTTGCCAGGACGTAGCCCAGCTGCTGGAAGAAGTGGATGCGGCTCTCAGGGATGATGACGTTTATCACATTGTGCCCCCTGACAACATTTGGATCTGAGAACAGAGAAAAAAGGAATACAAGGCAATAGTTGTCACTGGCATTCAAAGCATGTTTGCAGGTGGGTCCATACGTGGAATTGAAAAGCATGTTCAGTGGCCATTGCACGTTCCCATGCTGCTGTCTGCTTATCAGAGTGCTGTTTTTGTTAACAGCAGAGAGCAAGCCTAGCAAGAAGCCACAACAGACAACCTAGAGTTGCTGTGGGGTAGCACAGCCCTCTTCTGGGTCCCTTGCAACACGCACACACCACATCGCTTCGGCTCCAGACAGCTGAAGTATGAAGCAGCCACTCCCAGCCAAGGGTTGTAATTTACAGAGTGGGAGGAATTTTCAATGCCAAAGAATGAGTTCCCTTTGAAATCAAATAAAAATCAATAAATAAAATAAAAACCCACAAAGAAAAGCCAAGATTCCATTCCACTTGTGGGTGCAGCAGCGCTGCAGTTCCTCAGCACAGGAAAGGGTAACTCTAAACTTTTACGTGGAACATTTTTGCAGCTCTCAAATAAATAGGTCAATGCTTTGCACACACAAAGAGAGCAACTTCTCTGCTTGCAACTGTCAGAAGAACGGATAAATCCAGGCACAGACCACAAAGCCAGGACACACTGTGCTGTGGAAGGCTTTTCTCTTCAGAATAGAGCTGAGTGCACCAGCAAGAGGTTTTGACCACTGTTCTCCTGGGAGTTTAACTCCAGTCAGAGGGAATAAGGGGAAAGATTGGGAAAACATCCCCAAAGCCACGCTGCCATTCAGCAATGTCTTCTGAAGTGAGCCTGCCTCAAGCAAACCAGCCAATAATAAGCACTGATTTTAACACTGGGACTAAGTAGTCATAGGGCTGAGAGTCAAGCAGCTGGTCTCATTTGTTATCAGACATGGAGACATGGCTTTGTGTCCAGCTAATTGTATTCCAACACGAACAGCCTTCCCCAGCAGCGTTTTGCTATTCCTCTTTAAGCAGAGCCACATCTCCAGCACCAGTTAAGGTCAGAACTGATCAGCACGAACAAGAATGTCGCAGTCGAGCTAAGCCAGCAAGTTCATCATTATTTCAACAGCTGGTTTTCCTTTTGAGGCTGTTTGGAAATGTTAGAAACTGCTCATTTCCATCAGCACAGTACTGTAAATAGGCCGAGTCCTGAAACAAAATATTCCCCACAAAAAAATACAGCACCGAGAGCATTGATTTTGTCCAGCCTCACCCTCCATGGTAGCAGGGCAGGCAAGCAGCTTGTTAAGTTAACCAAACAAATCTCCAGATGCTGGATGCTTTGTGCGTGCTGGCTGTCCTGCTCAAAGCTAGCATGTATTTTTCACCACTAAGAAATACCAAACCAAAAAAGCCACTTGTAAAGCTGCAAACTGTGTATGTGACAGTTCTGCTTTAACAAACCTCTGCATCACGAAGGGTTTCTTCAGCAGCTGCCATAATGAGATGGTAGCCGTTGGATCAGCCATTGAGCCAGCAGACCTAAATGCATCCTATTCCTGGCCCTTTGCTTTCCCACAGTACTGCAGGGGAGGGTAGGATCTGAACTGAAACTTTATTCAATATCAGAGAGGACACCAGAATGGCAAGCTGCAAAACCAGATGCAGCTTTATTCTATCACTGACATCCTTCAGTGTGTCTCAGCTTGGTTTCCCCTTCTGCCTCCACTCCATTCACATGATCTCTCTGCTGGAAAAGAAGTCTTAATGGTGGGGAACAAAAAACTGGAAGAGATGCCTTCATGTTACCTTATCAAAATGTAGAAGGGTCAGATCTTTCAGCTGGAAAAAACAGAGCTGCACCATGAGAACTCACAACTGCTGGGTACGTGGCACATTTTCTTTTCTAGGCTGGCAAGGACTGAGAGTAGTTTTGCAAGATAGGCTATTCTTCAATCACTTGCTCCAAAACAAATGCAGAGTAAAAATACACTAAATTAGTAGGCATACAACACATTTATTCTGCTGGGACTTGGGAAAAGAATTGAATTCATGTTTATAGTTCAAAACAGGATGAAATTTCCTGTCTGGAAACAGCTCTGAGCTTTGGAGTTATGCCAGAAACGATAGCTGCTCGCTGAAAAAAATCTCACTGCATTGCTTTTGTTATCTCCTGATGTTTCATTTTGGCTTTAAGTTACAGCCCAGAAAATTTCTGCCCAGCTCTTCACAGAGGAGAAGTATCTCAGCCTTTGCTGCTATCCACAAACAGGCTGCCCATCAGTGAGGGGCTTGAAAAAGGCACTCCAGAATCTCAGCTCCTTTCCCTGTTCCCATCGACTCAGCACATTTTTGTGCCTGGTGCTCTCAGACCAGCTGATCCCTTCCTGCCCCCAGGGAATAAAGCTCCTCGAAGGCTGTTCTTTTCGGTGCTTTTCTCAGGAAGGCAAATTCCTTCAGCAGTGGGGCACTACTTCCAAACCAAGCGAGCCCAGCAGGCTGTATTACCTGCAGGATCTGCCAGCTGGGCAGGTGGTAACCATTCAGCCACAATCAGGACAGTGAGAGGAAGATTTCTGGATGGGTAATGATGTAGTTTCCATCTGCACAGTGGGTTTTGATAGGGCTCAAGGGTAGCAAAAGAGCCGGATGCAGGGAGACTGATAGTTGTGTGTTCTGGTCCCTGTGTCACAGAATCACAGAATCACAGAATCGTAGGGGTTGGAAGGGACCTCCAGAGATCATCGAGTCCAACCCCCCTGCCAAAGCAGGATCCCTACACCAGGTCGCACAGGTAGGCGTCCAGGCGGGTCTTGAATATCTCCAGAGAAGGAGACTCCACAACCTCCCTGGGCAGCCTGTTCCAGTGCTCCGTCACCCTCACCGTAAAGAAGTTCTTGCGCACATTGGTGCGGAACTTCCTATGCTCCAGCTTCTGGCCATTTCCCCTTGTCCTGTCTCTGCACACTGCTGAAAAGAGTCTGGCCTCGCCACTTTGCCCCCCACACCTTAGATATTTATAGACCTGGATCAGGTCCCCTCTCAGTCTTCTCTTCTCAAGGCTAAACAGACCCAGCTCACTTAGCCTTTCCTCATAGGGGAGATGCTCCAGGCCCTTCACCATCTTTGTGGCTCTCCGCTGGACTCTTTCCAAGAGATCCCTGTCTTTTTTGTACTGGGGAGCCCAGAACTGGACACAGTACTCCAGATGAGGCCTTACCAGGGCAGAGTAGAGGGGGAGGATCACCTCCCTCGACCTGCTGGCCACGCTCCTTTTGATGCACCCCAGAATGCCATTGGCCTTTTTGGCCACAAGGGCACACTGCTGGCTCATGGCCAACCTGTCGTCCACCAGGACACCCAGGTCCCTCTCTGCAGAGCTCCTCTCCAGCAGGTCATCCCCCAACCTGTACCGGTGCATGGAATTATTCCTCCCTAGGTGCAAGACTCTACACTTGCTTTTGTTAAACTTCATCTGGTTCCTTACTGCCCAGCTCTCCAGCCTGTCCAGGTCTCGCTGAATGTGTCAGCACAGCCCCAGTGGCCACTCCTCTTCAGTACAGCCAGGATTTCTGGCCACCAGCCTTAGTCCCAGTGGGGAACTTTGGGCTTCTGTGACTTGAAAAAAAAAGCTAATTGCTAGAGAAGAATAGACATATCTAAAAATGTATGAATCATAGAATCACAAGCTTGGAAAGGAACTACAACATCATCTAGTCCAACCGTCCTCCAATCACCATTACTACCCAGTAATGTCCAAATTCTGTAGTAAGCAGCCAATAAACATTAAGTCACAACGAGTATTTTAAAATGTTAATATGGAACTATACCTAAGGGATTTTCATATATACGTTTTTTAAAACTTGAGATTTTATTTTTCTGCCTGAACTAAGCATGATGGTTTGGGGTTTGGACAGGCTGTCAAATGATAGCTCACTGCAGTGGAAAATGTGAAAATTGGCTTAAGAAAAAAAAAAAGAAGAAGAAAAAAAAGCTGAAGGGTGGAGGAAAATTCCTGGTGGTTGATTCTGCAAAGTCTGGCACCTGGCACAGCCTGAACCCCTGAGCAGCAGGGTGGGAAGTGCTTATACAAACAGGGGCATGTTGTAACAGCAAAGGCAGCACAGAACCGACCCCCTACCCCACACCCTCTCCTGTTTCATAAAAGTAAGCAGAAAAGGGAATCTGTTAGAAAAACAGTTTGCTTGCTTTAGGGTGTTTAAGCACTGCAGAGCAGAGCAAACAGCAGCAGGACATGATGTCACTGCAGTACAGCAGGCAGTGTAGTTAGCCCTGGTGGGTGGGACGCTCCACTCTGGGTGCAGCTCAGTGTTAAAGCAACACCAGAGAATCCTCACTAATATTTTGTAGCTCCAGGTACACCACTGTAATGGGAACATCTCAGTAAGAATGCAGTCCACACATTAGAGCCCTGCACCAGTAGTGAGGGAGGGAGGCAAGACCTCATCTAATTCTGTGATTTTAAGGGCAGGAATTGCACGTGGCTCAAATAGGAGAAACCATACAGGAAACCCCAGCATCGAGTGGCACCTTCAGTTCAGAGGTGTCTGTGGTACTTCTGCAGGGCACAGGTTTGCCTTGACCACACTCCCTCCCCCCTCCTGCAGTCAGAAGCACTGCCAGAAGCCACTCACCTATGGCCGGGGCAGTGTTGTGAGTAGTGAGGTTCACCACCTTCTTCTCTCTCACTGGCTCTGTCACAAAGACCTGGTAGATCCTGCGCTCATGCAGGCCACAGTAATGATGGTGCAGATGGCAGGAATAAGTGCCTTCATCTGCATTTTCCAGCTCAGAAATTCGCAGGGAAAAGTCACCCAGGGCAAAGGCTGTGTCTGTGATGTTCATCTTCTGCCGAATGAAGAGAGGCCCGTAAGAGCGGCGCTCACCAGAGGCATACAGGTCAATGAGGCGGTCAGCGCGGTCGTGGGGAACCCCTGGGGGCTGCCTGTCCCAATGGACCACTTGCTGCTCCTCTTCACTGTGCCGTTCGGTCCAGATGTGGTTCCGGTTGATACAGGGGAGCATCACAGTACTGCCTTCCAAAGCAACAATCACAGCTTTCTCTCCATCCCAATATTCTTTTGCTGCTTTGGCTGTGGAAATAACACATGCATCTTTACCCATTTGTCTCATGCTTAAGGACTCCCATGAACACCTAGGGTTGCTCTCAGACCCTGCAATCCTATAACACATCCTCTGCAAAGGTCCTGAAGTGCCACAGATTAACATGCCTCACTCACACTCAATTCAGCACATAGTGAACAAAGGCACCCATATCTTCACATCCCAGGTGGGTGCATTGAGCACAGCCATTTCCTTTCCTTAAAAGTGAGAATTCATCTCTTGCTTCAGAACGAAGGAAGAACATTGTCTCAACAGACCATGAATGGAATAAGAATAACAGACTCCATCTTCTATACACTCGATTCCCCAAGCAGGAAATGCTTTCCTTCCCACAAATACCCTAATTACTGAAGAAGTTCAAGGAACACTGTTCTGTGTTTTGTTCTTGAAAAAGGAATAACAGAAGAATCAAAACGCAGATGAGCAGTCCAGGGCTCACAGGCCAGCCTGGGTGTTCTCACTGCATAGAAGCTGTGAGAACAGCAGCAGGGGTGCACTTCTTTTCTACCCCATCAGTTTTTTAAACAACTCAGCACTTCAGCTGCTTCCCAGCACCATCAGCCCCAGCAACCTTACTTGTGCACTATGTGTAAGTCGATTTAAATAACTTAAGTGTTTCTGTGGTGTAGGTGGCACACACTGAGGTACCAACAGCCCTTAGAAACTTCCTTCCAGAGCTAGAGCCAAGGGTTTTGTTTGTTGTTTTTTTTTCAACAGGCTTCTCAAGCTAAGCTCAGCAGTCCGTGTTACAAGACAGATCTTTGTGGCTAACTTGACTCATGATGGATTGTTATTAGGAATGTTTTATTGCTGGAGCACTGACAGCCCAGTTAGCTAACTGGGCTGGTTAGTGTACAGTTAAAAGGCTTTCTAGAGTTGGGCACAGGCCAAGAAAGGAAAGGCTTTCATAAAAACATACGCTGATCAAAATTTCTGATATTCAGGGAACCTAATAGAAAACCACATAGTAAGCACTTCTGCCTCCTGATACACTGCAAGATTCTTGTAGCACCTGTGTGCTGAGCTGCAACAGAGCAGGCATGGGCAAAAAGCCTTCATCCACAATGCTCTCTGATGCTAGCAGAATAACATGCAGTACCAGCTGTGAATCAGCACACAAGCCCCACTGTGAGTTCAGCTCAGACCTGGGGACCACTGGACTTCAGCTGCCAGACTTGCCCTTGCAGAAAGGGACACCATGCTGTCACACCTACCTTTCTTGGTGATATCTAGTTGAATTTTCACAGTTTCATACAAGTGGCAGTAGTGATGGTGAAGATTACAGGAATATATACCTGCATCACTCTCTGCAACATCTAGTATAAGAGAGAAGAGAGGACAAGTTGAACGTTTCATGCTGAGCCAACTACTTTTGTCATTTATGCTATTCAACAAACGCTTGCACAGAAGCAAAAAGACCTTTGCAAATCTTAGGGATAAAAGAGAAAAAGATCCTGTTTAGTACCTTTGATCACCAGTGAAAAGTTGCCATCTGTAAACGCATTCTGGGGCATTAATATCCTCCCTTGGTTGTAGGAGCTGTAGACACGCTGCTCTCCTGCTGAGTACATGTCACACAGCCTCTCCATCTTGTTATCTCCATAGTAGGTGCTGTACACATCCCAGTGCACCACACGTTGGCGGTCATTCAGACGGTCCTGAGTCCACATCATGCGGTAACTCTTGCATGGCAGGACAGCCTGTGAGCCCCGGGTAGCACTGATGTTTAACACTGACACTACAACACTGTCTGGGTTTGAGGCATCAGCTGGGACTGAGGGCAAGGAGCAAAGAAATGAGGTTATCACGTTAATGGCAGGTAAAGAAGGGATTAGAGTGAGATTAGGTCCTGTCCTAGAATCTCTGCACCCAAAAGAAACCCATCTGAAGGAAAGTTTCAAGAGCAACACAGAGCTCTCTAATGGAGAAATACAATATTATTATTATTTTTTAATTTAAAAAACATTGATTTCATTCAATAAAAAATGTCTGTTATGAGGATCCTAAATCTGACCCATCATACCTACCCTTTCCTTGTCTTAATGCTCAGTTAGATCAGTGATTAGAGGCATCAGCTCATGGTGTGCATGGCTGGTGCCTACAGAAGTTACCCATGAAATCCCCATCACATGGACTCTGATTTCATAACACCAAATTTCTTCGTATGGCGACAGAAACCCATGTAAATTACAAAGATGCCACTCACCTGAATATAAATAAACAACAGAACCTGTTAAAGCAGATAAAAAAAAGAATGTCAGAATTAAAGAAGCAAAAAAAAAAAAAAAAACCAAAAAAAAACAAACCATAACAAATGCATTTCTGGTCAGCCACCATCTCCTGTTATTATTCCATCTGATACTCCCTTTGTTGTTAACACACTTATTTAACATAGGTATTGTGGTTAAGCTCAGAGACTGTGAGCTTGCTTGGTGCTTGCTGCCTGGGAGAAGTTCTCTAACACAAAGATAAATGCTCTATCCTTCCATAAAGGACAGTCAGCAGCAGGGATAAGAACCAACAACAGCCCTGGCCTGGGCTCACCATTCAAATCCAACTCCTATAACTGATAGGGAGGTTAATTCCATCCAAGGAATCAAAATCCCTGAATGCTGCAGGATGCCTTGACAACCTGTCAAGCTGAGCGTGATGCAATGTGGCTGTTCTGCTTTGCACTTGTGACACACATTGCTGCCAGACACACACAGACGCACTCCTGTGTGCCTCCTGCTCACATTCCTGGTCTGCACAGTTGACCATCAATGCTCTGGAAGCAACCACAACTCTCTCCAACTCGCGTGACTCAGATGTACGCAGGAAGAACTTTGTCAAAATGAACTGATGGCTTTGTTTCTGCATCCCCCTGGCTCCATCCCTCCTGCTTTTTGTGTAGGAGGGGTCTGAGAGGTCTCCTGGCATCATGCTTGGAGAGCATGAATCGGATTCCTAACACAATGACATCATTCATCTCTCTAACCAGTCAAGTCCAAGTGGGTTCTAGCAGAATAATTAGCTGTTTTGTCCTGCTAATGTCATAGGCACAATTCCTCCTGACAAAGGCTGCATTTTTTTTTTTTTTTCAGCCCTGGCATTTATTCACTCCAGATCAGGGCTATAAATTCACTCCAGATCGGGGCTATTTTAACAACACCATCAGTGCACGGGCTGAGAATAAACTCTGTTTCTTTTCCTTTTCCTATCACAAAATACTGGGCAGTGACACCAGAGAACAAAAGTGAGCAGCATTCTCTGTTGAGCTGCCAGCTCAAAGACAGTCCAAATGTAAGGAATTCTTTCTACATCTGTAATCTCAGCATCATAAAGAAAACAAATTCCTTGGACAGAGCCTGTACAGCTCTGGATATAAGAAAAGACATCCCACTGAGACATTATAACCCCATTATTTGATGGTATCTGCTAATAGGCTGCAAAATACCTGATGGTAAAATACAACAAGCTGCCAGCACTGCCCACGTGCCCAGAGCTGGTGGCAGAGTGACATGGGAACAGCACAGCATCACAACATGGCAGTTTGCGTGCTAGGAAGTGAGCTGGCTGGTTGCACAGCCAGTTCTTCCAGAGCTTTGCTTTAATGCTCATTGACAGCAAGCTGATTTGGTGCTGCAGAAACATCCTCTTCTGGCTGAGCAACAGGAATGCATTTATTTCCCTTCCTTTCCTCTTGCATGTTAATGTAAAAAACACTGAGCCCAAATGCAGCACCGTAAACCTAACATCTGACAGACATCCCTCTAAGCCTTCCAGTGTGCTCTGCTCAGCAGCCTGTCCTTCTGCTTCTGCACCTTTGTGCACGCTGTGCTGGCCCTGCTGGCATGGCAAGGACCACCCAGCCCTCTCTGCTCCATCCATGAGGGCCAGGTTGGCTGCTGGCAGAACACCAGCATCCTTCCAGGAGTGCCCCTCAGTGACCAGGGGACATTGTTTCTTTATAGGAAAAGGGAAAAGCATCTGTTGAAGCCTTGCCTGCCTCTTACCATCCTCCTAATTTGACTTGCTGGGTGCTGCCACACAAAGATGGCCCTGGGTGACTGTCACTAGAACAAAGACCATGCAAGATGCTGGCCTGATGAAACACAGCAGCCAGCAGCTGAATCTCTAGAGGGGACAGAAGGGAAAAGGCATGTTGCAGGCTTTACAAGAGCCATGGGAACTCCACAGCACAAAGAAAGCAGAACTGATTGTGATGATTCCCTGTCAGTGTTGGAAATCTGAATGCATACACTGAGTTATTTGAGATGGCTGTAAGTGAAATAGCTTATAAATCAAAGGAATCTGGAATGTCTCTGATCTCTTATGTGCCTGGAGAAAAAGGAATTTAAAACAACTGGTTTTTAATAAACTGGGCACAGAGCAATAGTTAAATATGAGATTTGCTCTGCTATGTGAGACCCAAAGTACATTCCAAAGAAAGACATGCCCCCCCAGCCTGCTTTCAAAGTTATTGTTTGTGTAACACAGTTGCTCCTGAAGATAACCAGCAATATATCCATAAACCAGCAAAATTAACAGCTTTCTGAGCTACAGGAGTGGGACAGACTGGAAGCAGTTATATTGGTGAGTCACTACCCAATGTGCAAGTATAAAATCAAGGATTATTTATGCACCTAATGGTAGCTCAGTCTTTTGTGCTCATGGGACTCCAGCAGTTTCAAAACCACCAAATACCTTAAGAGTTGCTAACAGTAGCTTCCATTTTTAAATTTCCAGTTCCGTGTGGAGGATAATCACTTTGACCTCTGTGTGATATACTTTAGAAAAAAAGAGACAGACATTTATCTGCTATCCCCTGACTTGTTCCCTGCAGCCTCTCAGTAGGATCCCCAAGGTATTCTGCTGCTCCCACAATATAGGAAGAGGAAAGCAGCCTGCGAGTTTCCTAATCCCTTGTAAAAGGCAGAGCCAGCTCTTACAGCTTGAATCTCTTTCATAGTAAAGAATCAGGCCACAAAAACTGCAAGCAAACGACAAGTAAAAGCCTCAGGCTCTGAAAGACATCTTACACACTCGGGGATCTTGAGGCTCTGTCCTCAGAGCAGTTCAAACAGAAACCTGCCCCCTGAGTCTTGCCTGAACAAGAGCACAGCTCCTCTTCTCCCTGAGATAGCTGCTGGCAGAGGCAAAGCCTGTGCTAATGAAACCACCAAGTTCCTGTCTCACACTGAAAGATATCACAGCACAGAAAAAGGAACAGCAAACACCTTAGCAGCAGCCTGAGTGCCAAATGGCACACGTGCTCCATGGGACACGGTGAGGGTTTTGCCACTGATGCCAGGATAAGCTGCCTGAACAGCATCTTCCCTTATTCTTCCCATAAACCCCACTGCTTCTGCAGGAGATTTAATGGTCTCCATTGAGTTATTACGTAATTACCTCAAAAACAGAAGCTTGTGCTAACAGGCTATTTCCAGATCCTTTTGGAGAATGGCAGAGAGTCCATCCTGACTCTTCAGGGAGTTGACACAGTGCCTAAGAGACCATCGTGGTTTATGACACAGTCACATCGAGGTGACATCCACACAAATGAGCTCAGCACTATTGCTGCAGCCACTTTTTTAACACACAGATCAGTAGCCAGAAACACCACCTTGGGCCCATCTCTAGGCAGAGATGGTGAGCAATAAAGTTCCTTGTCTAAACAAAGTTTTCCCTACAAAGCCAACTGATGACCAGGCCAGGCTTTGAACTGGACTTCTATCTAAGTCTCTGTAATTGTTTATTTTTAAAGCTTGCTGGGACAAGTTTCTCACCAGCTGAGCATACTGCTTTCAAGGATGCCTGCAGTGGAGCTGCTGGCCACCCACCCAGCCCCAACCATCCCTGCACCTCTGCAGGTAGCAACGTGCTGTGAGTTGGCAAAAAGCAAGAATGTGCTGCCTCAGCAGAAAGGAAAAACCCTCCTGTCTGGACAAGAAAGCAATCACACCTTGGCCACCACACAGCCAGGATCCCACGTAGATCTGCCCTGACTTCCTTGCAGACAGCTCGGATATTAGCTCAGCTTTGTAAACCCTTTTCTGGTTCGTGTACTTGACGTTGGCTCCAGGCCCATGGAATAGTTTGCAGAGCCATTCCAAACACAGCACTGTTCCTCCTTGCAAGATATTAACACTTGAGGGTGTGGTTCTTCTCCAAGCAGGATCATCTCAGCAAACGCAGAGACACAGATTTCCTCCCTTCTCTCATTACACTAACCTGACCTGGGTGGGTATGGCAGCACTCAGCATCACAGTTCTCTCTCCAAAATACACCCAAAGATGTCCATGAGAGATCATCCATCCTGTGGTGGGATACTGCTGGCTCTGTGCTGTGCAGCAACCCAACCTGCTGTTCCTGCCCCAGGCACTGTTAACGTGCTCAGCCACACTGGGGAGCAGCTGGACTGGTTGGTGCTTCTCCTCCTTCCCCCAGCTTAACCCACCCCCCCACACTACTTTTCTGAGCCACCATAATCCTTCTGTCCCTATGACTGATTCCATTCCTAACCCTTGCCTTTAGACATCACAACATCGGGGATGATTTGGTGACAAGAGCACTACATTAAACAGGGACCAAACTGAGAACTCTGTATACTGAGAAATTTCAAGAGGCTCAGGTGGAAAGCCACAGCCTTTCATTAAGGGCTGTGAGAAGCAGAAGGGTCACTGCCCCCCAAAAAGCTCATGCTCCTCACTTCCTACTGTCAGCACCTGGAATGAGGTCTTTCCATACTGTTCTTTGAGCTGCAATTCCTCCTTGCTCACAGGTGCCTTCCTTAAATCCCAAGGTCTTGCAAAGATAGATTGCTTGGGTTTTACAATTTATCCTCATGTCTTCTCCTGCCTTCCAAGCATTACTGACTGAGGTCTCTCTGCTCAGTTTGGGATCAGGCTCTCAGGATCTGTTTTCAGACCCTACAGAAAACTGTGGTAGAGGAAAACGTACAAGTCACTGTTACTGTGCATTCATCATACTTGCCCTCATCCCTCTCCTGTAGCTTAATGTCTAAGTGAATTCCTATCTATCTTTATGCTGACAGGGAATAAAAACTTTCATTAGTACCTCCATCCTGAGTGCACAAATGTATCAGCTGTTTCTGCCCCTTCAAAAGTATAAAATAGCCTTGGACCCTGTAACTCTAACTATCCAAGATTTACAGTACTCTCCTTTAAGCTTACTGCTTTTGAATTTACAATTAAAGTAACTGAGAGGAAGAAATACATTTCACAAACATGCTGAATGAAGCAGCATTTAACCTCAAGTATTTCTCCATTCTTTCCTTTCCTCTCAAAAAAGCCTGAGAACTCCATAAATCTTTCCCCTCGCAGACCCAAACCCAGCTAAACAAGGAACCTGAGCAAAATCTAACAAAGATAACAGTTCAAAATCTCTCTAATCTCCAGCCCCATCCTCTGCAGCTGAAACAGAAACAAGTAACATCACACCGACCAGCTAGGAGCTTACTTTGCTGAAGCAAAAGCTGCCACAGGAGGAGTTTTGCTAGTTGCTCCATTCCTTCAGCTTCTCCGTGTTTCCGTCTCTCTTGAAAAACAAGTTGAAGACTTTTAAAAAACTTTTTTTTTTTTTTTTTTGCTAACTGGAAAACACTATGACCTCATCAATTTACATCCAGAAAGCTGTGGACAGCAGCTCATATTCTGCAGTTACTCCACCTACAAGTCCTAACTCCCCACCTCCCCACTGCTCTCCCCCACGCTCACACTCCACCTCCTTCCTCTCCATAACTCTCCCTGCACAGTTACTACAAACACCCACTCCTCTCCTTCCCCTCCCTCTGGGACCTGTCTGACTTTGATGTAAAACTTTTATCGGCTATGGTTGGTCCCACACAGATCTGGGCTCTAGAAACAAATCTTTCTCCCTTCCCCAGAGGATGAAACTAATTTTCCTTGTGCTTTACTTGATCCAGCTGTTCCTTCCTTTGTTTGACACTCGTCCAGCTGTCTGCTCGAGACAATTTATTCTGTTGCCTTCAGTGGTTTTTTGATCTTTGTCTCTTCATATGGTTTTACTTTAAGCTCAAGTCTCAGGAGACAACCTAGAAAACAATGTTTACCCTGTCCTGTGATTTGTAAACAAGGACTTAATAGCAACTATCTCAGCAAGAGGGTAATAATGGCAAAAGACTGGGTATGTGGGAGCTTAGGGCAGTGCAGGCAGAGAAACCTAGAACACAAACAAAGCTCCAGACCAGTGCAACGTGGAGAACAGGATTTCCTGTCAGACCTGAACACAGAAAACTTGGGTGAACAACTCCATCACTGAGAACAATTCCATCACTAAGAATGCAGTTTAATTCGCTGTAGTTGGTAAAATACATTGAGTTGGATTATTCACCACCCAGCTCCGTGAGGCACCGTGGCTCTGAGAGGCTCAGGCATTGCTTTAGGTCAAGCACATGGTTCCATCTCCATCTGCCCCTGAGCAATCCCAACAGCATAACCCATGCAGGTGATCAAATGAACCTGAAAGAGTCTTCTCATGCAAGACTTGCAGGAAAATTACATGCCTAGACATTCAGGAGACAGTGCAGGTGCTGCTAATAGATGTCAAAACGCAGCAAACTTCTCTTATTATGATGTAAGATTGCTGTTGTTTGTGGTTAGCAGTGTTTAGCAGATTTAACTATACAATCAAATTAGTCATCAAGTGGAAAATTTAGGGGAAAGGGACATTTATGAGTGATGTTACAATTCCATCTGTAGAACAGAGCTAAATATATGTGGGATTCTCATATGAAAGCTTAAAAATAAAACCTAACCCTTCCCATGGCACTCATGGAGAGAAACTCAATTGCCCCACTTGCATTTTTCCATGCTGACATTGGTCTGTTCCATCTATTTACCCTATCCCAGAGAGGGCTGTGCTTAAGGAAAGAGGAGGGCATTATCCTTTCAACCAAAACCTAAACAAACATCTGAATGCTCTGCAACAAGAGCAGCCAGACTAAATCAGACCAGAACTTCACCCAGTGTAGTGCCCTCTCCAGCAGCAGATGGAACCAGACACTTCCAAGACATTCCAAGAAACTGAAGCTATTATTATTATTAAATAGTTTGACCATGAACAAAGCTTGCATTAACCCCAGCATGCCTTTATACTGTCCAAAACAGACCCAAATTACAATTAATTTGTTTCCGGAGAAACATTCTAAAACCACATTCAGGTAAGAACCCTATGAGATTTCACTGCCAACTTCAACTCTTACATATTTCTATTCAATGGGGAGTTGTGGGAAATTAGACACAAATAGTCACTCACAGTGCAAGCTCCCACGCTCCCCAGATGAGCTGTGTCAATAGCCTGGATGCTCACACATCCAGCCCAACTGCAACCTAAACACACAGACTTACTTTTTGCAAGCCTCAGATATTTGCATGATAATTCCATAAGCGCTTGCATGCAGCAAAGCCTCCTGCACACCCCCCAAAATTAAAACTTGCTGCCAATTGTCAGGCATCACAGCAAACACTTTACTGACCGACAGAAGCTGAGAGCAGCTTGGGGGCAGCAGCAGCCTTCCTGGAGCCTGTCAGATCAGGCAGTAGGGCTGAGGCTCAGATCCGACAGCTGCACCATCACAGCAGAGCCTGGGAAACGTTTGGCAGGAAGACAAAAAGCTGTTCCCATTATGCAGGTTGCAAGCACAGCACCCTGTCCTTCCCTCCATCCTTCCCAGCACTGCAACCTCAGGTTGCCTTCCCATCTCTCTGCCCCCCACCCTTGGCACTGCAGTGGTTACTGGCTCTTCTTGCCTGCCTGCTGGGATGGATGCAGAGCTCTGTGGTTGCTGCTGTCACGAATTGGCTATTTCCTGGCTGAAGGAAGCCAAGTTCAGGCCAAACCCACTGCAGCCTCCCGAAGAAAACAGCCCAGTGGAAGAAAGGAGGAACAGCTTCCCTGGGGTTCAGAAGGGGAGTAAAGGGACACAGATTCCTGCCCTTTTCTCACTCATTCTGTGCAGTCTCCAGTCTGCCTTATGCTCCTAGAGCCTTGCTGCACGAAAGAGATCCCCAGCATGCAGCTGCACCAACACTGCCCCATCAGGTGCTGAGCATTTAATGTGATTCTCCATACAAGTCAGGCTAAGAGACTCTGGTCAAGCAGTGGTATTTTGGGTATTGATTCTCAAAACAAGAAGCATCCCTTCACTGCCCACTGCAGCACAGCCTGCCATCTGCCCCACCACAAAGCCTGTCCAAAGCAAGCAGCTCATCCATGTGTGGGGAAGGTATGGAAGAGGTTTTGCTTCTAGGAGCTCTGCACCTGCCGTGCTCAATGCAGGTCAGGGAGAAAGGCTCTTCTGTTCCAGTCATCCCTATTTCACCTAGAAATGCTGGTGACTCAGGTGGAAAAAAGCCCTGCCCAAAGGCAGATTAATTGGCTTGTGGGAAGCAGTAATGAGCAAGCCACATCTGCCAGGCACTTTGCTGTTCCTGATCCCTTCCATTTGAACATTTTTGTTTTCCGTGCCTGCAGGCACTGCACTGACAGACCTCCCAATACATCTGGCCTGAGCACCAGTCCAGAAAACTGAGCAAATATCAGGTCTGATGCAAAGAGGTGTCCTTCATCCTTTCTTGTCATTTTGAAAATCATTAAACTTGGGAAGCAGGAGGAAAAGCAGTCACTTCCACCCTACTTTCACTGCTATAAGTACACGTAATGCACTGAAAAGGAATGCCAGGATTAAGGCTCTGTTGACACAAAGACACAAATTAAAGCACAAGGACTTACATGCATGACCTGTCAATGCTCCATGTTTGTATTACCAGCAACTTCCCTACATCTTCTCTAAATGTGAAACCTGTTGCACCATGCTACCATCAAAGGAAAACGGAACAGCTCCTCCCAAAAGTAAAAACAAGGATAATTTTTTAGAGGAAAAGTAGCAGGGAAAGCTACAGCTTGGGAAAAGAGTACTGACAGGTACAGGGGCAAAACCAGCATGGATCCTGCCAAACCAAAAGCACAGAGTTCTGCATGGAAGCAGCAAAAGAGGGAGAGGCAGGGAGGGATACTGCAGTTGGGGGCTCCAGTTTTGGGGCAGAGGAATCTTCAGACCTGCCTGCTGATGGAAAAGAGCAACATAACACAGAGCCACATGAATTACCAGAGGGTGTGCACTTCCCAGGAGGCTTCATTTGGTTGCAAAGCTTTTCTTATTAAAATAAATCTTTCAGCTGCAATGAATCCCATAAACAAGGCTGAAATAATCCAACTTGCAGCAAGAGCTGTGAACTAAAAGGACAAAACTGAGAGCCAACCACAATGACAGGGCTGTCAAGTGAAGCCTGTCATTATCCCAGCAATGTAACAAGCAGCATCTCTCTTACACACCCAGCAATACAATGTTTATTCTCTGTTCCCTAGTTGTAAATGCTTGTGCCCCTGATTTGCATTCTCCTAAGACCGTGTTCAGGATGACGAGTTGAGAGTTTGGCCAGATGTTTTTCTGCTTTGTTTTATTCCTCTGGAGACCACTTTATCCCCAGCCTGTGTTATCTACCACCAAACCAACAGCTGAGGCAAAATGCACAGTGCAAGAAAGGCAGATCTCTGCCAGCCTCCTACTAAGTACATACAAAGGAGTTTTGTAACAGTCAATAGCTTCACTTGTATAGTATCCCTCAAACAACCAATTTCCAGCAAAGAGAAAGATGGAATCCACAAACCCACCACGTTGTAGCCTCTGCAATGCTCTGTGCAAGCATTTCTGAAGCAAAATGACAGGGCTGCCCAGGAGCAGTATGTGTTACCCTGTCATTTGCAGGCAATTCCTCAGCTTCTGCCTGTCTCAGCCCTCCAACTGAAAAGCTCCATCTCCCTATGTGCCAAACTCATTGATGCGATGTGATGCAGCAATAATAGAGACCTTCCAGATATGTAAGGTATTTAGGCAGATGGAATCTTAAGAGGATTTTGATCTTCTGCTTAATGCACTGAGCTTTGCTTCTTTGCCAAGCGAAGACCTTGATATACACTAAGGAAGAGTTAAATTCCAGCATCCAAGCAAACTGCTCTTAGCAAACAGAAAGGTGTGCCTATGCCTGTGTGTGTTCCTGAGCTGCTCTAAGTGTGAGTGCCCAGGTAAGAGGGTGAGAGCACTGTGTGCACCCTTTGCTATCTCTGCAGCTCAGAGACTCCTGTCGTCCTGCATCTTTAGATGCCACTGTATTTAAACTCTCCTTTTTGTTGGAAAGCTGTCAGCTGCAGATTCCTGGGATTCATCTCAAAACCATTAATATGAACCAGTTACAAAAACAGAGAAATTGCCCAGGAAACCAACTGATTTTTTTTTTTTTCTTTCCAGACTGAAAACTGAAGATTATTTTTCCAAGATAAAAATGTGCTTTGGCGATTCTTCCATAAGATGGAATCCAAAAGGCTGGGTTTGGTGCAGGGAGAAAAGACAAGTGGATTTCTGTGCCCCAAAAAAGCTATCAGAGGCAGATAGCCAGCAGGTCCAAATCTGCAAGCTTGTATGAACTACCATGGAGCTCTGTTTATATCCACTCAGAGCCTCTCTCATCAACCCCCCAGTTGCACAAACACTTCAAGACCTATCAGATCATGAATCCTACTGCTAGCAAGCTTTAGGTAATAGTGACATTAATTTATCACTTCCATTAAAAGAAAAGAATGTAGGGAGAGTCTCCCTGCCTTCACCTTTTCTTTCCTGTTCATCTCACACAGCTCTGCTTCACCAGATGGATTTTTTTTGGTGCTGAACAGATTTGCCAACAGATATAGTGTTTCATGCCATTCACAGCCTGTGAAAATCACTGTCAAAAACCTGTAAACAACAAATCCTTTTGACAGTGCTTTTGAATCAGTGTCAAGTTTCACAGTCTTCCAAACAAGCACCTGAATCAGACGCAGTTAGGCAAAATCTTAATTAAACCCCCATAGATTAATACATGTTTTCACTGAATTGTTTCGTTGTTTTTCTTCTTTTCTTTCTTTCAAGATACTTGAGTGCATCCCCCTCAATCATAGCAGGCCAAGGCTTTGTCTAAGGTACCTGATTGAGGGAGCACTAGCCTCAATCAGAAAAAAAAAAAAACAAGCAAGCAGGGAAATCAGAATAGAAACAGAGCAGCCTCTCATTCTATGTTTGCAAGGGTCTTTCTTTTGGTGGCACCAGACTTGTGCTCATTTGCTGACAGGGCAGGCTGGGTACACAGCACAGGCAGCTCCTCATAGGAAAAGTTTGCAGTCTAAACAGACAGGAGCAGCAGCGAGACACACAACACAAAAGGAAATGACTCACCCAGGCTTGCACAGCAGATCAGTGGCAGAATTAGGAATACAGCCCAGACCAGCTGCATTAGTACCTCAGTCTGTAGACTGTGCTGCCTCTGTCCTCACGGGGAGCCTAGAAAACTCTGGCACTATATGAGGGCTCACTGCACAGAAGACTGATGAGGATGCAGACTGAAGGGCAGAGTCGGACAAAATCTTTCCTGTCTTTCTGCTCTGGAAAGCTTCAGTGATACAAAGAGCTCTGAGACAGAATGCATTTGGGTAGGACTGTAATTTTTAACTTCAAAATGGCCCATGGCATCCCTCTTACCTCTCAGATTTTTGCAGCACTCTGATTCCCCAAGGAGAACCACACTCATTACTACCTGCTGCCTCTTTTCACATCACAGCAGGGAAAATAAACTGTTGTTGTTATTGGTTTGGTGGTGTTGGTTTTTTTTAAGACACAAAGTATCTAACTATCTCTCAGCTTATGGAGAGCCAGTAGTGCCTTCAACACATTGATATTAGCTCAAAATCACATGAACCATGAAGTTCCTGAGGGGATGGAAAAACATGCAAATCTAAATTGGAGTTCCCATCAATCATAACTTCAAGAGCTGGCTCTGTGCATGTATATGCATCTGTTCATCTTCCCCTAAGGTTCACAGCAGCAGCCAGCAACTGTGTGCTGCTGGGAATCGGGGGGAGGAGGGGGTTTAGAGCCCCTAAGGTGCTATTACTTGCATCTCCATGCACCTAAATCTTTTAGATCTATGCAGAAAAACCACCTCCCCCAAAATTAACTTCTTGATATCAAGTGCCTGAGACAGAAGGGCATCCAACCTATGACATGGGACTGACTCAGCCCCACTGGAGCTGTGGTTCTGTAGAGTCCTCACTTTTTCAAACCTATCCCGAAACCACTAAGCCCCCTCTAGGGGACAGAGGCTTAGAATTGGTCCAATTTGGCAGATGGCAAACAGCATTGAGAATCAGGAGGAAATAACAGAGGGATCTCATCACCCCTTTGAACATTTATTTAGCCAGTGTGTTTGTCTTCAGAAAAGTGAGAGAAGGCAGCAGCTGAGATAAGCAGCATTCCACCAAGCTGTTACTCATCCCTATAGACAAAGCTCCAGAATTTTCCATATTTCAGAAAAAAGAGGCACCAGACAGGCAGACCTTGGGTCTCACTTTTCAATTCAGTAGCACTTCCATGTAAAAAGGCCTTCACTTTGCCCACCTCTTCATTTCAGATCTCAAGGCACTTCACAGGGAAGTCGTTAAGCCTACACAAAAGGAAGGAGGAGCTGAGGGAGAGATTGGAGAAATAACTGGTCCATGGGACACAGAACATTCTGAAATCCCATATCACTGCCCATCCTCCTGCTCAGTCACAGCAGGCTCTGACGAGGAACTTACCAAGAACATATTAAAAGCAATCACTCACAAGCAGTGCTGACTCAGTGCCACAGAAGATGACTGAACAGAGAACCTTTTCCAGAGCAGCTCTCCAGCAATCTCCTCCACAGGCAACAGTAGGTCAGGTTCCTCTAACACGAGAAAAGCTTAAGCCACAAGCACACAGCACATATTTCTGTGAAGAACCAAAAAAGTTCTCAAAGTATTCAGGGAAATGGGCACATTCAGCTATTTATGTCACTTTGTGTCCCCTTTTTGACCACCAGCACTGTGCCTCAACCACATCTCTCAGTCCCTCTCTACATGGGAACAGTGTTCTGGCACTAGGAGCTTTGGAAGGAGAACTCCAGTTCCCACACTAATTGCAGCTCATCTGTTGCACCCGCCTAAAATAATTAAGCAGTGCAATTCCAGGCACAGCATCTTATTTTGAGATCAGAAATGACTGGGAAAGAGTGGAAAAATTAAGAGGTTGACTCTGAAAAGGGCGCTCAAAGGTTGCTTCCCAGAGAGTTGTGTTATCTACCTCAGGTTGGCAGGCAATTTCATTTGAAATAAAAATAGTTAGGCTGAAAGGAGGTTCCTTTGTGTAATACAATATAATCCTGCTGCCAAATTTAGATGCACAAACATGGAGCTTGGCCAACTTGTAAGGGTAGTCCGTGCAAACCGTGCATTTACTCTAGATCAATCCAAGTGCCCAGAACTTGGGCATACAAACCTACCTGACTGAACCAGCATTGCTGCTTCTATCCAGACACCTGAGTGTTGTACCAGATCACCCATTTCAGAGCTCCCCTTCAACATAAGCACAAGGTAGAAATAATGTTCCAGTTACTTAAAACTTGCAGCTCTACTCCAGAAGCAGCTGTCCCTACTCTGAAAACTAGATACATGTTTTTATTTGCTCTCCTTTCTACTGAGAGTGAGGCTGGGGAGTAATCAGAAATCACAGAGATAGTACTGCACCCAAGGCAGAAATAATGACATGGGGCTTTTCTGCTTGTTTCCTTTTCACAGTCCCAGGTTTTTGCATAAAGTACTTGTGAGAGAAAGGCTTTCCTGCCTTCCCGAGGGCAACAACACTCTTCCTTTCCCCAAGGAACATGTGATGTTATCAGAAGTAGGACACGTTTCTCTCTGCCCTACCTTCTGATGGGCCTATAGCACAATTTCTTACAGATGGCAGGATGCTGTTAATACATGTCATTCTTCCACATCATAAGCCAGTAAAATTAAGCATTGACAGTTCTCTGGAGGATGCTCATTCAGACCTAAGAAAAACAACAGAAAAGACAGTACAGTAACTGAAACAATAAGAATGAGGGAAGCCAAGCCAAGGCCTACCAGGTCCAGGTGACCAATCATAGATTTTGACTTCAGGCCATGCCTGGTGATTCTGCTGCTGGGCAGCCTCCAGCAGGCTGCTCCACGAAGAGTAGCCAGCTGCCTCAGAGCTGAGAGCAGCAAACCCTTTGGTCACAAGAGGAAACAGCTCTGACTCAAAAGCACCTAGGGGAAAGTGCTGGTGAGTAACACAGTGCCATTTACGCATAGTTACACTGCTGACTTTAACTGTTCTAGCCACTTTTACTACCTTTTATTTTGGCACGTTCCTCCATAACTGCTTATTTTCATATTTGACTATTTCCTGCTATGAATTGTCAGTTCTTTTAAAATAAACCTGACAATTTCCAAGCTATCAGTTTTTTCACCTGGTATGCCAACTCCTGATGTGGGACTCAACATCCTTGTCTGAAACCAATCACTCTGCAGCAGCTGTGACACAGTGCTGGCAGCTGCTAAGAGGTTCCCAAAGCATCTAGTCTTCTTCAGACCTAATCACACCAAAGGCAATGAAACTCCTTCAGCACAGCACCTCCCTGACCTGCACCACATCCTGCTTATTGGACAAGTGTAAAAACAACAATCAATTATTTTTAACCAATATTTAATACTATGCTTTTACTGTAAACAAGATTTTAACCACATTTCCTAAGAAAACAAGGGACATATAGATACACAATCCCAATTGTCCATTCAACCTTCTTCCTGTTACTTTGTACCCCCTGTTCTGGCTATGTTTGAGAGCAGTGAAGAAGTCTTATAATTTTATAGTTCTTACCAGTTTTGTGGGATTTAGAAACACATCACAATGAAGATGTCCAGGAAAGTCGTGGAGTCCCAGATCCCTGGAGGGGTTCAAGAAAGGGCAGCTTTGGCACTGAGGGGCATGGTGGGGATGGATTTACATTTGGACTTCATTATGTTAGAGTTTTTTTCCAACCTTAATGATTCTATGACTCTATGCATTGATGACCATGCAGTGATCATGACTACAGAACTCAGTCTTATTTCAGGGAATTAAAAGAAGTGGAGTATCAGATGTTCTTAAATTCTATGACTCACAGAACTCCTTGTTTCAGTTCTCTTCCCATCTTACAGGGAAAGGCAAGCAAGAATAGATACCTCCACAGTTAAGCCAGCACACTGCTTAAAACCAGCCCAGATGTCTGCAGGAGCTACAGTTATTGAATCCTTTTTTTCCTACACCAGCAGACAGCAAAATCTACTCTTCAGAACCATTTAAGCTCTGCAAAGTGAAAGGCTTCAGGTAAAGTACAGAATGCTGTTATTTTTGGAGAGTAACTGACCAGACTCAGCCCCAGCAAACCCAAACCAGGATGTTTTCACAGTCTGAACAGAAATGCCAGCAGCAGAACAGCATGAATGATGTAAAGATGTAATTTCATTTATCCACAGGTGCTGTTTGCAAGATCAGTAAGATCACTTCAGCCAGATTCTGAGCTACTGTAGACAAGGGTAGTGTATTACCTCTGGAAGACAGGGACTGGGGTTCACATCCACCAAAGCAGAGCTGGCTTTGTACTTTGAAAAGAACAGGGTCAGTTAAAGAAGCCAAAATACATACATCGATTTACGCTGGGTAACGTTGTAACAGTGCCCCTTTAATGCTAGCTTTAGCTCACCACAGTAAAGGTTCCTTGTTTCTGCTCAGGAATTACCAAGCAATCTCAGCCGGTTAGGTAACAGCAGGAGCAGAGTCCAATCACTCTCTGAAAGGTGTTTTGTACACCACATACCCAGAAACACTGGGCTAGCAGCTCCTGCTCATAAGCCACTCCTGAGACTACAAATGGAAGAAAGAAAAACACCACCTGCAATACAGATACAAAAAGAACCTGAGCTTCCCAGAGTCATGACATATTCAAAAATCCTTTTATGTCCAGAAACAAGGAAAAAACTTCAGGAATTCATACAAATACCACTGAGCAATGCACTTTTTTTTTTTTTACCAGAGCATACGCCTTAAAATGCATCTAATTCCTACCCCAGTGAGAAACATCACTACTGAGATCATGGAGACAACTAAAATCTCAAGTTTGCCAGCAATCATTATTTTCTTGTACTACAAGGAGATGGTATTTCTGTCACACATTCATTGGAAGCCTGCAGTCATCATGTTACTGGGTCTGACCTTTCCAAAAGGGAGAACATCACTGCTTCCATTTTCAATGCGATGCTTTGGTTTAGAGAAATCAATTTCAGAACTTTCAGCCCTTCTGAAATCAGTTGTTTTAGAGCCAACTCATGTCAGCACAAACTGATTGCTGTGACAAAACTACCAAACTGGGTTTTCTCCTTTGCTAACTGAGTTCGCTGTCTGTACTCAAGTCTACACAATCCAAGATTTAGGGGGTGTGAGCATAATTGGTTTCATATTCCAATTTTGAAGGATCTTTCCAGACAAAGAGCTGTCATACAGTCTCAAATATGAAATCTCCATCCCCACTGGATATCTCCAATCTCTGCAACGCAGAGCAGCAGAATAACAAGGAGATGGAAGAGCCTTAAAGCCAAACCTTTCCTGTTTCAGCCTTTTTTCTACTGCAGCCACACACACGTATGCACGCATTTGGTAACTGTGCAGGTACACTGGCACACACAAATTTTGGGACAGAACAGCAACTCACAACAAAACTCTGTGAGTAGTATACTATGCACTAGTGCTCCTCCTACAGAAGAATGGTACAGCTTCCTTCTGTTAGAAGTGAGCTGAAAATTGCATCCTGTGGTCAAAAAAGTTCAAGCAACTTAATATAATTCTGGTGCATGTTACCTGATTCATGCCACAAAGATGGGGTCTTTGCAGCACCTGCCACGTAAAGAAAGCACAAATCCTGAGATGTGCTTTGATACACTACTGCAAAAAGGAATGCAGCATTTGTATGATTAATACTGATAGTAACTTCCACAGGTAGAAGTCAGACAATTTTGTAAATCACACAGTAGTTCCATCAACACCTGGTTGCTTAATTATGTCTAATAGATGTAGAAGTAATGACTGCATTTCACAGACTGTCATTTGGAGGACAGGACGACTACTCAGACAGCATAGCATTTAACAAGCTACTTTACTTAGTGGAGACTTGCAATTTACCACAGAAGTGCCCTAGTATAATCACTGTCATAGCACAAAAGTTAACTTGCAATTGTTACTATTTCAGTAATTCTCTTTTCTAATTACTATCCCAGTATTAAAATAAATAAGAAAAGGTAGCAGTAGTGAATGAGAAAGGCCATCTTATTCCAGCTGTGCTCATCCAGTCCTACTGGTCTCAATAAAAAGCATCTGCAGCATATTTAAAGCACAAAGAAGGAATGCCTTTTTAGTTCCCTGAGAAAAACTGCCTACTGTTAACATATGGCTCAGATCTATTAAATGTGCTACCCACCTGTCTCTACACGACTCCAATATAGTTCTCAGCAAGTTGGTAGTTCTCCACCAAGAATAATCAATTTTTAACCATGTGTGACACGAGTGCCCCCCTTTCCTTACAATACCTACATGCAGATCCAGCCAGCTGCCAACTTTTCATTCACTGCCACGTTTCAGAAGCTTTGAATTGACTGCCATCTAGCGACAACAGCAGGAAGCCCCAGGAACCTTCCTATATGATGCCTGGAGTCACCTGTCCTTCCAGCACTGAAATTAAACTGTACCTTGTAGCAATGAGTTCCACACAACATTTTTTCTTCTGTTTCAATTGAGTCAACCTTCCTGCAGCCAGTCAGTAAAAGTAAACACATTTTCAGATCAGCTTTTCTGTACACTGCAGGATCAAGAGCCCATGGGAACTCACTTTCCCCTTTCTCAGAAGCCAGTCCACCCCATCAGAGCTCATCGAGACTGAAAGTGACTTCCAAATCTTATCACACAAGGAAAAAGGTTAAGAGAAATCTGCATACTTAAATATTTCTTTTAATTACAATTACATGTGAAAACTTGTTACAAGTATTTCTACTGCTTGGAACTTTTCAGAAATATCTTGGGTGTTTGCCATCCTGCAGGAGGCTTTTTCAAACCAGCTCTTTTCCAGATGCGCTCCAGATCTTTCTCAAATTTTACCTAAAACAGAGGAAAAAGAAAGAGAGAGGGAGAATGGCAACACCTCAGAAGCAATACTCAAGTCTTCAGACACTGCCCAAGTGACCCAAGGAGGATCTACATACAAACCCATACATGCAAAACCAAGTATCAAAATACAGTGAGCCATAGGAAAGGCATTTAAAACAAACAAGGACACTGGTAAGAATGTCTTAAAAATGCTGTAATAGCAAAACTGATAGGAAGTGAAACTGTAAGAGAATTTCTCATCACAAGTGTGCAGAAACTGAAGAACAGTTAACCCCATTTAAAGAGGCATCTACGCAAGGTGAAAATTAACAAAGAATTATCTGAACTATATCATAGCAGGCTGTCAAAAGGCAGCACTGAATGAGAATATCCACAACTTGAATGAAGGTCAACATCTTCCTTTAGTAGAAAGGATGCATGAAGAAAAGGGTTCTAAATAAAAACAGTAAGTCAATAGGATGGTCTCTTCCTACAGCAGCTCTGTAAAAGCATGTGAGAACATGAGCAAGACGGGTAGGAAATGAAGATTAAACTGATCTTCCTGATGTAATATAGGCATGTGAATTAATCTTCCACACAAACACAAGTTCTTTCCCACTAGTCACACATCTTTATGAGTTACTCACACCTGGTAACTATCACACGCAACTTGTTACAAGCACAGAAATATTCTGAATTAGTTTCTGAGGACGTACAGGTAAAATACAAAACAAATCAGCCAAAGCTACTGGGCCAGTAAATCCTGAATTGGATTAGACTGAATTTCTCCAAGCTGCTGCCATTTTTCCCTACGTTAATCCCACCTAAAATCCAACACCTGAATAAAAGGCAGTTTAAGAAGGGTGTGTACCTACACCAGGATGTTCCCTTTAAGCTGAGCTTACCTGCCGTTTCTTCTTGCGCCCCTCCTTTATCCTCCTTCTCACAAACTTCCTTCTCTTTAGCAGCTTTTTGTATTTGTGTCGATTCATTTTCCGTCTGCGGATCTTCAACACGTTCTTACACTGCAGTGTGTTGGTTGGTGTTCCTTCCCCTTCTTCCACATCAACTCCTTCATCAGATGGAGGACAGTCATATCTCTGGAAAGGCCCAGAGCCCTCTTCTTCCTGAGCACTACTGACCTCTGCTTTAGGAAGGGAGTATGTGACTGTCAGCCAGCTTTCTAAGGGGCTGATGGAAAGCTTTCTGGGGACCAACATCTCTTCCAGTTCAGGCTCCAGCACGTGCCACCGCTGAGGCTGGGCTCCATTCTTATTAGGTGGCTGTGTGCAATAGTTCACAGATGTAGAATGACAGCAAAGAAAGGAAGACACTGACCTCGGCAGAAAGTGCCCTTTGAGAAGAAAAGAACTGCACTTAGGAGGCAGAAATTTCTAGAAATATCTTCACAACAGCTCTGCACAGCTCAAGCAGCACTAAAATAACTCAGTCATAACAATAAAGGAAACCACATACAAGCAATTAAATTCCCATCATAAAAGCAAAGAAGGGTTTATTTCTCAATTTGACCCCAACCATTTTACAACAATTTCATCTGCTAAAACTACATTAGATGGCATTTCACTGCGTGAGCTGTACAACTAATCCGGAATAGCTGTGAACTGTTCTCTGCTGCTAAGAAACCTCCTCTGAAACGTAACAGCCTGCAGTTCCGTGGTACTGACAGCACAGCCACAGATACTCACATAACACAACCAACAGCCCCCCACCCACATTGCTGGCTGGAAAAGAAACTCCTGGGAGCCCAATTACCCCAAAAGAAAACAGAAACCCACTCACTTGCAACTCGTGAAGCCTTCAGCAGCTGGGAAGTCAGCTGTGATAATAACATTTTTTTCCCCACTTCATCCAGTCTACCAGATCCGGTATTGACTGTTAAAGTAAAAACATTTATGCAGTGAGGCAAGTAGCAATAACACGTTTGAAAAAGCACTTTGAAACGTAACCCCAACCCTCCAAGCATCCTCGTGTTACCAATTCCATTCTGCTGGACGTGACACGCCCACAAACACTGAGGTAGCCGAGTTTCAGAGATAACGAATGCAGCTTTTGTTATTTCAGATTTTAAAAGCAGGCTCCTCCAACCCAAGCCCCACTCGCCCGTTCCCGCCCAGCTCAGCACTACGGCATCATTACCACAGCGAAAAGTGGAACGAGGAACGCTGCTGTGAGGAACTGCTCGACCTCACCAGGGGCCGATACCGAGACCACAGCCTCTCTGCAACCCCAAACAGCGAGACTGGCCGCTCCCGAGGCGCAGTTCTCACCACGCCCGAACCGGGGCCTGAACGCCAGCCCTAAGCCTTCTCCTCAGGCCGGCGGGCCACCATTACTCACCATCCCCGCCCGCTTCCGCCCCCAACTTCCGGTGCCCGCTTCCACCCCAACTTCCGGTGCCCGCCGGCACAGCGCTCCCTGCCGATGCCCTCCAGCACAGCGCCCCCTACCGCCGCCCTCCGGAACAACCGTGGTGCTGAGCGCGCCCCAGGGAAATGGCGGCCTCGGGAGCCGTGCTGCAAAGCGCCAACAAAAATCATTTGTAACGCCTTTGAACGAAGGCTGTTGCACACAGATCCCATTCTTCCCTCAGCCTCTCCTTCTCCACTGCTCGCGCCCAGATTCCTCCTCGGATCCAACAGCAGCAGCCTGTGTCAATGAGCTGTTTGTGCACTCACAGAATTGCCAGGGTTGGAAGGGACCTCAAGGATCGTGAATCTCCAGCCCCCCTGCCACATGCAGGGCCACCAACCTCCTCATTTAATGCTAGACCAGGCTGCCCATGGACCCATCCAATCTGGCCTTGAACATCTTCCAGGGATGGGGCATGGGAGAGCCAGCAGGGAAGGGAACAGCAGCACTTTGCTCAGCAAAACAGAGGTCAGACGCAGAGTGCTCACACAGCTGCAGCAGGGAAACACGTCCCGGTGATTGCAGCAGCAAGGAAAGGCTGCCGGGCACCCCTCCCTTTGCACCCTGAGATGCATCTGCGGGTGGCTGCTGTCCAGAAACAGCCACGCCTGCTTCTCCTGCTTCACCTCTTGTTTTCTGGGTACGAGAACCGCCGTCTTGGCACGGCATGAAAGGTCTCATCAGCTGGCATGGGGAGCAGAGCAGAAGCCAGCCCAGCGCTTCAAAGAACGCCTTGCTTTTATCCTTCCCTCAGCCAGAACACCGAGATCTTCTCGCCAGCTGCTTTTGGTTATTTCAAACCAGAACAACCTCAGCTTCAGGTGTGCTCCCCACACGTCCAACCATTGGCGTCTCCTTCAGGTTAGACTTTCTGCCTGAGCACACGGCTCTGTGGTCACAAAACAGAGGCCGACACGCAGAGAAACGAACTGAAGTAGCTCATTAAACAGACAATTTCTTTAAACGAGACTTTTATTGAAGACTCTTCAGAAATCTATGTACAAAACCACATTCCCAACCCAAGATCTGGATGCTGATCACCCACTGGGAACAAAAAGCCAGTGCCCGGTGCTGTGAACCCGAGGACACACAGAAGTACCAAATCCATAAAGTTAAGTCAGGTCTGGAGGAAAGTGGAGGACCTCTTCCCAAGACATGTCTCCAGCACACCCACCATAGCAGGCTCCAAGAGCCCGTGCTGTCAGAACAGGTCTGAGGGCAGGCTGCTGATTTGCCTGTAGAAGCAAAGTGGAACCAGCCCCAGATATAACCTGCAGGTTTTTAATCAATGTTAGCTGGTTGTGGGAGAGACCCATCACTAAGAGCACAGTAGTATTGTCAGGAAGTGTTAGAGCAGAACAGTAGTGATATCAAGGAAGAGTAAACCTTTCTGAATATACCTGGAGAGAGGGGGTGGATATCAGACTGGCTATTTCTATGAGAATCTAAGAAAACCCTGAAGACGGAGACAGTAGTTGATGCAAGTTGAATAGTGACCAACATGCTGTTTCTGTACTATGCTAGCACATCTACCATGGTAGAGTTTCCCCTTGCCAGTCCAGGAAGGAACCGTTTTCTTTTTCACCAAGACGATCCAGAACAGAGAGAATACCAGGGATGGCCTCTTGCACCTGCAAGGGAGCCTGGAGAGCAAATTGAGGTTGAGTTATTACTAAGCATAACTGAGAATACGATCAACTGCATGTAAGGAGTTAATAGGATCAAATAGGATCTTTTTCATGTTGCATAGTGTGCCTATGCAGTGCATGGAAGTGTACTTGCAGCAGGGTGTGTTGGTCAAGGGTTGGAACAAGGGAGTTATGCTTTCCTATTTATATATAGAGATGTCACTAACCATGTTTCCTCCCATGTCTGTCTGAACCCAGCCTGGATGCAGAGAAATGCAGAGAATTCCATCTGATTTCAAGTCTGCAGCGAGACATCTGGTGATCATGTTCAGTGCAGTCTAGAAGAGGGGAAACCATCTATTAGTGTGCTATTTTTCACAACCACCTTTCAGCAAGATCTTAAGCCAAGCCAACTGGCATCTCCCTTCAAAGATGCCTGCTGACAAATCAAGTAGCAATAGCAGCGTGATGGTAACTTATCCAGGCTTTGTGGGGCCTTCATTCTCAGAAATATCTCTAAGGGAAGCACTGTGAAAGCTCCACCCTCATAAACTTATTGCCCAAAGATGAAACTAAGTTACGATGGAAGATAAATGACATTTGAAACTCCTAAGGACTCATGAAGAATAATCTTGACGTAAGATTTTTCTCCATTTTTCTGCAATAATTACAACACGGGTTTTTTACTAGGGAAAACAAGCATGTTAACAGCTTATGAGTAGGTGGCATAGAAGAAACTGCATGTCTAATCCTGACAATTCATTCAAACTCAGCCTCTGGATGTGACAAAACTAATGCTGCGATCATCTTAGGCTCAGAGAGGCCTTTAACTTTAACAGACCTGTTCTCACCCAATGAGCACAGCCCAGGAATCATCCAAACCTTTGCTATCCTGTAGGGGTAGACCTTGAGGAACATCTCATTCGCCTGGACGAGTTGCATGGAGGCAGCAAGAGAGGACATATTAATAATAGCAGCTCTATGGCAGCCCATTCCTGTGCTCAGCTGAGCTGCCTTCCTCAGAAGGGGTAGAAAAGCCTGTAAAAACAAAGTTGGTTTTAATTTGGTCACCTCGCTCTTGGTCCATTTAAGGCATGATGTAATCTCAAATTCTGCTCTGTGAAAAATTGCAATACAACTCTATTCCATCAGCACTGAATGGCGATGTCTATCAAGGCAAGCTGACCATAAAAACCTTTCCATAATATCCAAACGTAAGCCAGCAGTCTGCTCACCTCCCAGCCCAAGCTGTCCACTAAAGTGACCTCATACCAACTGGTTTTAAATAAAGAGAAAGATACTGGCTAGAAAGCCATTGCTGCTCTCCTAGGGGTGCAGTTCCATGTTGATAAACACTTGGGTTACGTGTCCAGCTCACTAGTGGCAGGGCCTCTGCAATGCCATCAATTAAGCATGCTTCTCCCAGTTCCTACCTTAGTGACCATCAGCTGGGCGACTGTGTTGGTTTCGTAGATGGTGAGCATCGTCTCTGCTGTGACATCTTCCAAGGAGGCAAGCACATTGATGCCAGCGTTGTTAATGAGGCAGTTCAGACCTTTGTCTCCCACAATTTCTTCCACTTCTTTGACTACTTTCTTGATGCTGTTTTCACAGACCACATCTGCACGGAGGAGCCAAGAACAGCCACAGTGAGCAGTGATGTGGTCCAAATGCTATTGCTATACAGCACGTGCTAAACCAAAGTTAAAACATGACTGTGAATGGGGACGGGCAGCAAACAAGGATGGAGGCCATACACAGAAGATTTACAGAGATTACATTCCCTGTTGTTATCTTAAGATGAAGTTATGGATCTTTCCAGCTGCTGGAGGTCGTGCACAGCTACTGACCATGCAGGAGGCTTTGGATGCACTCACCTGACTTGGCTGAACATGCTTCTATGTAAGCTCTTTACTCACCCAGCTGGAGGAGCTTGATATTGCTGTACTGCTTGCTAAGCTGCTGGAGCTCCTAGGAAGAAGAAATGATTTATATTACCTTCTTTGTACGTGTGTCTGTGGCTGTTACATGAAGCAGTTTGAGACCTGCACCTCCAGAATTGATGTTTACTTCTGTAACTGGACTGAGAGCAGTGCCACTATTTATTTTCCATCCAGCAGCTCTTTCTTGAGAGCAAGACTGACTGCTCCAAGAAACTGGGCTCTTCACCTGCTTAGCCAAGAAACCAGCACAGTAAATTCTCAGCATATTAATACAGAGGGTGCATTTACAGCCTAACCAAAGGTCTTTGATCAGGTGGCTCTGGGTGATGGTTCCACTGTGCTCAGGCTGCATGCCAAGCTGGTAATTCCTCACTGCTGTTAAGCACTTCTCCTGATGTTTAGCTGCTACCAGACATCAGAGCAACAGAAACTCTAAGAAAAGCCATTACTGGTTGCAGAAAAAGCATCCTAACAGTTTTCCCATTGAAATCCTGTTTCCAAATACTCTCATTAGCTTCAGTTCTTGCAACTGAAAGTAGAGCAGATGAGAAATTGGTTATGTACACAACAACTATCCAGGAGAACTGTGTTCTCTCTGCAGTATATTTATAATTCAGCCATCTGAATTATACTCTCAGTAGTAAAGTAAGAGAGGAATAAGAAGTGTTCTTGTAGGAAATAAGTGCTGTGGTGGCACTGCTTCTGGATAGGGTGTGTGCACACTGGATTTTACAGCCCCAGCTGCATTACTTGGCTTTCTGTGCCATGCAGAAAGCAGGGACTACTCTTAATGGATGGAGTGCAGCCTCCCAGCCACGCTTAGGGGCTGAGCAGCCACAGCCAAACATCTCAGCTCAAGCAAATCCACCTCTTCAGAAGCCCATCTGGAGCAGGGGTGGGGATGGCTGCTTTTGAAAGAGCATTCCTCTGCCACTTGGAGATGCTTGGGACGCCACGTCTTCTCATCAAGTTATAACACATCACATTTTTTTATCTCAGTTGATGTTCTGCAAGATTCTCTCCAGGTTTGTTTAGTAAACTTGCTCTCCCACTGCAGCCAATCTACAGCTGCCGTTGGGCTTGGAAGGGGAAGAAGCCAGAAGCACAAAACCTGCAGACATTCCTTTCTGTGGACAGGAATAGTTCTGCCATGTCAAGGTCTGCAATAATTCTGTGGCTTTGGACTGTCTGCTGTACTTCAGTTTGACAGCACCAATTATGATCAGCTCCAGAAGCGCTCTGGCTTCCATTATGTTTTCATTTATTTATGGACAGATTGCTTCCCTGTCAGACCGAAACAAACAACAACTGTGAGGCAGCAGATAAACCTCCTTTGCTAAAAAGCCAGAGATGTTCTGTGCAATGAGAACCAGTGAGAGGGTTCTGAAGCGAGCCAGCAATATCTTCAATTCAGAACTCCAAAGGCTGTGGCATTACTCCTTCCCTGGAGCATAAACACTACAATTGCTGCATGTAAACCCGAGTTAAAATTCAATAGTTTTTCCATTTAGTTAATTATTGTGTTTAATAATGACTCCAACTCGAGTGGCTTAAGGTTCACAAAAGAAGCTTCTGGGCGCAGCTTTAACTTGGACAGCTTTGGGCTGCAAGAAGTACAGAGCTCTGCTGCACTCAATGAGAACAGGAGTGGAAAACCTAGTTAGGAAACCCAAAAAGGACAAGTCTACGGCAGCCCCAACAGACAGAGCCGCTTTTATTTAGTTATGGTGTTGCAAAAGCTGATTTAAAACAAACAAGCTAACGAAGCAAACAAGCAAAGCACTCAACACCAGCCCCACATGTTTAGTGTAGCAGCTCTAGGAGTGTTTGGTACCCAAACAGCTACCCATGAGAATCAGCTCTCAGGGATTCCAAGAGAAAAAAAAAACCTTAATACTGTGATTAACATCTGTTGTTTCCTGCTTGCTGATTTTAATTACGATTAATAAAGACTCAGCCTGCTCCAATTTAAACAGGATCCTCTGGCGCTGAGACTCCAGATACAGATCCATCAGTGCACGGATTGTTAGGCTCCAATCAGGGTGTTATGGTGCTTTTGTCATTTAGCAGGATTTACTTTGCCTTCTTTATGAAAGCATTATTCACTCTGGTTACAAGTCTTGGAAGGAGCCTGGCTGTGTTGGACCAATTGGAAGCAATTGAGGCACCTAAGGCAGCTGTGTCAGGCAAAGGGGAACTCAGTGCCCCTTCCCAATGCCCTGCTGGCACTCCAGACAAAGCCAAAGCACTCCAGATTTGCCCACGTATCCCTGAGATGGGCTGTCCAGTATCACAGCACGCAGCCAACTTGCTGTCAGATTATGGAAGAATTCACACCAAGCTGCTGCTGTCTGTCGTCCCCCCCCCAACCCCATCCACAGTAGGAAGTACAAACCACTGCCTTAAGCCAAAATTAGAAAGATTTTGAGAACACCCTCTTCCTGATACAGCAGATTTGTTGCTGGAGGACTGCTCCAGAGATTGCTCAGCTGGTTTTGTCCATCTGGAGTGCAAAGACGGGACACGAGGGTTATTTTGGAAAAGATTTGTAGCTGCCTCCGCTCTCGGTGCCAGAGCAGCTCAAGGAAGGGCAGATCAGAAGCAAAGCTGGGCTGGAGGAGCCCAGCACGGGACTTTTCAGGGAGGAGCAGCGGTTATCTCCGTGTGCCTGCAGGCCTGCTGCATGCTATCGTGTGATCTTAGCCCATTTGTTAGGCAAATGTTCTGCGGAGGCCACCTAGGAGGTATGCAGCACAAGAGCTGGAGTTATTACAGCTGCCAGCAGCCTCGCATGCAAAAGCTTGCAGCTGTTCAGCCTTATCCCGGGGTTAACAGGCTACAGGAGATGCTGCTCCCTGCAGCAAGCAGACGGGCTCCTGTCCAGCTCCTCATCCAAAGTCGGGTCCCTGGGGTGCTGCCTAAAGGATGCTCTTGGCATGCAGCTGTGAACAGCACACGTTCTGCTCAGAGCTCCTCCGGCTCAGTCCCCTGGTGGGGATGTGCTGCTGGGTATCGTCCTTGAGATGAGCGCTGGATTGGCCGGTAATTAAACACGTTTAATCACTTTTCTTCTAAAATCTGGCCAATTATTTTTAAAAGGCTGTTTTTCATTTCTGTTTTTTCCATCCCAGGATTTCAAGATCTGGCAGCGGAGTGAAGGCAAAAGCCTTGTCTGGGAGAAGAAGGATAAAAACTACCTATCTTTTTGAACCATACTCACTCAAGCAAAATTACCCAGCTGGCTGCAAGCTCAGAGCTGGGCAGCTGTGCCCACTATATGGCCCAGACACATCACTGCTTGCCCCAGCAGCGGTCAGAGGCTTCGTGCCAGCATTAGCATTGCAGATGAGACAGATAGCAACAGGGAGACTACAATACCTTCAGTAAAGATTTCCCTTCCTTGTGGAGTTTCCAAACCCATCTGTTAGAAATATGCTTTCAGCCGGCTGCACAGCTCTCCACTGATGTGCTGCCAAAGCACAGCACATGGCTTAGAGGTCCTGACAAAGAACAAAAACCTACCCCGAGCCCCCAAGGACAACTCCTGCTCCAAAAAAACCCCAAAACCAAAACAAATCAACCCAAATTAAGGATGCACCAGTGTGGCCTGCTGGATCCCAACTCAGGGTTACAAGAATGCAGCCCTGCTCCAGCTTCCTGCCTCCAGCAGGCACAGCTACCAGAAACTTTCCAGGTTTCTCCTGCAGCAAGCAAGCAGTTGCCCAGCCTTTTCCATGCATCATGCTATGGGAAGGTTTGTCCTTTGTCTATCATGCTTTTTGCTTGAGGTCTGCATAATGCCTCCTAGGAAGCTCTTCCTACTGAAGGAACCACGTTGCTTTTTCATACGACTGATTCAAGATCATCACAATGGGAAACCAATGAGGGCCAGTAGGTGAACCTCTCAGCAAAAGCAGCTTCAGAGCAAGCACCTGCACAAGAAGGCTTCAATCACTGAAGGTCCCTGCAGTGTGAACCTTCAAGTGTGCAATCACCAGTAGGAAATTCATCTGGGACCTGAAGGAGGGCACAGCAAACAGCATAACCACAAGTACAGCTTGGGAGCTCCCGCAGCATGAAGGTAACCTGCACCCACACTGTGTCAGTTCCATTCAGAGATATACCCTCAGTCTGTGTGTTGCATTGTCTGCTCTGATGTTGAGGAACAGAAGGAAGATGACTTTCTTCACTTTCCTAAGCACCTATAGAGCAGCAGAGTGCTGCTGCAGAGCTGAGCAGCCAGGCTGCAGCCATTCCTGCCCTGTGCTGTTCTGGAACAACAGGAGCTCCTGCCCCAGCTTTTGTGTAGCAAAGCAGTAAAAGTTGCTCTGTGTTGTCTGATAGCAGAGCTGTGGGATAACTTACACTGTAAGGAATTAAACTCACAGCAAGGCAGCAGCCGTGCGAGCTCTCCTTCATTCTGCATGCCAGGGGAATCCCTTCTCCCTGGGCAGCCCTGTCCCATCGTGGAGAAAAGAAGCAGTGCTTGTGGCACTGATTACATGATGGCAGAGTCCTGACACAGGGCTGAGAGCTCAGATTCTCCCAGCTCTGCAGCACCGGATCTTTTCTGAGGAGGGCAGAGGATGATGCTTTGCGTGCAGAGCTGCCCTGGCAGCGTTCTGCTCACCACAGATTGCCAAGATCGGGCTGGAGCAGCACGGGGCTGAGCAGGCTGATAACCAGCTATCAGCTCGTCCCCACAGGTTGGGTTGTCTGGCGTTCGCATACAATAGCCTGGGGATAGAGGAGGGGAGGAGGGGTGCAAATAAGCCGCTGCTGTACGGCAGAGGAAAAGGCAGGTAAATGAATTCCCCAGCGACACGCAGCAGCAACGGGCAGAAGGCACCGATCCCTGCCTAAGGACAGTATTTAAGTTGGTTTTGGACTTGTTGCAAGTCCAGCAGGGAACGAGGAAAAACAGAGCATGGATGCGCAGCGCAGAAAGGAGCTGTAAGGGATATCCATGGGGAAGCTCCTGGGGCAGCACCCACCTCCAACTGCGCCCGACGAGCCGCTCTGCCGCCTTATTCCCTCCCAGGAGCGGACACCCAGCCGGCAGCAGCCCATCGTACCCTCCGTTCTCGGAGCCCCCAGCAGCCCCGGCTCCATCCCGCATCCCTCCTCGCCCCGAGCACCGCCGGGTTCCATCCTCCCGCATAGGACTCAACCCGGCCCGCTTACCTGCGCCTTATCGGGATAACGGCACGTAGCGAAGACGACCTCCGGGGATGGATCGGAGGCAGCGAGCCCCTTCACCAAGCCCAGCCCGATGCCGCGGCTGCAGCCGGTGATGAGCACGGAGCGGCAGCGCGGCTGGGCCATGCTGCTCGGCTCGGCTCGCTCTGTTCCCACCGCAGCCCCACGCGGTTCTTAAACCTGCACCGCTCACAGCCGGCACAGAGCCCCGGATCCGCCCCCCCCCACCTCCGCCCCGCCCGGCGGCACCGGGATCCCCTTCGCTCCCCGCCCCGGGACGGAGGTTTGCCCATCTGCTGCACGAGGATGGATAATGGTGAAATCTCTGCTCCAGCACAGAGGGAAGAACAGAAGCACTTCTAACCGGCAGCAGTTCAACCTCCAGCCCAGCTTGCTGCCATGGGTGCCTTTACAGCCCGCACCGGCACGACCTGACGATTGATTCTACGTTATGGGAAAGCTCTACAGTCCTCCTGTGCTACAACCCTCAGTGCTCAGGCAATGCTTTCCCTGCACACGTTTATCCACGTGTACCCAGCTGCATACAAAGGCTTTCAGTTCCATCTGTTAGTACTACGCTGCTTTAATTTCTCCATCAAAAGGCTTTTTAAAATCATGCTTTAAAATCATTAAGTTCATTTTGATACGTGCCAGGAACATCAGCTCCCTTTGTACTCGGAAAACTCACTAACAAAGATTAAGCAGTTCAGCTTCCTTGAAAGAACCCAAAAGACCCATGAGTCAGCCCCATTTCCTCGAATGAGAAAAAGATGCTGTTGTTGCAAGAGATGTAGAAGAGCTCGAGAAAAGGGCATGATACTCACGTATCAGTCATAGCCTTCTACGCAAAGATAAAAGCCCTGAGCAAGAAGCTTTGCTTGCAATCACCACCTTTTGCATTTCAGTCACCACCTTTTGTGTCTGAGGGCTTGAGTGATAAGAAAACACTGCCTGTATCTTGTAATGTTACTGCAGAAAGCCGTGGCTGATGCTTACACCTGATGTACACCTTATAGCCAGCACAGCCCCAGTCTGCTCCCTGCCTGCAGCACAGCAGCTCCTGAACATTAAGGAAATAGAGGCCAAGGTTTAACAGACACGCAGAGTTTGTCCACTGGAAAAGTTTTAAATACAAAGTATGTTGTGTTTAATTGTCACTGTGCCTTTTTATGGCACCATAAACACGCACAGCACTTGACAAACAAACCACAAGGGCAACATCCATCATAAATTGCTCTTTTTCCTGATAAGTCTGAGAATGCCCAACAAAAGCAGCAAGCAGAACGGGCTGCACTGCCCTGCCAGGGGGCAGAAGGGAAAGGACACAGCTTAAGGTCATTGAGCCACAGATCAGGGGACAACAGCCACATGCTGCACTGACAGCTGACTCGCACCAAAAGGGCTACAGTCATGGGTTCCATGTAGTTTCTCACTCATTTAGGCATCAGAAAGGGTCAGGCCTCACTGAAGTCAATGGGGGTCGTTGCAGCTCTTTCTGCCAAGGCTTTTAACCAAGCTCTGCTCGCTAGCAGCTGGTTCCTTCAGGAGGAATCAGATTTGGAAGCTCTGGATTTCAACCCCGTCACCCACAGTCTAAGGGGACACAATTTTGTTTTGCCATTTAGCTCAACCTGAGATGCATAAACCAAATGCAGATTTGCTTTGCTTAGCAATTTCTCACCCCATATTTGAGGACAATAAAAACAAGGGTTGCCTGGCAACTCAAGGAAGAGTTGCATCACAGTACAATGGGGAGAACTTTTTTTCTTTTGGTGAAGCAACACTCTTAAATAATTGCTACTTGCAGTTTCTACATTTGAGTGAACTCCATTCTTCCAGCTCCCGTGCATTTTTGCAGGTCTCTGGCACTTTTTCCACAGCTGATTATCGGGATAACTGCAGTGTTTGCAGAACTATAAATCATTATTAGAACGATAATCTGTAGATCTGTAGACAAACGAGAAAAAAAATAAAGTTTCAAACAACCACTCCCTCTATCTAAATGACTTTTAATCTCTAATCCGCTGCCTTTGGGTCAGCAGAGTTCACTCTGAACAGCTTCTAGGAAGCTGAACACAAAGAACAGCCATCCTACCACAAACCACCACCATCATCTCCCAAAGCCAATGGAAGATCTGAAGCTGGCCACTGCCTGCAGCACATGTGGCCATGCTCCAAAAGCCCATGCAGTGAGCTGGGTGGTCAAGGGGGACGTTTCCAGCAGAAGTGGAACCTCTCTCCCATTTCCTCACACTTTCCCAAGATATCTGTTTTCGTAACAAGTCTTCCTGATGTAGTGACAAGCAGATCCTTATGAATCACAGCTCTGTAATCTCCCAGAGACCAGCTATGCTTGTTACCCAGACAGTTTACTCATCAATGTACAAGGAAGAGGACCAGAGTCACTGTTGATGAAATTCAGCTGTGTCAGCTGCATGTTAAGTCATGGGGACACCCAAGTTCTGACCCACGGGTTTTTTGTAGATTAGCATCAGTTGTTTTGATATCAACTGCAGGAGCTTAACTAACCCTAAGATTGCTAACTTAAGAAACCTGGATTTAATTAAAATGCTTGTTAAACTGAGACCACTGCAAAGAGCTCAAATCCCAGCTCTGGAACCAAGTTTTAAAGAGGTTATTAACACCTGGCATTGCTATCCAGGAACTGTGACAGATACATCAGTTCTAAACCCTCAGCACAGTAAAGGCAGTAAAACTACTTGCATGTAAGCTTCCCTGAAGCTATTAAATACACGTGGTGAAGTCTTTCACTGCGGTCTTGGAGCAAAGTAAAGCAGTATTACTTGTCACCACCTGGCAATGTGGCTGAGCCATAAGGACAACAGGCACACCTCACACTCGGGGAGATGCACCTACTCCTGTCTGTGACTCAGCCCTCGTATTTCAACAGCTCTGTTTTACACTTCCTCCAGCTACTCTGAGCATCTTCTCACAATTCTACCTCCCTGCCAAGACGCTCTGTGTAGCTATCTGTTTCAGGCTTTCTGCTGGTGAAGACAGGTTGTTCTCTCCTAGAACAGGATGTCCTTTAATGCTGTGATATAATCCCTTTTGTTTTGGAACCAAACCACTTCAATGGACAAATATACACACACTTTCTCCCTTCTTTTTCTTTTTTTTTTTCCCCTCTCCAGATTTTAAGGGACGCTATTTATTTAGCACTGCACACAAGCACAGCTGCTGATTTTTATGCAAAGTGACACAGTGTTCAGATAGAAAGAAGTACATAGCCCAGATCTTACCTTAATCCTTGGCTGTGCTACTTGTGCTGGATGGCAGCCACACTGATAGCTAGCAGACACGACACTCAGCTCAGGTAATTCCTCCAAGAGTCCTTTTGGAGGAAGCTGCAGCTGTGAACCTGCTTCCCCTCTCTGCTGCCTACCTCAGGAAGCAGAGCAAGTGGTGTTTTGGGAAGCATCCAGAGCAGAAGGAAGTCATTGAGCAGGGAAACACTTCCTCCAAGTAATAAGCAGGTAGTAAGAATATTTGTTTGTTTCTATTAGAAACATTTAGGATAGATCTAAGTCACTTTTTGTACTGCATTTAGTCTTAACTACTTTAATACTTTGACTTCTACTCAATGAATTACTTGGCAAGCCAGGTATGAAAGCATTCGTTTCCATCTGTGTGCAAAGGTCAAGATAAAGCATACAGTTTGCTGATGCAGGAACAGATTAAACAAGGGGTGACTCTAGCTAGAACCAGCCAGCACAGCTTCACACTCGTATCCCTCCCCTACTCTGACTTCCTAATTACATTCCACAGCAGCATTCTGTTGGAACTCCAGAGCTCTCCCTGAATCAGCTGCCTGTCTCACTCAGTTGTCTTTTCTCAGCTGACATGTAATCAGAAACAAGGTGAAGACTTACAGAATGACAGCTACCACTGCAAGGTATCCAGAGAATAATTAATCTTTCCCCAGAATAAGAAACAGGGTCACCTACTGAAGCGAGCGATGATGCATTTAGGATGATACATTTAACTTAACTGTGCTGCAAACACAGTAACTCCTATTAGGAGTACTGAAACCTCTTGTGAATCCCACGTTCCTCCAGAAAAGATGATGAAAATAGCAGGCAAGGCTCCTAGGAAAAGCTACAGACATCGTTTGTAAGGTGTAAACAAGAGCACCTGATTTCAGCCCATGCACCAGGTGCTCCTGTATGGCCCCAGCACAGCATCTATACTCAGAGAACAGCAACTCATGTTAGCCATTAGTCTACTACAGTTTGTTACATTTCTTCAATTCAACACCAAATTTCTTCTCTCCTTATGAGTAGGCAGAGTGGTACAGCTCTTAAGAAATTACTATGAAGTTTAATTAATATAAAATCAAATATTTTAATGAAATAAGGGAGCACGAGTGTAACAGCTCAGATATACCACTAGAACTGATACTACTGGGCTGTGGGGTTTTGGCTGTTTTAAAAAGGCTTTTCTTCAACAAGCATGCAGATTGACAAACTACTAATTCTTCAGAGCATCAAAGAACCTGAGTAAAGAATTTCAAACCTCTTGAAGTGTGTATATATAGGAAATGTCTTATGAGCTGGTGGCCTGCACACAGCATTGCACAGATAAAAAATATACTACTCTCAATACACAGAGCTAAATACTTTCACATTTATCAGAACTTTCTACACAAGTTTTTTTTCGATAGAGTTCAAGTTTTGAATTTTCTGTATATATCTTTCACCTGTATTAAACAAATGCTTATTTACATTGTGGATAAAGTGTAAAGGCTAGTAAGGCCATATTCCCATACTGTACTGTAACACTGCAAAATATATATACACATATATAACCTAATATAGGCATCAGTTCTAGAAAAGTCACCTTACAATTGTACAACATAATTGAGTCAGTATGAAAAGACAGCTTTGTTAGCACCAAGCCACTCCAATGGTTTTTTGTGAACCTCCTTGGGTTTTCTAATTCCACAGGAAGGGCTGTCCAACACAGCATTCCAACTGAGGAATGCAGATCCTGCTGCAGAACTGGAAAACCCAAGCAACACTCTATGTGCTACAGTATGCAGATTACTAAAGAGCAGGCATAGGAGCATCCAGACAAGCTCTGCAGTGTTAGCAGTTGACCTCCAGCGTAACATCCACGGAGACAAATACCAGATAGAGTCCTTTGTGTAATTGTATCTTGTTAGTATCTTTCCTTTGGATACATGACAGCAAGCACAGAATTACCAGTTAACACAGACTTTACTGAGACCAAGTGGTTTACAAGCCAGGTTAACCCTACGCTGCAAAGGCCAAATGGGGAAGAGCTCCACTGCTCAAATTCCAAAGGAAAGAACATCTCACACTGCTCATCTCCTGTGCCTGCTGTGGCCAGGATGGTCTCTGTCGTAACGATGAGCTGCTCGCTCGTAGGAACGAGAACGCTCGTGCCTGTGATTCCTGTAGTAGTGACTCTTCTTCTTGTACTTCCCCGAGTGGTCGGAACGCTCCCGGGATCGGCTCCTGGATCGGGACGAACTCCTGCTGCGTGATTTCCGTGTTTTGTGTGCTGAGTATTTATAGTCTTTTGATTTCTTGTAACTTCTCATCTTGGAAGTTTTGTAAGTCGAGCTGTGGTTGAATTGCCTGGGAGGAGAGTCGCTGCGACTCCGGGAGCGGCTGTGGGATTTGGAACCACTGGATGTGGAGTAACTTTCACTTTTCCTACAGGAAGAGTAAGGACATGACTTTTTAAGCAGAACGACTCTACATTACTATATTAACAGCTCCTAAAGGTCATCACAAGAAACACACTGACCATATTTACCAGGACTCCCTGAAGTTACCTTTCAACACCTCAGTGCAGCAGCACTCCTTTCACAGCACTACCTACCTGTGTTTAGGGGATGCAGATCTGGATGGTGATCTTGAATAACTTTGATCTCTACTCCCACTTCGACTTCTGCTTTCCCTGCTTTTCTGAACCCTGCAAGGGACAACAAACACAGTAAGCTTTGTTTAAAATAACAATGAGGAAAAAGTAAGTTTTTGTTATGCAAACCTTACCCATTTACTGGGCTATTCGAACCGGTTCTTTTTGCTCCTTCTGCTTTCCTTTTAGCATTCTTCATTGCTTGAACAGGGAGAGGTGAAGGTTTATTTCCTTTAGCCTCTTTCGGAGACTCTAGAAAAAGAAGCCTTTGTTACCTTGTTTTGAAAATGTGAGTACTAACTGGGAGAGATAAGGATTGAAGCCTCTCCCCACACTGCTTTCATTTTGCTTCTAACAATCCCTACTGTATCCATGTTATTAAGGTACATATGTCCATGCCAGAGCACACAACTGCCTACAAGTGGATCTGAAGAACCCCAAGTCAGGATTTAACCTGAAGCATTTCCACCCAAATACTGTTACTACTGTCACCCAAGGGAGTTAACTGCAATAGCAGCACACTGCCTCCAAAGCCACTTCACAAAGAAAGGGAATAATGAGCAAGAGAAGAGAAACTGAAGACATTATCATCTGAAAAGCCATGCAGCAGACCAGAAGTATCAGACCTCTCACCCAGAAATACTACTTACCAGAATCCCCTGTGTAACATTTCTTTAGTATAACATGCCAAAATTGAGTATTTAATTTACTGCCAAAACCACATACAAGCACATCTCTCCACAGTATACAGTTAAGCTAGCTTTAGACTAACTTGAATTCAGTCTTTTATCTGTTTCAAGTATTTCAGAGTTGCAATACTATTCAAACTACCATGAGAACAGTAGATGAGAAAATATTCCAAACAACTCAACCACTGCTTACCATTTTTAGGTAGAGGGGAAAATCCTGACGTGTTATCCAGAACCGGGGCTCCTTCAGGTAGTAGACCTTTAGCTTGTGCTTTTGCCTCTTCAATTGCTAATTTCTTCTTCTCTATTTTACTTTCCAAATCAGACAAATCAACCTGTAAGATCAAAACCCTTGCTTATAATACAACTCTGTAAGCCAGACTTTCCACTTACTCCAAAAACAAGGACCCAGACCCTGTGCCTAGTATCCTGCTCCAATAACGTACCAAGCTTGCAGCTGGTGTCAAACAGGGTAAGGTTTTCCAACTCATGTTTCAACTTGCAGTCTTTAGGGGACCCATGACATGAAAGAAACAAACCTTTTTCCTAGTATAGAGCTGCAAAATTTTTAAGCAGATTTCTTGTATCTCCTCTTCTGTTGTCCCAAAGAGTAAAAACCAATGTGGACGATTAGGAAGCGGAATCTGAAAGGGAGGGGAAGAGATACTCAGTTTTTGCTTCTAGTAAAAGACCTAGCAAACCCGAAGTTAATGGAAACATAGGCTCACCTCCAACGTTCTAGCTGCAAGGTATATACATGCACAGGCAATGCTTTCTGGCTGAAATCTTACAAAGACATCTGTTCTCAGGCTATCATTCATGTAATTCCTGAAAGACAGGAAAACAGAGTTGCAAAGCACAAGATCTTCCCTCCTGATGCCCCTCTGCACCTTCCCCTCCCCACCCTCTTCCCCCCCACTTCTACAGGTACTACTTCTTTCTGCATTCAACTAGACTTCAATATTACATTCCTATCGATCTAAAAAAAGAAAAACTTAATGATTTTACTAAAAAAAAAAAGAAAAAAAATCCCTCAAGGGGAGGGATGTGTGATAGAAATTAAGTTTGACTGACTGGCTGCTGAAAATTCAGCTGTGAGATGAGAACCATTTTTAACTTCACTTTTCCTTCTGGATCTCTACTGGCCTGCTCTCATGCACTAGAGAGGATTTGCATGAAGACAACATACAATATAATCTGAAGTACTCAGTTACAGACTTTTAGGTTCACATGTTTCTCTGCAATAGGGCTGAGCCCAGATGGTTTGAAAAGCAGCAGCTCCTGTGGCAGTTATCCCATGAAAATGAAGTCCACTTCAGCACATGCCAGCCTCCACTGAAGATTTAAGGGATCCATTCTCCTTTGGAAGCAGTGTTTTCCATCCTGAACAGAATTCTCCTCGATGCAAAGAACAGCCATAGATGAAAGGTCTCTGGGAGCATCAGTTCAGGAGAATACTCAGTATTCAGGCAGATCTCCTCCTTGGCACATGAAACACGATTTCCAAATTGTCCAATTTCAATAATGTTGCTTAAAATGAATATTCACAGAATGAGAAAACTGTAAAATATTGCATATAATATTCCAGTCAGTACACTTGAAAATTATTCTTCTAAAGTCTTAAATACAAAGTAACTTCCTCTGAATCTGTCAGTTGAAGCCCTTAAAAAGATCTAGATTTTTGAGCACATATGTCAAGCAAAGTATCAGATGGGGAAACAACAGAAAACAAAATCCTCAATATAGTAAACTTTCTGAAAGTAGTTGTTATTAATTATGTGGGTACCATTATACAAGGATTCACTAGCCTCCAAGACATCCAAACCAGAGACCACAGTCTAGACACTTGCATCCATTTTACATAGGAGAGTTGAAAGGAACCTGAGGCTTTTAGATGTCAAACTCCCACCTGCTCTGGTTGTCTTGTTTTAACAAAGAGCAACTGCTGCCCCAGACGAGCAGTCATAACCATCAATTCATCTTTTTAGGAGAAAAGAACTTTAAAAGCCACTCATATTATACCACAAAAATAAAATGAGGGAACAAACCTCTTAGCAAATAAGAGTAGAAGAGTGGTATTTCAAACATCAGAACTTTATATATACTTTTCTTAACTTGCCAAGTTGAAAAACTTTACTGCTTCCAACCTTGGTCACTGTAAACTTTCTGTGTGGGCTCAGAATCAGGTGTGTGAGGAAATGAATCCTTGTCACAATGTATTAATCAAAAGGTAATGTTGTAAAATGCACACTGCAAAAATAAAGGCAACAACTGTACTGGATATCCACCTGTTTTCAAGTACTGGAACCTACAAGCATCAGTACACAGATGTGTCATTGTAGCATCAGAAACATTTCTCAAATGGGGTAATTTCCTCCCTCCTCCTCTCTTACCCCTCCTTCCTTTGATAAAGAGTAGAAAACTGGTAATGAGTAATATGTAATTGACATCTGAATGCTTCATAGATTACGACAAGTTGAAGGGACCCACATGCAACAGTACTGGAAATAATATGGAGTATGGATTTTCAAGTCCTAAATGAGTATCACATGATTTCTCATTTACAAATTGAAACTAAATTTCAGGTTCTTTTATTCTGCTAAACCATAATATAGAGATGTTTTAAATCCTATCTTCGTTTGCTCTTATCATCTAAAAGTACATTTTTTTTTAACAGTTATAAAAATTTAATATTAAAAACCATTCGAAATATCAACAACCAAGTTATAAAACATACAACAGTCAAATAAAAACACGATAAAAAGAAGTTAAACTTTAAGCACAAGAAGCAGTTGGCCAGTTACTATACTATCATGTGTATACCACCTGTCTAGAGTCAGCCTTCTCTTTGTAGAGCCTGCTTTGGTTTGACTGAAGACGGCAGCTATCCCTGCACCATAGCGCTTGGGCAGCAGAGGAGAAGTCTTAGTCACTTACCCTCAGAGGCTACCCTTTGATTAAAAGAGTACAGAAAAGAAAAGTCAAAACTGGTTCTCTGTACACAGGCCACAGTACCAGACAGTTCAGTCAGCAGAAATATGATCTTTGGATTCACACTATTTTTAAACCACGGCATGGTTAAAAAGCATCACTGCTTAAAAGTGTTGTTTATTTACGTTTAAGACCTGGAATTTCTCATAAGCTTCCCATATCCAAGCAAATCTTTGCAGTAATGAAAGCAACAAGGCAGAGGACGTGTCTCAGTAACCATGAATACAATGTGCTTATCCAGTCTTAGAAGCTGATACCTTGCATTAGCCATAGGGATAAGAGAAATTTATCTGTGCTGAGATGTTTTGACGCACCTGTAATCAAACTCAGGCAATGGGAAAGGCCATTTCCCAGCCTGGTAGCACACTGACTACACAATTTTCTACAAAGAACAAGAAACAAACAAAATCCCAAGAGAACCATTAACCACTCAATGTTTTCCTTTCAGCTGAAAGGTGAAAGCAGAGAGGAGGGTAGTGAGAAGTCAGGGTGGAAAGCTACCTTACCATTAAAACAGAGCCTCAAACTTAAGAGGCCGATCAACATTTGGGTAGTAGTTTGGGCACTCCAAGAAACACTGGAGCTGTCTGCTGTGGCCCATAATCACTTCTGAGCATTGCTGCCCAGAATACATCAAGTGACATATTTCTGCTACTGCCCCTGCTGGTCTCTTATAACAAAGAAAATCAACTTACCATGAAGTCTGGACCAGGTGTTGGTTACGTTCACATTCTAATACCTGAAGGTACATAACGATTATCTGGAAGATATGGGTTATTGTGTTATTAACAAGAATCTTGAGAGCCACCTATATATTTCAGAGGGACATCCATGAGGCATCCAGTTTCCTTTCAAGTTCTAAAACACTCCACATGGGTGTTTGCAACATCAACCCACACAACCTCTGCTTTCCAGTGCAGAAGTTGGCATGAGTCGACACACAACCAGATCTGACCTTCCTAGCTCTCCGTCTTCTGAGCTCAGTCATCATGCTATTCATCTAGAAGGCTCGTCTTCAAGCTAGGTATGTTCTCCTATACAACTCACGATTCCTTTTTAGCTGTAACTTGGGAGAAAATATGGCTAGCTGCAATAAGTAACAATGGAAGTAGAACAACATTTGCAAAGAACAGCCCGACACGTTTTGTGTCACTGGTATATTCAGCAGATTTTTCCTAGGTTTGAAAAGAAAGCAAGAGAACGTAGACTACTCTAATTGGAAAAGTTTATGCTAATCAACAAATGAGTGCAAATGCACAATGAATGATTAAGGTATCACGAGTAGCTAGCTTCATTGAATCACCTACTGTTCTCAGGAACAAACCACACAGCTCCCACGGAATTAAGCACCCAACTCAAAGCATTTATATCACATGAAAAACTGAGTACAAAGTTAACGTATACAATACAAACCTTATGAGGATGCTTTACATGAACACAAAATCCCAACTCCTTTAAAACTCTTCTTTCTGCCTTAATAATTTGGTTCTTCAAGTTCACGTATTCTTGATCCAGTATTAAAGGTACAGGCTTTCTGCAAGACAGTGTCAAATTTCAATGACAAATTTAAACCCAAGCACGTTAAGCTGTGTCTGTGTAAAGCTAAGATGCACCACCACTACTTCTAGGACTGAAAACCTTTAACTTATCAACTCACTTTTCTCCTTAGGGAGATCTTTTCAACGCGTTCTCCAATTTATTAAACACAAAATGATACCAACATCAACCAGCGAAGTGAAATAAATGAAATATAAAGCAAGCATTTTAGATTATTTCTGAACCTGAGCTTACTTTTTCTCTCGCAGATGTCGAAGACGATGGAACACATTGATTACATCCCTGATGCGTCTCGGTGCCTCCTCAATTTTGGATGCCAGATGAACACAGGCCATTGACACGTGCTGAAATAGAAGTATTGCAAGAGACTGATGTTTTGCTCAAATTTGAAGCTCATCTCCTCCGATAGCTTAAGGAGGGATAAGCTTAAGGAGGGATAACAAGAGAAAACAGTGGTAAAAACAGGAAAACACTTCACAAAAATCACTAAGCACCGTGCAGCTTTGCAAAGTTACATCAGTCTGTAAGCCTGCAGGTTAGTTACCAACACTCTGATCACATCCAGGTAGGCAACCAGGTGAAACAGAGCAAAAGTTAAGTCACTTTTCTAGCCATGCACATCATGTTTGTTTCTTACCTCCATGGAATGCTTCACAAAAGACTTGGTATAGAAGAAACGCTGAAATAGCACCTGTCCTGTAGCCATAGCGACCTAAAAAGGAAGCAACCATAACAAGCATTAAGAAAACCATTCCCAGGTCAAGAAAATACCACTTTGGGTGATGGCAACAGGTTTAAGACCAAAATAAAGCTAATAAACGAGCTAGTTAAGCAGTACCTAAAGAAAAGTAGCACTCAAATCACCTCAAATGCTACCAATCTGAAGCCTCAAGCCTCCTGCACTCGGGAAAGCCCGAATGTTACCAGCAAAAACAACAAACAAAACCAAACCAAAACGTCACAACGTGTTTCCTTAGGTGCGGGGAACGTGACTCCAACACGGCTTTCCTCTTACAACTCGAGTACCTGGGACTCTACAGTCAGGGAAGTTTCGCTCTAAGCCCACAACGAAACTCATGACGAGCGGATCCCACCAGGGCCGCGCACCCCCAGCCCCGAGCCCGGCCTTAACAAAGCCCAACGGGCTCCCCGCCCCCGCTTACATCAGCGCTTCCTGCCGCCGCCCCCGATCCCTTCCGCGAGCCCCGCGGCGCGGCCCGGAGCCGTTCGAGGCCTCACGGTGCCCCGTTCCAACCCCTCAACCCGGCTCGGCCGCCGCGAGGCCTACGCGCCCCACCCAGGCCCGGACCGCGGCCTACCTGCGGGAGGCGGAGCAGGATGCCGGCCGCCTGGATGAGCTCGCAGCCGGTGACGCGCAGCTCGGTCTCCGTGTCGGGGTCGAGGCCGCTGCTCATGGACGGGGTGAAGCGCAGCGTGTGCTCGGGCAGCAGGCAGTTCTCCAGCGTGATCAGCACACCCGAGTACAGCCGGTCCCCGATCAGCACCGCCCCGGGGCCCGGAACCGGCGCACCGCTCCCCGCTGTGGCGCCGCCCGCCGTAACGCCGGCAGCGTGAGGCCCCGCAGGGCCGCTGCCCGTTACCGCCGCCACAGCCGCCGCGCTGCCTGACCCCGCCGCCATTTTGTGGTGCCGCCGCCTCGCCTGCTTGCGCTCTCCTTCTCCGCCGGGCGGCGCCTCGCCCTCAACGCTTCCCCCGCCCTCTTTCTACTTCCGGCCACTTCCTATTGGCGGAACGCGACGAGGCGGTGGGCAGCGATTGGCTGAGCCGCCGCGACGTCTGACGCTCTTTCAGGCAGCGTGACGCAGCTCTTGGGAATTTGAAGAGCGGAGTGGGTGGGACTTCCGGCTACGTAACTTCCGGCTACGGGGCTTCCGCCGTTAGCAGGGGCCCAGCAGCACCAGGAGGACTTGTGTAAGTCCCTGTGCTGGGGTCAGCCGGTTCTGCTGGGGCAGGGTTGTAAGGTGTTGGGTTTTTTAGCTATTAATTATCTTTTTCCCCCCTATTACAATGTAGTGGTCACTCAGATTCTTTTTCCAATTTAATAATTGGAAATTATTTAATATTGGAAATTGTTTGTTAAAAAAAAAAAGAATCTTTATTAAGTCTTTAACAGCAGGTGTATGCACACTATAGACATTTTAACATCAGAACTCCTACAGGTGTCACCACTGACACCAAACTCCCGTTCTTAACACATCTCACACGTAACAGAGGGAAAATACAACTCACCCACACAAACATGCCCTGCCCTTCCACCCTGCCAGAATCATCACGGGGCTGTTCCACAGCTCTGACCTCAGCCAGTGAGCAGGTCTGCCCTGCACTACGAGTTCCTGCTCACGACGCCCATCTGCAGGTGCTGGATGTTAATAGTGGTGCACGATACGTGAAAATATCCCCTCTGGTTCCTTCCCATCTCCAAGGGCGGCGAGGATACCTTCTTGTCTCCTCCTCTGGGCTAAAGCAGCGAGGGACTTGAATGTCTTTGGCTCATAAATGGCCAAATCGGCAATCATTTTCCTATTCAGCTCCACCTGGGTCTAAGTATAAGATGAATTGTTGGTTAAGGACTGTAATTTTTAGGAATAGCAACAACACTGCAATGCCTAGTAATTATCTGAGGTTTTAAGGCAAATTACCATTTTTTCCTACACTGTACAATTTTGGCACAGCTAGAGAACTGTCAGACATGATTACTCAGTCATGGGTGTCTCCTTAAGCCACTAATTTCTGTACTCACTTTCTCAAAAGTCTTTCCAATACAAACTAAGAAGCAAGGAACAAATCTCTCACGTTCTAAACTGAAGAACTGTATGTTTGCTTCTTCTGAATCTTTTAACAGAGAACCTGAGAAAAATATCCTTCACTGAGAAGCAACGATGTCTACCAGAATAAAAGGAGACTGAGAGAAGCAGGATTAGGGCAGAATTTAGTGCCTCAAGTGAGTACAACTTTCATAAGCACAACTCATTTCATCACTAGGAAGAAGAACAGTGCTGGAAGAAGTTCAGTCTCACAGAGGGAGCTTTTCCACTCATGCTCTAAGCTGTTATTGCCTGCTCAGGCTCTCATTTGGACATCTCCACCATTTCTCTTCAAGGACTGGCAAGAGGCAGCTGAAAACTGAGTTTCTTGCTGTTGCAGCCAGCAACCTTTTGATTTGTTTTGTCAAACTACATCTACATTACTCAAGCACGATCCTTACCTTAAACAGATTGCTTACAAAAGCTGAGTATTTCAAACCATGTTCAAGAGAAGCTGCTTCGATCCTAGTGATCCAGAGCTGAAAGTGTAAAAATTAACATATTGGGTGATAAAATATTATATAAATAAACATTTTGTGATGTTGATCTGCTCACAACTATTAAGTTGAACATATTCAGACCTTCATTTTTCTCAGTGCAACATACATGTCCCTGACTGTGAGCTTTTTGCAGATCACAGAGGGGCTATTACCTTAAATTCACAGCATTTTTCATGTTGGTAACACATTCTGAGAGACAATTCTCCCCAGAGAAAAGCCGCTATATCAGTTCTGTGCTTTTCCTGTTACAATGTTTACAGATAACAGTTTGCTATTTACCGCTCTTAGGAACCTTTTCTTCTGTTTTCTGGCCTGTGTTGACTTCACAAAAGCTCTCCGAACATTTCGTACAGCCAACTTATAGCAGCGGTTCTTCCTTCCACGAAAATGCTGAAATAAAAACAAGATATTCTTGTTAACTTTAAAGCTATTAAATCCTTCAGTAATGCTAATGTATGCTTGTTTGCATTTCAAACCCCTTCATAACAAGCTTCGCAAGACATGACCATCAGCTAAGCCTGCAGCTGGCATGTACTGAAAATATTCTTTCATCATTTTACAATTGAAAACTGAAAATTTGGTTCAGGATGAAACCTTTGAGTCCAGCAGGATGGAGAGAAAAGCCGACATCACTTTAGGCTGTGCTTTCAGGTGGAGGGCAACTGATGCTTTTGAACAACCTCTAAATCTTCATCATTTATCCCCATTCCTGAGTTCCCTCTCAGTTTTGTCCACAGGGATAGGACAAGATCCTCTGCTAGCACTGTCACCCCTGCATCATGACAGGTCATTGCTGTATGGTCAGTGGAATAACTGTGATCTGAAATAACTCGCACTGCTGCTGCCATCACTTAATTGAACATTTCCCAGCTCAGTTCTGCAGCAAGCTATACCTCTCGCCAGGATGCCAGCCTGCCCCTGGAAAAGGCTCTTCCCCACCTGAAGCACAGCAGTCAAAACTTCAGTTCAAATCCCCACTGTGAAACAGTGCCTTTCACCTACCAAAGCACACTTAAACACTGGGGGGAAACCTGTTCCTTCATCCAAATAAAACCAAACCCCAAAATCAGCCCTTGCAGGCTGCTTCTCCCGTGCTGCTCACCCCTCCGGCACAGAACCCTCCTGCTCCTCACGCATGCTGAAGCAGCCCCAGGCCTCCAGCCTTATTCATACACCAGGGCCACGCAAAACGCTGATTCTTTTTTTTTTCCAGCCGCCTCCAGGGATCCACGGGGACGAGCACCCGGGCCGGGCCGCACTCACCCGGGCATACTTGAGCACCTCCTGCACCCTCCAGAAGCGATCGGTCAGGCGGCTGCGCAGCCACAGCGGTACGCTCAGCAGCACCATCTCCCCGCCGACGGCACGGCAACGCCGCACCGCCCCGGCTTCCGGGGCGGGCACTAACGGGGACGGCCCCGGTCCTTCCGCCTGCTGTGGTCTGCTCTGAGCCGCGCTTGGCCGGGCTGGACCGGCCTGTCCAGGCAGCGCCGAAGCGGGCCAGGCTGTGCCGGACCAAAGTAGGCCTCGCAGAACCGGACTAGGCCGCACTGGACCAAACTAGGCCGCGGCAAATCGGTCTAGGCCGCACCGGACCAAAGTAGGCCTCGCCGAACCAGGCTAGGCCGCACCGGACCAAACTAGGCCACACCAAATCGGGCTAGGCCGCACCGGACCAAAGTAGGCCTTGCCGAATCAGGCTAGGCCGCACCGGACCAAAGTAGGCCTCGCTGGACTGGGCTAGGCCTTGCCAGACCAAACTAGGCCGCACCAGGCCTGGCTAGGCTGCACTGGACCAAACTAGGCCGCAGCAGGCCCAGCTGCACTGTGTGTCCCCGTCCCTGCTGCCCCTCTGGGATAACGAGGACATGGAGCTGTATGATGGTTCCTTTTCACTGCTGCTATGTCACCGTGCACATTTAATGATGGATTTTAGGGTTTCAGCCCCAGCTGGCTTCGTCTTGACCTGCTCTTCTTCTAAAGATTGGGATTTCACTGGGTGTGTCTGTTGCATGGGCGTTAAAAAGAATGATTCAGTTTGTGCTGAAGTGAGTTTAATAAATATTAATTAAATGAGCAAACCCAAAAACTCTCGCTGTCTATGTTTAATTTGGTGTTTGCATTTGTAGCAAGTTCTTTTAACTCAGCACTGGAGTCAGCCATTCAGCCCAGCTGGAGTGAGGCTTCCCACATGCTGGGTTCCAATCACTGCACAGCCGTGGTGAGTTACCATAAAGAGGGCAAGTAATGTAGAACTCAGTGCTGGTGGTACATCTGGCTGTGTTTTGTGCACGAGAGATGGTGAAAAGTGAAAAATTGCAAACTGACAAACCACAAGATGGGGCTGTTGTGATAGGCTGCAGAAAAGTTACTTAGCAGTGAGGGTCTGCCCTTAGAGAAGACATCTACTGACTTTAACACACCACTCTGAGCATCTCAAAGCAACGATGCTCCTGTTAGTAACTGTTCCCTATGTTACATCAAGACACCTTTCCCACTCTGTGGAACTCAAACATAAGACAGCAGTAGTTATTTAGGTTAGGATTTGAGTTGCCTGGAACAATGTTTGCTGTCTTTTCGTGACTTAAGTCTCAATTTGATTGTATTTTCTAAAAGGCTTGTTGGTGGCGGTTTGTTTTTTTTTGCTTTTCACCCTCTATGTGTGTCTTATCCTTTCTCCAGTTAGAGGGCTTAACTCAGACTTGAAAAATACTAGATATTTGAACCAGGAGCTGCTGGCAGCCATTCACTATGCTGTGACTCTTCAGGAGCCTCCATGCCATTTGTCATATTTATTACATCCGATGCCATCTGTTTTCCTGCATAGATTCAGGGCTTTATTACCACCATGGCTGGCCTGTGCAATAACTGAATGCAGGATGTATGCTATAGTTATTTCCCTGTGGACGTCTGGGTAGGTCTGTGCAGACATTTCACATTTTGCAGCTTAAGGGAAAGCTATTGGCTTCCGTTCTCCCTTAGGAGCCATTCAGCCTGAGAGAGTGGTGAGGAAATGGGTAGAACAAGATCAAAATGGGCTTTTCATACAATGTGACTGTTTTAAAGGTCATTCCTCCCTATATTTTTTCATCTCTTTCTCTCTCTTTCTCTCATACATGAATTCATTAGTAGAAAGGAGATAGGCTCATTTGTGGTCGTTGAAAAATGTTGACGACTGATACTGACTCATGGGTCTGAAAAGACACAGAACACATGCAGGCTCTGTTCTCAACCTTGCCACTGGCCTCCTAACTGATAGAGCAAACAACTTCCCTTCTCCATGCCTCAGTTTCCACATGTGTGAAAGGAAGGGTACTCATACTGCTCTTTGAATATCACGCCTGCAATTGCACTGGGCAAAACCTGAACGCTTGTGCTAGGTATTATTCCAAGCCTGTGGTAACACTCTTGCTCCAGATCTTTTGTCTCTCCCAATCTTAAATTATTCATTGCTACAGTGAGCCTTTTGAAGAATGTGAACGTGAATTCTCCATTTATGAAATGTCTTCACTGTGCCCTACACTGTACATGCTAAGCAGGTTTGCATCCCTTGTGTTTTTCCAATCTGATTTAGAAATCCTTTCGTGGCACAGCTGGGAAATCATTCCAGGATGTGCTTGATGAGAAGTTTCACTGGCAGTCACTTAGAAGGTTTTCACAGTTTGTTCCTTTTCTCCCAGGAAAGTGACTATCCAAACAGAGGTGCTCCTGGGGTTTGCAGTTCTGTTAAAATAGAAATCGATCTGTCAGCCGAAGTGCTTTTGAAATTGATTTAATTTTTTTTTATTACATAGCACAGTTTTCAAAAATATTTCAGTGCCTGACATTCAAAAATGAAAAGGACCGTTTTCAGGTTTGACAGACAGTTTTCTTTCTTTTTTTTTTAAACTTACAATTCAGAGCCTGGGTAAGTTACTTTATAATCAGCTTAGATAAGGAACAAATCAGGCTGCAGGCTGATGGCAGAGCCTATTTTTAACGTTCCCCTCCTCACCTGGCACATCAGCTTTAATTTTTTTCTTCGCTGTGAGAGCTCAGAGATGGAATAAATAACAACAAACAAAGCAGATGTCACCTTCAGCACTAGTGCTAAAGCAAATAAAATGACTCAAGAAAAATCTAGCTGAAGTCATTCCTGGTAAGAAACAGCACAGCTGCCCAGTGCTTTGTGTGGAGAGTGGGTTTCCCAAGTGATGCTAAGTCTTCCCTTATTGCTACCTACAGGTGAGGGACTTTTCTCTGCAGTCAGGAAACACCAAGCATGGAATGCATCCAGTTGGAACATACCAGGGGAATGGCCACCATTCAACCCTTTGGGTGAAACAGGCACGGTACAGAGCACGAGAAGCAAAGTGAGTTCCCTTGCTATGTCTGGCTGCTGTGTCCGTGGGAGATCTGGAAGGCAGTCCAGAGAAAACACACTTCATGGAAGGAATGAGAAGAAGCACATGGCTGGAGAATGCCCAGGAAGCAGAGTGTGTCCCTTCAGGAACAGATGGGACTAGCTTGCATGCAGAAATGTGCCTGCTGTTGTTTGTTCCCTGCTGTATTTCAGGAATAAATGATTCTTGTGCCACTTCATAAATAAACAGGATTATACTGGAGTTAGTGGCTCCTTTTTTCATTTCCTCCTTTTCAAAACATCATAAGAAAGCTAGGACTTTGCATAATTAATAAACCTTTCAGCATCTTTTCCGCAATTAGGCCTGAAAAGACCCTTTGTATCTCAAAGCAGGATGGTGAGAGATGTGCAGCTGAAGATCCATCCAGGACCTGAGGAACCAAGTCTGTGCTCATGGAAGTGAGTCACAGACTGTGACCCTCAGACTGATTTCTCAATTTCACCTTGTCTTGCTGTTCTTCAGGGTGTGTCAATGGTAAGGACAGAACAAGGTGTTCTTTGGCTGTGAGGGTTTGTGCTCCTAGTATGGATGCTGCACCTTAATTGTGAGCTGCACTCAAGTGCAGACTGGTTAGGGGAATTTTTATTGCTAGATGTTCAGGAGGTGGAGATCACGAGACTTCTGAATGCTGGATAGGTTTAACAAGAAGAGCCGTAGAAAAATAATGAAGTGGTAAGTGAATCAACTAGTAATTGTAATAGCTAGGAGAACTGCATAACCAATGTGGATGGTGCCGAGCTGTTTTTAAAACTCCTTACTTGTTTCATAAGGCTTCATTCTTGCTGGTATTTGAAATCAATACCAATTTTCTCACACCGCTCTTCAATCTACTTGAGTCTTCAAGCCTACACTTCAACGCTGATTACATGTGGCAGACTGCAAATGGTCTCAGGATGTCTCACTTTGTACAAACAGCATTTGACAGTCCTGAGCCCAAGGAGGGAAGGTACTGGGAGAACTGGGAGGCTTCCTGAACATGCCTTCCCTCAATTCAAACACCACGAGCACAGATTGAGAAGTCTCTCAGCCCTTTCCTAGTGCGGAATTTCTCTAGGAAGTAGCACCAAATGGAAGATAGGACTTCTGGATTCCTTCCCTGCTGTTCTGTGCTGAGTTCTGCCTTCTGGTAAGACCTGTGCACCTCCTGGAAGAAAGTTTTCTTCCTCCTGCACAAGTGAATTCATCTGAAAGGTGATATAAATGTAGAGATAGCAATGAGTTCTTAAATAACATTCATCAAATTAGGTAGGTAGAATAAGTGATCATTACTCTGCCTTCAGCACAAGAGTACATCAGTGTGCTCTGCAGACAATAACAGTGGTGAGTGCAGAGAACAGAAGGTTTCTAAGCTATATTGTGATTATTATCAATTACTCCAAGGCATTTTAATCTAGAGAGAAAACGTAGAAAATGAATCACGGGCAGAATAATAATTTCAGTTCGAAAGAGACCATCTTGCCCTGGGAATGTATGGTTTGAGTGTGGCTCCTGGGTGCTGTGTGCTAAATCACTTGTGAGGCAGATGTAAGTGATTGGCTGGCACAGAAAGCAGCTTCAGAAGCCACACTGTAAACAGAGCAGTGCTGCGAGGCTCTGAGGAAGGCACTGCGTGCATTGGAGCACTGTGACAGCGGGGAACAGAGAGCACTGAGACCACACACTGCTCCCATCTCTGCTTCCATCTCTGCCTGCTGTGGGCAAGGACTCCATTAAGGCAGAGGGGAGGGCAGCTCTGCTTCGTTATCATCCCTGGGCATTTCGTTTGGATGAGAGTTGAGAAGGAATATTTCCATGGGTACGGGATGAGAAGCATGAAAAGGTGATTTAAAGTGGACGACCTGTCTGGAGGTGCTGGTGTTGCTGGCAAACAGCAGTGCTAAGAGTTGGAGGAAGAGGATGAAGGCAGGTGCCCTCCTGAACCGAGCTACCTATCAAAGCTGAGAGCAACTGCTGGAGTCGTACTCCTGGGAAGAACAACAGGAATTCAGGGGTGCCATGGATTCAGAAGCAGAATTATAGCTGTTGCCAAGCTGCCTTAAAACGGAGATAGGACACTACTGGAAAACAACCTAAGAAAGAACAGTTTGTCCTGGGAAAGCAGGTGGCCAAAAGGCCGTTCCTTCCTTGCTCCATTACGCTCTCTGGCAGTGTTCTTGTCCGTATGTGCAAGAGCTAGGAAAAGCCTAGGCAGATCTGTAGCCAAAGCAAAAGAAACCACTTTGAAAAAGGTTTGGAGCATTCTTGCAACATGGCTGACCAGGAGACCGAGGACTTAGCAGCAGAAAGCCTCTTGGCCAAGTCTAAGATGCATCCCAGCCTCCCACCGTATGACATGGATGACCAGCTCCTTCCCAGGGAGCCACGGAGCACCTGTGGCTGCTGGACATGGGCTCTGCTGATAGCCACCATGAACCTCTTAGTCTTTTTCATCAACTTGCTCCTGATGCTTGTTATCTTCACCATCGTGTTGCTTCCCACCATTGTGGTCGTTTACTTTGGTTTCCAGTGCCACTCTCGGGTAAGTAAGTATGCTCCATTTGGAATGGAAGTTTGAATAGGGAAAACTAAAGGGTAAAAGAGCTCTGGTGGTGTTTGCTACTTTCCATTTAATTAACTTTTTCACAGTGATTGACATATTTGATCTTCCTAAAAAATAATTCAGTATTAATAAAGCCTAGCAGAATCTGTAATCCCTCTTATGCCTGATTACAGATTCAGATGTTTCTGTACAGTTTCTCACTTGTAACCAATGTATTTGCTTGGTCATTTGCATGGTGCCTGCTCCATGTCGTTGCTATCCTCTGGATTTCATTATTCCAAGAATACCCATGAATTTCCTCTTATGTTTCCATAAATATGTTTGGAATCTGTTGAATAAGTGGATGGCAAGAAACAATTTCCCTGTTTTCCTCACCAGCAATAGCTTTTAGAGCAGCTCAATCTGGTTTCTCTTGCAGGTTACCCAGAGTTAGGAGGGTTCTCTTCCTGCTTTGGGGAGGGAAAAAACAAACCCTGCAATACTTCCTCCCAGGAGGGAGAACAGGCTCCAAAAATAGATGCTGTCGGCCACCCCACTCCACAAAATCTGAACAAAGGGAAGACTTTGAATCTTCTCAAAATGATATATTTACCCGAGAAACATAAAAGGAGAAGCTTGTTACTTGTTTTTTTTTCCTTCCTTCTTAGTGAAGTCTGTGCATCCCATCTAGTCAGCCAAGTCCTTGGGACCTCTGAGTGAGCAGATCCTGGAGTGAGAGAGAATGTTTCAGCACACAGACCCTTGGTCTTTGCAAAGAGACGATTGGGATCATTGGCCTTGGAAGACCCCAAACTACCCCTTGTACACACAGGGCTCTGCTTGATGGCTTTGGGCTCTGAGGAGCAGCAAAAGGTTTTTGAGTAAAGCAGAGTACATCAGTCCTGAAAGCAACTGCTGTTAGCTGCAAGGAGTCTTTTAACTCAGATTCATCTTTTAATAGGGGTAGATGGGGAATGCTGCAGGATGGCTTGACAAGAGCAGCCCTTTGTCCTCAGGCTATTTCTGTTCTCTGCCTTCCTCGTAGCCAGAGGCTGATTTCTGCACTGCAGAGCCATTAGATGGATTTATTTATTTTTTTGAATGTGATTGTGCTGCTTCTACTGCAGAAAGCATATAGAGAAAAGAAAAGAGAATGGGGGGGAGAGGGGGGTGAGAGCTGCCCATGTCATTTGTTAGCACAGAACCAGTGAGTGCCTTGGCCTGGTGCTGCTGCTGCCAGCAGGAAGGCAGGGCTGTAAGCCCCAGAACCAGGGCTGTGCTGAGTGCCCTACAGGTGAGCAGGACCTCTCTGCAGGTGTTGAAGTGCTGAGAGACCCAAATATGTACACGGTGGTGTGTAGAAGATGGAGCACAAAGTAGGCTTGGGAATCTGCAGCCCACCAATCTATCTGCAGGACCCAACATTTTTGCTGCATTTTATTTACTTAACTGTAATTGCCAGCATGCTGTGCCACCCACGTCGGTGCAGCAGCAGGAGGCCTTTTTATTTGGTTCCCAGATATTGAATGCTAAGGCGTGCTATTATGGATAACTTAATAAAGACGGTTTCCTGCTTCAGGAGCAGTGTGCCACTCTTGTCTCACAGCGATGCCCGAGTAATTGAAAGCCTGATTAAAGTGTTGTCAGTCATATCATGTCGCTTGAGGACTGCAGAGGGAAAGGCAGCCGTGCCTCATTGGGAAGGCACTGAAACTCAGGGCTGCTTTGGTCCCTGCCCCTATCCACCAGCTGCTCTGTGACAAACTCCCTGTGTTCCCACAGGTGCTGCACTCCACTGCCCGCTACTGCAGAACCATCCTGGATGACAACAGCTCCTCGGCCCTCATCATCCTGGGCTTCGTCATCATGTCGCCCCTCATCGTGGTGGCCATGGCCACCTACTGCAGCCTGGCCAGGCGCCTTCGCCTCCTCATGTGCTTCCAGCCGTGCAGCCGGGCCCTGTACAAGGGTGTGAAGTGGCGCTGGTATGAGGAGGGCGGTCTGTGCGGCTGTGCCAGGGGCTGCAGCCCTCATGTCAAGGCCTGGGTCTGAGCCAGAGGCTCCATCCCACCCAGCGTGCCCTCCTCCCTATCCTGACCCTCCCCGCTGCCTCCCAGCATCACCCTGAGACCCCTGTGGAGCTGTGCTCGTTGTGAGCAAGAGAAGTGTTCGTGAGCCACCTCCTATAGCTTTGTCTATAACGTAGTAGATTGCTGCCTGCCACCAGGGAGTGATTGTCAGTGCAGCTCCTTGGTGTTAAAGACAACGTGCAACAGAATGGGAACTCCTCCAGGACCTGCTGTGCTCATGGCAGCTCTATTTCCAGTCTTGACAGCATGGTCACAGAGGTCTCCTTGGGTTTGGCTGCTGCTGGGGAAGCATCCAACCATAAGGAAGCAGCTGGGGTTTCCTTCAGTGCTGGGCAGTCCCAACCTCTGTAGGTCACTGCTTTTACAGTGCTGGAGATCTGCAGAGTTCCTACGCACCAGATGTTCTTCCCCAGTTAACAACTCCTTTTTCCCATAGCCTGTAGCAGTGCTATGCTCGTTTTCCTGTCCCTGGGCCAGGTTGTTGGGCTGGCTGCAAATATACACACTGTTCTTTGGGTCTGTCCCCCTCCAGCTGCTGATCTGAAGCGTGCTTGTCTGGTGATAGCTGGTGGGTATTAACCTGCAAATCACTCTTTGTCCTTTGCTGTGGTTTTGTTCAGCTCCATTTTAAGGCTCCTGGCAGGACAAGCTGGAGATCTCCAGTGGCCTCAGGGTCACTGCAGGCTCTTCCAGGGCTGGGTAAGAGATCTCAGAGACAGTGCCTTGCTCTGAGACACCTGGATATAGCATGAGTGCTGCACAATGCGAAGAGTGGATGTGAGAAGGTATGGCAGCTGGATGTAGGACTGTGTGATGCTCCAGGTGGTCCCACTGGAGCAGGTTTGGACCAGATGATCTCCAGAAGTCATCCCCAGCTGTGTTGTGATGCTTTTCTTTAAGTCCCAATGGGTTCAGGCACAGCATCAGTGGGGCTGTGTGCTGCTGACCGCTGCGAGCTCCGTGCTCCCCCCGCTGCTCTTCCTGTCTGCCAGCTATTGCCATTGCAAGTGCTATGTGTGAATAAAGATCATGCTGAATCTCCACTGGAGGAGTTTCTGTTCTGTCTCATAGTACAGGCTGCACCAGAACCAGCTGGCTGCAGCCCATTGCAAACTCTTGTTCTATCCTCAAATAATCAGTGGTGGCTACGGATGAAAGTGGATTGGATTGTAGCACAGGCTGGTACTCAGCCCAGCCACCAAACAGATGGGGACAGGGAAAGCTGGAGGTAAATCAAAGCTGGAGCTTTGAGCAGTTAGAGCCATTGGTTGGGGCTTTGGCCATTGTGTTGTTTTGTGATGGTTATAGGCTGAACTCCGGACTCCAGCAGAGCTCTGTGCTGTTGGCCAGCAGTGTAATATATCAGCTTTGCTGACTCCCTCTGAATGTACAACTGAGCTGTTCTGCCAGCCCTTGTCACCATTTAGTCCATTCTGGCAGCTGCAGCAAACCAGTCTCAGCTAAATCACCTTCACAGTGCTTCAGGTGAAACTGGTCTGATATGTCTCATTTACAGTTCAAATTACTGCTGAATGCTTCTGTGTACTGAGTGAACAAGACTGTTCCAGCCCATAGCCTGAATGGTTGGAGGAACACAGATTTTTGCATTTTAAGGCTATTACCATTGTTACAGGACTTTGCAGGGTGGGAGCACAGAGTAAACATTCTTGTTCTTTTCCTGGTCTGACCTGAACTCACTTCCCAGGGTGCAGAACCTGACCAATAACTCTGCTGGAAGTCCCCTTCTGCAGCTCCATAGGGCATCTTGCAGAATATCATACAGTGTATATGCATCAGAGAACTCCCTGGACTATAAAGGAAGAAACACCTGCATTCTTCTGTCAGCTGGAGCTGGAGACACTTCTCTGCATCACAGCAGATCTCAGGGTAAGCTCTACCTCAGGGATGCCCTGGTGCAGCAAAACATGACTACAGCACAGCAGTGAGACTGCAGCCCTGAGATCTCTGTCTTTAGAACAGAGGCACCCTTGATGTCCTCTGCCTTGGGGCAGCTGTGCCAGCTGGGGACTGCGCCTGCAGATGCTGCAGGAGGCTGCTGTGTGTGCTGTGTGTGTGCTCCTCAAACCCTCACATGGGCTTTGTTCCGGAGTTCAGCACAGCTGAGCCTGGCATCCTTCTGAAGAGGAAGGCAATTTTCTTTTTTTTCTTTTTTTTTTTTTTTTTAATCAAGCCTCTGGTCTGATAAGAGGCTACAAGGGTTTTGAGCCAGGAGTATTCATTTTCGCTGTGTGAATTTCCAAGATTAAAAATAATAATAATAAAAAAAAATTACCCAGAAAGAGCTGAAGGTACTGACAGTCAGTGCCAAGCAGGCAGCTTACCTTGAGCTGGATATATCCCCAGCATGAATCACAGGCAAACAGCTGCTTTGTGCCAGATTTATGACAGGTAGCTACGAGCACAGTGTAACTGTGAGCTCTCATCCTGTGAAGGTGAAGAGAAAGAGAGAAAGCATTAATAACCCAACTCGTGCTGAAATGGGGCTAATATTTCAGAGATGCTGCTGTGCATCACCTCATCCAGCTCTGCTCCTTGCTGCCTTCGTGGAAGAGCTTTTACCTTTCCCTGACGGTGTGCATTTGCATTGATGTTTGCAGCTGGCTATGGGAGAAAAGCAGCAGAGGAGGGCAGGGGAAGGACAGCAGCACCTGGGGTCTGGGAGTCTGGCTGTGCTGCAAGAGAGGTGTCTGCTTTGTGCCTGTAGGGTTTTGGGGTGAGGATGAGGACGGTGTGAGGATTGTGGCTCAGCAATGCTGAGGTTTCTGGAATGCTCTGCCTAGGGGGAATTTGGGCATTGATGGCGTGGGTTCCCCACTCCCAAGTTGGTTTGGAAGTGAGAATGTAGTCCTGCTGCTGCTGCAATGGGTGCTTTGGGGGGTGTTTGTGGAGTGCAACGTGGAAAGCAGGAAAACAGCAAAACCACGATTTGACTGCTAACAGAAGGGACAGAAAAATAAAATCCAAAGGAATGGAGCCATCACAGCAAGTGGGCTCATTCTTCACAAATGTAACAACACACCAAGGGTGCTTGCTGGCTGCTGACAATGTTCTGTACCAAATTACTGGTGGGATCCATACTGACAGATGGATGAACCAGGGGGAGACGAGGGAAGCTCTTTTTTGTGGAAGTTTCCCCTTGTGAGGAAGTGCTGCTCCGGTCCATGCAGCCCCACAGTGCTGGGCGGATTGTCTCACCCCTCTGTTCTGCATCCTAAGCCATCCTGCTGTGCGTGAGCACTTATAGAAGCTCCATGTACAAATTACATGTGGATTTAATATGACAGAAGTGAATGCTAACAGCTTCCACAAGTGGCAGGAGGAAAAGCTGCTTCTGTCATGCAGGTCCTTAATTCCCATTCTGTGATTTATTCAGAGAGTGAGGGTCAGGGATGAATAAGCTCAAAGGCCTCCTGAAATAAAGAACAAATCTCAATCACACAGGGATGGCTCTGGTCACTGAGAACCAGATCCAATGGGAATCTCTGGCACTGGTACCCAGCAGGGCTCAGCTGCTCCTGGCAGAGCTGCAGTGCATTGCCAAGAGCTCAGGGCATCATTCTCAGTGTCATCTCTGCCAGATGGACTCCATGTGCCTCATTCTCCTGATCTCCCGAGTAACTCTGTAGGCTAACTTGGCAGGGATCTGCGTGGTAATACAATTCCACTGACATATATGCTGGACAGCTTCTTTTGCTCTCTTTATTTGTATTTCTGACTGCTTAATGGTAACTTGAGAGTCTTCAGGGAAATGTCCATTGTCCTCCTGCAACACCCTCCTCTGTCTTGGAGCTAACTGGTCACCAGTGATGATTTCCAGCTTGGGAGAACTCTGAATGAATGGAAACAATTAAGGAGCAACTAAGCAGTGGGTGCCTGCCAAGGGTTTGCACCCAGCAAGCTGATCCTGCAGCACAGTTCATGCTGCACCCTTATCCTGGGGATGGTCCCTGGGCCCTGATAGAAGCTGCTGTGCAGGTAAGGAAGCAAGCAGTGATGTAACCCAGCTGTGCCAGCACCAGTGTGCCCTGCAAACCAGTCCCTTACGTGGCAGTGAGCAGTGGGAGGCAGTTGGGAAGCTGTGTGTGTTTAAATGAGCCTCTGGGCACACAGAGCTGCTAAAACACAGCAGAGCTCTGAGGCCATCTGTCAGGCACGCGTTGCTGAAGGGCTCTTTGTGGAAGAACTGTAGAAGAATATGAAAATAAATAAATTACGTAGCCCTCCAAATCAATAGTAGCACAGAATGGCTGGAAGGGTGAGCGTGGCAGATGCTGCTAACTACTTCACAGTCCTCTTTGAGAGCTAGAAACTGCTGTCCAGAAAAACCTCTCAATCACTCAGAGGTCTGCAGGGGAAAACACTTAGAGGTCTGCAGGGGAAAAAGCACCAACTGAAAGAGAAGTGGAGAGCAGCACTGTTTCAGGGCTTGGGAGCAAGATTTCACTCTGCAGCCGGCAGTCCTGACAAAGAGGGGTACCTGGGCATCACCAACACGAGTGTTTCTGAGAAGCAAAGCTTTGCTTTGGGGAACTGATGCCAGCAAATATTGCCCCAAGTAACTCAGCATGGCTGTTTTTCTTCTTGAGGAATAAAAGCCAAGCTCCCCAAACCCTAACCCTATGCGTGGAGACAAGGGATTATGCACAGACCATGACAAGCCCAGAGCACTCAGCACAGCTGGGGAAGCTCAGCATTTGTGTTTTCTTCTCCCCCCATGCCTTGTCCTACCCCCAGCTCAGCCAGGAACAACGTGGACTTGTTCTGCAGCTCCCCAGGCAGTGCCAGGAGGAGCTTTGAAAGGGATTCTGCAGGAAAGCAGGAAAACAGGAGCCTTCTGCGGAGATGTCTTTTGGGTTTGCTGCACCCAAAGCACATGGAAGGTAATGCAGATGGACTCTGTGGTACTTTACATCCTGACTGTGAGCCCGCAAAGTTCTCACATGGCCTCAGTCCAAGCCTGGCTCAGCATGCCACCTGGGCTCTGACCCTAAAAGTTCTTGCTGAGTTCATTCCCTGCATTCTCCAGCCTCCAGGAGCTGCACGAGGTGCCCAGCCACGCAGCAAACCATGCACAGGTGCTGCCTCTGCAACCCCATGACAGCAGACACAGTGCTGAGCACGAGTTATTCCTCCTGCTCACCTGGAAGCACAGATCTGCTGCAGCTCGTCCTCATCAGTAGGGTTAATATCCCAACAATGCGCTAAAATTACCCTTTTGTCATCACATTTTTATCTGCGTGGCACCAAGCAGGCAGCTACGTATGTTAGAGCCTCTGGGGAGTGTTGCAATCCCACCAACATGTTAGTGACTGCTCTGCCCATCTGCACGGGCTGGCAGCTACAGGGATTGTCGGTGCCAATAGATACCCAGATAACAGCTCCCCCTGCACCCCCCCAAGTCTGTCTCCAGTGGCTGTAAAGGCGTGAGAACTTGCCCTAGGAGGATGCTAGTGGATAATACACAGTGAAAACCACAAGGAGATGGAGCTGGCAAAGCTGGGGGCTGAAGGAGTGGGTGGGAAGGGAGACCTTTGTTTGCAGAATGAAGCAATTGGCTGCAATGTGTATCCCTGTGCTTGCGGAGGGATGCTCAGCAAAGCACTGGGAAGCACCACTGGGTCGCACCAGAGAACCTGATGTGCTTTGCCCCCTTGGACGGAGCAGGCAGGATGTGCAGGGCTGGACTTGCTTTTCAATGGCTTGCACAAAACACAAGGAGAGATAAGTAGCAAAGAAAAAAAAATAACACATTAAGAGGCAGGCTGGGATGCAGGAAGAGGTAGCGCTGTCTGGTTCATCGCTCTGCTTTCAGCAGCCGCCAGTTTCGATCGTGCCTGCACTCATTGTCTCCCAAGCACGCAGTTGAGAGCTGAGGAAACCAAGCCCTAACCCCTAACCAGATGAGCAGGGGTAAAAATAGCAGCCAGGGGAGCAGACTTCCTCCCAGACACAAACCTCTTGCTGCTGAAGGCCACAAATCTGTGCTGCGTCCCGGCTGCTCACGCACCCAAGGCTGCTTTGGCACCAGTTGGGATGTAGGGCTGGGGTCTGCCTGCCTTATGGGGACAGCTGAAGAGCCTCCTCTGATGGCTGATCCACCTGCCTCCTTTGCTGCTCTGACTTTCTGCTACCTGGCATCTTTTACTTTGTTCAGCTTTAATGGCCTTTTGGTTTCTATTTTCGCTGTGGTTATCTTGGCCCCATGCTGGCTTCCAGCCCTTCTGTGCAGAAAACTCTTTTCAGCCCTCTGGATCCCTTTCCATCGCCTTCCTGGCTCACCCCCAAAGCTCTGTCTGCTGCCACTGAGAAGTAAACAATCCTTCTACTCGCAGCACCTTATCTCCTCTGTGAGGACCCTTATCTCCTGCACAGAGCCTTGCATTTCTGCATTTGCTTTCTGGTCTCAGCTGTGCTACAGATGCTTAGAGGTCTGAAAATTCATAGGAGCATGGAGAGGAGACCTGTTGGTCACAGCCCACAAAGGTTTTCAGTTCAGGTTTACAGGGAAGCAGTCCATCCAGCCTGCTGCTTTGCTTCCTACCAAAACTAAGTGCTTTATGATCTAAAACCCCGGAAAAGGTTTGATTCCAGTTAGGATCAGAGCTGTAACATGATGGGGAAAAGATAACAGTTTTGCTGAGTTATCCAACGTGCATTATCACCTATAGCATTGCTCCTCATGTTCCGTGTACCATCTCCATCTCTGAGAAGCCCACAAAGGGAGGAGAGAGGAGACAGCTGCCCTGCAGGGATGCTCTGAGTGCCTTCCACAGGGAAAGCAGAGCAGCAATACCCCTGGCATGTGCCTGGAGGCAGCATGGACACATGGGGTAGGGTCTGCACAACAGGCACACAACAGGGTGTGCAACTGGGGCAACCACATGCCTGCAGCAGCACAGCAACAGCACCTGAGGCCACAGCTGGCTCTGCCTGGGGTGATGGCTCCTGCCCTTCGTTTGGCCCTGATCCCATTTTTCAATGGGCAGCTTTGGCTGTCCTCAGTTTTCAAGCACTAGGGCTGGAAAATAGCTGTGGAGATGGTGAGTATTTCCTCACTGCTTTTTCAGCTCAGTTCTTCAGCTGGGAAGGAGAGCAACAGCTGGAATGGCAAAGTTTTGTGTTGTCGGTAGCAACCAGGATTTGAGTTACGAGTGCTTACGGAGTGGCAGATTTCCAGAAGGATAACCTGTTTGAAAACCCTGCAGTGGGCTTCAGCTCCTCCCCAGCCTGAGCAATGCCTCTTTGATTCCTCTTTCCTCTCCTGATGGAAAGAAAGATGAGCAGTCGCACATCCAGAACTCAGCATAAATGCATTACTTGGAGCTATTTGGTGCTGCTTCATGCACCTGCTGAAACAGATGGGGATGAGACACCCTGTGAGGAAGACTGGCCCTTGGGCAGGTAGTAGGGTAAGAGAGGAGGCATGTGTTTGTTTGAAAAGGCTGAATGAGTGAGTCAGGGAGATGGCCAAGCATGCTTATTTCAAGGCAACTTGGTGCAAAATAGCTGCAGCACTCTGCAGGTTCCCCATGTCCCATGTTCCATGCCCCAGTCACAGACTGTGGGAGTCATCCAGTGCACGTGGAGGCAGAGCTTTGGGTCACTTGCTGTTAAAATATATGGCATGCAAGATCTAAATGTAGAGCTAAAGGGTGTGCCCAGACCTGGGTAATGCTACGAAGGTGAAAAATCTAAACTAGAAAATGCCAGCAGTGTAAATACATTACTGGCAGAGCTAAGCTGAGTTTGCAGAGGGTTGCATGGCCAGGAAGGGCAGCCAGACTTGCATGTAGCTCTGGGTGCTGCTCCTTTGCTTGTGCTGCACTGTGGGATGTGGGGGGGGTTGCAGAGCATTTCCCAGCTATTCAGGGGTTAAGGAGAGTTTCTATTAGGCATTGGAAATAGTATGGGGCGGAAGGGAGGTAGAACTGCCAACTGCCATGACTAATGCTGTGACATCAAGGTTGATGGAATATAGCTTCTTAATGCCACCCATACCTACAAGAGTAATTAATTAGTGCAGGCAAACCCATACAATCAACAGGTCTGAAAACAATTCATTTCTCTTCCCATTGTGAAGTAGACAGTGACAGAGCATTGCAGATGGCTACCAAATTGCCTCCAACCAAGTTTGTTTTCACATTTTCTGGGTTCGTTTCCAGCTGCAAGTGCTGGAAATAATTCCCCTGACCTAAATCCCAAAATATCCCGTTCGGCAGTGGGGAGCTGCCCATGCCTATGTGCCAGATGTTTGGAGGGGTTATGCAGTGTGCTGCACGGACAGCTTGCTAGGAAAGCTCAAACTGTACCTTCATCTGCTGGGGTCCTGGCCCAAGTCCCATTCTGCTGCGGGTGCGCAATGTTGGCTTCAGGAAATTTGGCAGCTTGTATGGATGTGGATAAATTCGGGTCTGAAATGAATAATTGCTGAAAAAGGCTTGTTTTTGTAACTCTTGTGGTAAACTGCATGCCATCCCTGCCCTGTCCTACCAGGAATGCTGACCCAGGGCTATGCAGCTGCCCATGTGCAGCTGCAGGGCTGGGATGCCTTGCACAATCTCATGCTCATACCAATGTGAGCCATGTGCCTTCCTGTAGAAAAGATGCTCCTCTGGGTTCCAGCTTGGGACCAGCCTTCTCAGAACAGCTGCAGGGAGGCATCCAGCCTGGCTTTGTACACAGAGAGGTTGTTGCTGGGAGCCTCCAAGGAGGGGTGGAGAGCAGACAGGACATCCCAGCTCAATAGAACCAGTGGTCTCCAAGGAAAGCATTTGCACTTTTATCCATGGGTCAGACATTACAGCACCCAGCTGTAGAACAACAGCCTCTTATCCCCCTAAATAAATGGGAATTGTTCTGCTTGCTTTGCATGCATCAAGTCACCTCTTTCTTTATGGGTTGCTGGAATTGCAACTATTTCCCCAGCCTGACATGGGAGGAGTACAAGACTGGCAGGGCTCATGATGGGAGGATGGCTGTCAGCAGTAGAGAATCCAGCTGAGCCCCCTGTGTCCCTCAGGCATGTTTCCTGGACAGGCTTTATCCTAGATTGTCTTGTTTATGAAACAGGATTTCCAACCTAGCCCCCATGTCCTACCTCTTCTTTCCATTGTAAATAGCAACCTGCTGATGGATGGATGGATCTCCTTTTTCCCCTTCCCTTCTCATCACTCCAAACTTGTTCTTCCCTTTCAATCTCGCTCTGGCTTTTGCCATTGACAAGTTCAGGCTGAATAACACGACTTCTACAGGCTGCTCACACGTTGCTGCTGCATGGCATCAGATGCAGCCATGTGCTGGGTGAAGGAGCTCCCAGTGTTGCTGGAGGAGCCCTGCAGACTGGGTAGGAGTTGTTCCCTCTCCTCCCACTCTCTCCCCAGCTGCTTTGCTAGGCTTACAACAAAAAGGATGATTGTTTTGTCCTTGGAGCCTTGCTTCTGCTCAGATGGCTTTGTCCCCCTACTGAGAAGGGCTGAAAAGATGCAGATGAGCAGTAATGAGCAACACTTCTTGTAGAGGCAGCCTTGTTCCAAGCGCTGGAACCGAAGTTCAGCTGAAGTGGAGAAATGCCCTCCACAGTGGGACTCTGCAAGTCCCTGTGCTAGATGGGTCTGGTTGTGCTTTTCTGCTGTAGCCACACATGTGCCAAGCCCATTGAATCACAGCACACCAGTTTTTGGCTAACACCTACGTTTAAACCAAACTTCTCGTGTCTCAAAGGCTACTGGCATAATCTGAACAGTACCTTTTATTTTCTGCCCCCACCAGAAGACTGCTGGCAGAGCTTGGGCTACAGAGGGTCTGATTGCCACCTGGCATGGGGTCTGATGGGAAATTGGCCTTGATATCCTCCGAATTCCAGGCTGGGAGCAGGGAGTGCAGCTTGGCTGGCGCTCCTGCAGCTGTGCGTGAGGTGGGGGCCAGGCTGTCCCCTCTCCTGGTAGGAACTCACAACCACGAGCCGCTTCCCCTTCCTGTTGTGACTGGATGCAGCTTGATGGGTGCTTGGAGGCCCGTTCATCAATGTCTTGGACAGCTTCCCCCATCTGTCAAACCAGGAGCCCAAACCCAGGATGATGGCCAAGCGTGCATCACACGGTGTGCAGGCTGCTCTCCAGGCTGCACATCGCTCTTGTACGTGTGTGCAGATTGCTCCAGATCATCTCCTCTCCCTTGGGTTGACAGGTCAAGAGGCTACAATTGTTGAGAGAGGCCAAGACCTGGCTGCTCTATAAGTCATAGCTTATTGTTAGCTGGGAATTCCTCAGGAAACAGAGTTCTAAGGAGGTTCTCTCAAAGTTGGCTTTTTCCAAATTGTCTGGGTTTCCTAACAGGATAGAGTCAGGAGATAAGAGTCGAGCAATAAGGAAAGCGATCCACTCCAAAGAATAGTCTTTGGATTAAAAACAGACAGCTGCATCCATACCTCATCTGTACTGCTTAAAGGTGGCTCCAAGTTTCAGAGCTTCTCTGGCTCCAGGAATGCAAAATGAGACCCCAGTCTGGGTCCAGCTGGGGAAACTGCAACGAAAAATGTATGAGGAAATGAGGCAGGAATCTGAAGTGTTGGAGGATCTCTGCTGGGGACCCCCAGATGACTCCACATGCAAAGTGGAGTCTGTGCAACCAGGCACGAGTGCTGTGTGCTGTTCCATCGATCTTGCCGTGCTCTCATAGAACCTCGTGGTTGCAAGCCAGGGATGCAGAACGTGGCTCTTGTACAGTCTCAGACTCCAGAAGTCAGTTGTTGCACATCCATATCTTCCTCTCCTTATTTTGATGTTGTGGCTGTTGAGCACGGGACTGGAGCAGTGAAGCAGTGAGCTCTCTGCTGCCAGCTCCTCCTTGGCAGGGTAGCTGACCCATGTGGACAGCCCTGGCACCTCTGGCATGGGGAGAGGATGAGGATACACTGCATGAAGGATGAAGAATTGCCACAATAACCCAGCAGCCATTTGCTCAGCCTGCTGCATGCAGCAGTGGGCCCTCTTCTGTAACTGGGAGAGACAGTGCCAGAGGTGCTGCCTATCCATGACCTACATTACAAGAGAAATCCAGAAGCCTCTTAATGAGCAATGAGCCACTTCTGATCCTGGTTTTTTTGTGGGGTTTTTTTTTTGCTGTTTTTCTTATTTTACCCGTTCACTACCGTGGGTCTGTGAGGCAGCTGCTCCCAGCTGTGAGCTGTCGGACAGATGATGCATAGAACTTCTCCTAAAAAGGAAAAGGTGAAACGGTTGGGTCAGAGGTGCCCTAAATTCAGATGGTGAGAGGGCTGGCACACTCAGGTCAGGTCCAAGAGCTTCAGCTCTGTTCTACGCTGCTGGCAGCCAGCCCTCCTGCTTATTTTCCACCTCTGTATCAGGTTGCTCTTTGACCCGCTCCTGGAACTCTGCAAATGATCTCACTTGTTCCTACGCATATAAAGCACTGCAGATCGCAGAGGCGAGGCGAAAGCAAGGAGCTGGTTGAACTCGGTGTCATTTTGTGAGCTCGTAAACAAAGCTGGCCCAGCTGCAGCTCTAAGAGTCAGGCTGCTACAAAGGGTCAGGTCCCACAGCACAGCTGCAAGGAGAAGGGTGCAGAGGAGCCATCTCCCATCACTTCTGTGCCTTACATGTGCTCCTCATAGACTTGGAGATCCTGTGGTGTGCCCCAGTTGGCTGGAGCTGGTGCTGTGATTTGTGACTAAAACAGCACTGGTAAGGCAGCTGCATGCTGGCATCAAGGTCCTCTTAGTGTGCTGCCCTCAGGGAAAGGACAGGGAAGAGGGGACTCTTGTTTGTGACATTTCTCTTCCCAAGTAACCTCTGCATGTGTTGCATGAGGCCCCAGTTTCCAAGAAGTGGCCGAACATATGCCTTCTATGGAAGCAGTGAATGAACTCCTTGTTGTGTTTTGCTTGTGGATGTGGCTTTCCTTCACTCCCAAAGCATCTGTGCTGTGACCTGTGGGTTCCTTGCTGCTGGTGGGTGCTCAGTTACTGACTGGGGTTGGCTCCCCCACCTACCATGGAGCCTGCTGTCAGCCAAGCTGTCCTCATCAGCAAGATGTCATTCAGTGGGTTATTCACACGTTCCAGTGTTATCAGCCACTGCCATCTCACTGGAATGTGATAAAAGTTGCCCTTTACAAGTGAAAAGGCCCACAATTGCTGTCTCTGCTTCTGAAATGCTGTGTATGACTCAAACCAACACATCCCTCCTCAGTCATTGGGTGACATGCTTCCTAAGAGGCACTGCAAGGAGCTAGCAGGATGCTATGTCTGCCTGGAGGATTGGAGAAACAAATTCCAGTTGGAAAAGCCCTTTAGGAAAGTGGGAAGGGATGCAGTGCATTGAGATCTATTCCAACAGAGGCACCCTGAGCTTGGCCATGGCTTTGGTCACTTCTCAGCACAGCACTCCCTCCCCTCTCCATTTGGCCTAACTTCTTCTTAGGGTAAATGAATGACAGCATCAATTAGTGCCTCCTTTCGTTCTGGTTTTTAGTTCACTGTGATGACCCACAGGTTCAGTGCAGTCACTTTGGTGTCTGGGATCCAGCTGAGGGCTGGCACTTTGTGACAAGCTGACTCCTTCCAAACCATCCAAGCATGCTTTGTCTGGGCCTCAAACAGCCCGAGGAGTTCACCGCATGGCATGCAGGAGCCAGAGGGGCTCAGATCCCTGGCATGAACAGAAAATTGCTCAGAGAACATTGTCCCTCTCTGCATTAGCCGTGTGACGTGCCTTTGTCTACCTGTGTGCTCGTTCCACAAATTCCTTCATTCCACATAAGCAGCTGAAACAGAAAACTAGGACACTGTGTCCTGGTGTGACACGGTGCTGGAGGGAAATAGCAGCAGGGCCCACACGGCGTTTCCATCCTTCTGGTTGCTGCCTGGCTCTGAAGAGGGTCCACAGCCACTTCTGCAGTGCTTGTGATGGGAAAAGGCCTTTCCAACGGCTCCAATGTGAGCAGCTGTGTTCTCTTAGCATAAAACCCTTCTGTGATTTTCTCCCATCTCCAAAGTTAAGGTGTAGTGCTGCTGCATGTGGTTGAAAATGTGCCGTGCTTCACCCTAGGAGTGATTGCAGCTCTGTGCTTCAGGATGCTTTGGGATGAAGCATCAGCCAGATCTTGTCTTGCTGGAGTACAATTGTTGGAGTCACTGGGTAACTTCTGAGGATAAATACAGCTGGGGAGTGTCAGGACTGAACTATTTTTGTAGTTTGTCTCCAAAGTCATAACAGAAATAAGAGCTGACTTGAATCTGCAGATGGCACGACACAGTGTTAACTGAGACCTGCCATCAAAGGGACCAATCCTGATGCAGTGGCACTGCTGGAGTCGGCAGAGTTCCCAATTCACGCCCTGCACAAACACAGCCTGCTGAGACCTCCACTGTGACACAGCCTGAGCCCCCACTGCCCAGCCTGGCTGCTGCCCACCTGCGGCTCCAGGGAAGCTCCTGCCCCATCCTTCTCCCATTGCTTACAGGGCTGCTTCACTTCCTTTCCAAATGGGGAATTTCCAAATTCCCATATATAGATAGCTCACTCCAAACAAAAGCTTTTATGTAGAGCTGAAGAAAGGCTGTGTTCCAAACCGCCTGTTTGTTCCAGCTGTGATTTGCCTCAGAGGATATTGCATCTATCCCGGCAGCTGCAGCCACCACCAAACTCCCCACGGGCAGAGCTTTGCCATACACTGTGTGTGCAAATCAGACCCTGTGATTTGGAATCAACCCGTGGAACAAGGAAGAGTGGGCAATCAAAACGTAGGGGTTGGTTGTTGGTGATACTTTTCTTCTTCTTCTTCTTCTCCTTTTTTTTTTTTTTTTTTATTACAAGTTTTAACTGCTCCTGAGCTGGATTATCACTTGGGCATGGTAGGAAGGTGATCACAATTCCCCTCGGTGAGTTTTGGTTGAGTTATGACAGATGAAGGCTATAAGCTGAGCCCTGCAGCCCCATTCTGGCCACAGTTACGTGGGATCAAAGTAGGGTGATGCTGCTGGCTCCAGAACATAGAGTGCATCAGCATGCGCAAGCACCAGCCTTACTGGAAACAAGACCTGTTCTTTACAGTAAAGTTTAAAAATAAAGTTAAATTGTGTGAGATCTAATGATTTTCCAGGCTGCTTTTTCCTGCTTCCTCCTACCCTAGCAGGACTTCTAAGGAAATAAAGGTTGAAATCTCTCCAGGCTGCAGGGTGTGAGACTGAATGGCATTGACATTGAAAAACTGACAAACAAAAAAGGAAATTATGAGCAACTCTTCTATGGGAAGTGTTCTTGGGAAGTGAGTAATGCAAGGAAATCATCTCCACATCCTCACCAACTCGAGTCCATGAGCATCAGCAATCAAGCTGTATGTGGATCAGCATAATGGATCTATGTGGATTTGAGAATTAGAGAGGCAGCTGATAGCACAAAGTGCCCAGAGGTTCCGTGAGCCTTGGTGATGGTAGGATCCAGACCAGACAGCTGGAGAAGCTGAGGCACTTTGGGAGCACTGCTCTTGGTATGACTTGCTTTGTGCAATCTTTCCCTGAAAGGCTGATCCTCAAAAGAGGCCACAACCAGACAGCTCTTGTGCTGGAGCACCTCTGCAGCACCCGGCCCTGCTAACCACAAGGTGTTCTAGCAGAGGAACTGCTGGGCTGATATTTATTTTTAATGAAGGAAGTCATGCCCTCCAAAATGACTTGGACAAACATGACAAGTGTACTTTCATGCCCTTGTGAAGCCCCAACTGGAGCACTGCACCCCAGATGGATGCCCAGAGCAGCGTGTGTGCCCCATCCCTGGAGGTGCCTGAGGCCAGGCTGGATGGGCTCTGTGCTGCCTATTCCAATGGGTGGCAATCCTGCCCACAGCAGGGAATGGGAAAGGAATGGGTTTTAAGGTCCCTTCCAACTCACATCCTATGATCCCACAGGTCACATGGTGGAGGATGAGAGTAGGGGTATCAAATTCTTCTGTGTTCCTGGGATGAAGCTTATTCTAGCCCGCATGAATCAGTGGGTGAGGCTGAGTCATTCCCCTAAGTTCACGACACATGGCTATGGGGTATCATACAACCTGATACTACAACGTTCCTTCTTGGTGCAGCTGGGTACCAAACCCAGCCCGTCTGTCTGAGGTGGGGCTGGGAGGAGAAGCACAAACAAGTGCCCATGACGTTTAACTAGCTGGCTGGCTCCAGGGCTTCCCGGTTGGATCTGATTTCTTGGGCCTGTCCTGACTTTCCATTTGCTTGATGAGTTTGGATATGATTTTTTCCAGCCTGCACAGCTCCTTGGCTCATAATTCCTGTTCGTTTCTTTATAGTCCCCAGGAGAGACAAAATCAAATTGGGGGAAATATGGCTCACCGGTTTCAGAAATCTCGCCGGCTTCTAAACTTTCCTCCTCTGCTACTTTTCATCCTGTCTGGTTGGTCACTCCCCCTGTCAAAGGAGATGACATTGATGAGTCTCTTCATAATCGAGTGTAATTTTCCAGCTTTTCTCTGCTTGTAATGTCTTGGATCTGTCCAGAAGCAGCATATGCAATATGTTTTTTCCACTGATGGCTGTATGGCTTAGCTGAACGCTGTATTTTGCTTTATTGCCTTGAAAACTGCTATCCCCTGTGGGGTGGGAATAATTCAAGAGAGGAGCAGCTCAGGGCTCCATGCAGCAGTAATCCCCAAGGGCTGCAGCTGAGATGAGGATGTCGTGTTAAACCACAAACTCCCTGCTCCCAAACAGATCTGCATAACCGAGATGAACAGAAAGTGAGGACAAAAGAAGAGGGGAATATTGTCATCTCCACCTGCTGAGCAGAAGCCAAAGGCAGAGACATGGGTGGCAGGGCAGAAGAGAGGAGGGAAATGGGGGTTTGCTCAGGGATTTTGTTGATTGGCAAGAAACCCCTCCATCTAGGAGGAATACAGAGAGGCTGTGTACCCATGAGGGAAAAACCTGGTGAAGTTTTATTCGGCACATGCCCTCAGCCAAGCTCTTCAGCCCCTCCATCCAGCAAGACGTTTGTCATGGGCTTATCTTTAGCCCCCTTTGACTCACAGCCTGAAGCTGAGGCCAGAGGGAGGTGGGCAGGGGGCTGTGCAGGAGCAGCCCCGCATGGGGCAGAGCTGGAGCCGTGCAGGCAGCGCTAGGACCTTAGGAGTGCTCCACAGCCTCCTCCCAAAGGATTAGCTAATATTCCCAGGGCAGGGCGCGCTCCCCATCTACTTTTTCTTTCCTCTCTATACGTGTGTTTTCCCTTCTTCTAGTTCATTCCAGAGCAGAGAGAGCTTTGGATTTCACTGAGCTTCTCTCTCTCTCTCTTTTTTTTTTTTTTTTCACTCACAGCTGGACTGCTGCCAGTGTCTCGCAGGGCCGGCGTTTCATCTATCGGGACAGATTTTTCACCCCAGCCCAGCTGCACGCCCGCTGCCTGCAAGCAAACACCAGCAGCAAGCAGAGCTCCGGAGGGCAACACACCCCATCCCCAGCCAAGGAGGACGTGGAGAGGAAGGAAAATTGCCTCCAGCATTCAGAGATTGTACCAGCGCAGCGAAAGAAAGAACTGTCGGATCTCAAGGCATGAGCAGCATACAAGCTGCCCTGGGCTCTGCTGGATCCCTGCACATAATATGACTGATGCTGAGCTTTTCGTCTGCCTTCACAGAGCCGAGCTTTTGGATTTAAGGTAGTTTGCCCAGGACTGGACTTTGCTATGCTGGCCGAGGCAGCTCTTGTGCTCGGTGTGTGGCTGCAGCTCGCTGCGGGGCAGGAGGCACCTGGCCAAGGTGAGTGCTGTGGGTTCCCCACCGTGCTGGGACAGGAGCTGAGCTGAAGTCACACTGCTGCCATAGCTCTGCCGTTCCCCTGGGGTGTTGCTCTGCTGGCGGAAGGGCAAAATGAAGGAAAATGTTTCTAAAATTGCTATATTAGAAAGAAAACTTATCTCCTTTGAAAAAGAAGCTGGCAGAGTTTTGTGCAGTAAGAGGGAGAGTCCCGACTACTCACTGCACTGGGCACCCTGGTTAAGAGAAGTGAAAGCAGTGATTGATACTGTACCTGTCCTGTTGTCCTCTGCCTAACCTCTGTAATTCAGTCCTGACGTTTTCTCCTTACAATACTTTCTCTTGGCTGCTGCTCAGGGAGAATGCCTGCAGTGTGGTGTCACGGAGCCGACAGCGGGAAGGGGGACACGGAGGGGATGAGTGTCTCTCTCTGGTTAGCTGGGCAGGGACTGCTGATATGGTTACTGGAGGGATCCTGGGGCTCAGTAAAAGAAGGAACAGCTCTGGGACTGCTGCTGGCTGCAGCTGGTTTTCCCTGGAGTTTGAACCTGAGAAGTGTGAAAGGGGACATGAAGTTCTGTTGTGCCTGGACAGGATAATTCTGCTCCTAGCGGGCAGAGCAGACAGTGACTGTTGCTCAGATTCCATTACAGGGAATGGATTTTGCCCACCAGTGACTCAAGCTGTGAAGCAGGGTCTGGAGATGCAGGCTGGCTCAGGAATTGTGCGGCTGTCCCTGCCCATGCCATGCTCCAGAGGAAGTTATGCTGTTGCACTACTGACAGCTTACTTTAGGCTTGCAAACTGCAAACTAGAAGAAGAGAAGCTGCTGGTGGGCAGCATGCCTGCTTCCTGGCAGCTTTTATGTGGGCACCTCCAGCCACTCCCAAAAGCAACCTTAAGCAAACAGCCAGCCTGGCAGGGCTGAGCCATTGTGGTGTGCCATCACCATGCAGTGAGGGGAAGCGATTGAGCCATGAGAATGCGTGGTCATAACTCTGCTTCCTGGGGTCTTGGCTGGATATGAGTGGAGGCAGCTTCATTAACTTCAGGGGACAAAGATGGGGAGCTGCTGGGCAGACAGTGGGGCTGAATGGAAAGCCCCAGGAAAGGTGCAGACAATGCTGCTCACCCTCCACACTCAGCTCCACTTCCAGCAGAAAAATTTTCCTTGCGTGACCAAAGAGCACAAGGGAAGACAAATGCAGAATTATGGCATAGTTAACCGAGACAGGACACAATCTTTTCTGGCTGTGGAACCCTTTTTGCTCTAGGAGCACTGAGTCCCATGTAAATGAGGCACGTGGCACGTGTTCAAGTCCCAGCTGAGGGGAGCTCTTGGAGCGGATGTCTCCTGTCAGCATCTCAGAGCAGGACGCACACGCCTGGCTGTTTTCCTCTTGGAAAAGCCAAGTGTGTAAATAAGCAGCGCTGGGACTCCATGGTGACATTTTGCTTTCAACTGATCCCTTCTAAACCCTTCTTTGCACGACTGATCCATGCCTATCGACAAGGACCAGCCTGAGGGTGACAACAGGATGCTGCCAACACTTGTTCCCTGGACTCCGGCTGTGCTCAGGGCTGATGGTGCAGGAGATTTTGGGGACGTCCCTTCTTCCAGAGTCCCACAAAAGTGAGAAATCTCTGCTTGGCGTCTGGCCAAGCAGCCGATCCTTTCTTGCTGTAAAGGGAGAAAACAGTTCGAAAACAGCAGCTGCTTGCATAAGGCAGGGATTTGCTGGTAACAAATCCCCAAAGCCCCACCTCTGGCATGGGGGAGATGTTTGTGTTGGATGGAGGACAAGGCACAACAAGAAAGATGAAGGAACAGAAAGCTTGAAGGGAAGGATGGTGGTATGCCCAGCCATTATCAGCATCGCTGCAGTGAGGATGTTTTTGTGAATCCTCTCTAGCAGAAAAGTCTCACAGAGAGGACTTTACTTCCATCTTACAAAGGGCTGAGTGGTGGAACTGAATTATGACGGATCACAACCCCTTCAGATAGCTCTGAAATACCAAACTGCCCACCAGCACAACTTGCTGTTGGTGACCATTGGCTGCTGGGCTGTTTGTTCTGCCCCCCAGGCAGGACGTGGTGGTGTCAAACTGCAGCCCTTCCTGCAGTGCTTCCTAACCCACGCAGCTATTCCCAGCAGTGATGGGTGAAACCCATGTCCGCAGGATGCTGACGTTCCGCCCGCCTCGCTGTGCCCACAGCTGCAGGGCACACTCCAGCACCATTACAAGGGTTTGGCTCTTGTCTCTCCATCAGCATCCTTCTCCCTTAGCAGGTATCCATGCGGCTTGCCACCCTGTTTCCCTGGGGAACTCATTTTGGCAGGACAGGAGTTTGCTGTCTGCTCCCCAGGGATGCACTTCCAAGTTCCTCCATGCGTGATCTCGTTTGCCACGGGGGAGCAACGTCCTTTGCCAGCACCAGAAGCTTTCACAGCTGCTTGTTGCAACACTCAGGAAACAAACACTGCCACTCAAAATAATGGGGAACAGAGAGGAGAAATTAAAATAGATGATTCTTTGCTGGGAAGAGGCCACTGTGTTGCCAAGATCCCTCACTACAGCTTGGCAGCCAAGTCGGTGGCTTTATGCCCTTCCAATGGAGGGGAGAGCAAGAGGCTGCAGCTCCGGGAGCTCACAGCAGAACTGGTGTTGCATGCTTTGGTGAAGCAGCAGCTTGAGGGATCTGGAGGTGATGGGTTTGGCTGTGCTGTGTGATGTGCTGATGGAGCTGCACGTCGCCGTGGGCAAGCAGAAAGCTGTCCAGGCTGTGCTTGTGTTTTCTGCTCAGCTCTGAGTGCCAGGCTGCTGGGTGTGTGTGTCTACACAGGGCTGAGTCGTGCTGGGTCACGCAGAGCTGGACGTGAGCTGCTCCTGCCTCCTCCTGGCATCTCTGGCTTAGTCACCTCTGAGCAACATCGTCCTCTGTTTCTCCAGTTGTTTCGTCATGGGTCTGGTATGGCTCTGTGCTCTCAGCCAGCACGTAATGCAGCAGGGAGGTGAAGGGCCTGGCCCTGGGTGGCTCCGCTCCCTGTAGCAGCACAGAAGCTCACTGCAGCGTGTTTTTCACACGTGGACACCAATGTTCCTGCCATGGGACAGAGCCAGCACTCAAGTTACCATTGCACATCTGATCCGTGCCAGGTGCCACTCTGGGGATGCACACACGGTGCCTTGCACCCCCTGATTCATCTCCTGCCCTGGGTTTGCTATTCGTGTCTTCAACTGTGAGCAGTCCCCAGGAGGGGCTCAGTGGCCCCGCTCCTCCCATTTGCCTCGGGGCCTGCCTTGGCGTGCCTTCTGCAGGGGCAGAGCTCTTTGCAGGAGCCATCTCCTCCAAGCAATTAATTTTGCAGAGGCCTTTCCATTCAGCTGTCTGCTGCCTTGTGGTTTTGTCTCCCACACGCGGCTCCAGCACTCAGCCATTGTGTGCTGCACTGAGCCCATCAGTGCCCCAGGTCCCGCATCGCTTGGCAACCCTGCGTTCCCCATTCCTTCCCTGATGAAGCAGCCCAATCAGGCTGGCACCAACCTCTGCTCTGTGGTTTTTTCTCCCTTTTTACAACTCAAAAGCTGCCAGAAAGCAGAATGGTGGCTAAAAAGATTCCAAATCCATGTTCCCAGCACCAGGAACATGTCCTCCTTCATCTGAGAGAAGAAAAATGCCCAGGAGCAGCCTGGTGCTGACTAACAAGAGGTGACAGTGCAAACTGAGGCAGCTCCAAGGCATTTTCTCAGCAGCATCAGCAGAAGGACCCAGGGCACGTGGGTTTGCTTTTGGTGCTACTCTGACTCCTGATCCTGAACTTGAAATAGGACTGTAAAACAATTTCATTTGTAGGCAGGGGAATGCCACTCCCTGCTCCTGGAAAGTCCAACCTGATGCAGGTTTTTGGGTCTCAAAGGGTTTAGGATCCAGTTTTTGTTCCCAATAGTTTGTTGTTGTTGTATATGTTGGTAGTGAACAGCCTTGGGCATACCCTAACTTATGTGCATCTCAGAGGGTTCAGCAAAGCCCAGCTGTGATCAGACAGGACCCAAACAAAGCCATTGAACACAGGGTGATGGCATGAGAAGTTTCCAGGCTGCTGCTAGCAGGGCTGAGTATAAAGCCCAGCAGCCCTCTCTCTGTAAGTAACAGCAATAAAAAGCCTGCCTCCTGAAGTCTCTCCCCAGCAAACTTCCCACCGCATTCTGAGATCTGGCCCAAGATAACCAAATCTTCCCAATTTCTACACCATTTCTCTAACCATCCTTCTCTCTTCCCCTGTTAGGTCCTCAGCCCTCTATTTCCAATTCAGAGGGAGACATCCTCTTCTTACTGGACAGCTCTGGCAGCGTCTCCTACTATGAATTCTCCAAGGTCAAGGAATTCATGTGGGACCTCGTGCGGCCTTTCACCTTTGGCCCCAACGATGTCCAGACCAGCATCATCCACATCAGCACAACTCCCACCATGGAGTTCCCCTTTGACCGGTACCTGTCCCGTGGGACGGTGCAGCAAGCCATCCGGGACACCCGACAGCTCATGGGTGACACCAACACAGGCAAAGCGCTCTCCTTTGCCAAGGAGAAGCTCTTCAGCAATGACGCCGGTGCCCGGCCAGATGTGCCCAAGGTTCTGGTTTGGGTGACGGATGGGTTCTCTAGTGATGACATCTCTGAGCCCATGCAGCTCCTGAAGGACATGGGAGTGACAGTCTTCATTGTCAGCACTGGGAGGGGGAATTACCTAGAGCTGTCTGCTGCTGCCAGCCAGCCTCCTGAGAAGCACCTGCACTTTGTGGACGTGGATGACCTCCCCATCATCACCAAGGAGCTGCGAGATGCTATGCTAGGTATGCTGGGGCTGGGCTGCGGTCTCTGGGAGCTTGCAGCAGGACAAGCTTGAAAATCCCCTAAAACCAGCAGATCTCCTGATTCACAGGAGCATGCTAACAAACTGCACATATCAAAGCTGTGTGCCTGGGTAAGCTTTGGCCCCTAAGCTCTGCCTGCACACTTTTATGGCTCAGGCAGGGTGCTGGCACCCATCCCCTGCCTACAAGTAGCTGGCAGTCAGTGCTTTCTTACCACGAGCAATTAGCGATGATGGTTGTTGCTCTCAGAATTAAGACTGAAGCACAGGAATGTTTTTGTTCCATAAATCCCTTGTTGTAACGTGTTCTGCATCTGCCAGATCTACAGAGCAGCTTGGCCAGTGCAGCCCTTGGAAGAAATTCCCAGCCCAGTTTGTTGGGCTCGGCAAGGCAGCTGCTGGCACGTCTGTGACTGCACAGACAGCAAGAACAGGCAGAGAGCTGATTTCTAACAGCCCAGTGTTTTAAAGCCAAAGCCAGAATGTGGGACAAGGGATGAGTGTTGGGAAACCAGCACCAGGAATGCTGCATGCTGAGCTGCACAGTGTATGTCCTCTGTGCCACTGCAGCATGAGCATCCGTGATCACAAAGCAGGGGTTCTGCCTCAGTCTTTGGATCTGTTTGGAAAGCTGAGCAAGCAACTGGGACTTTGCAGACTTTCCTTTTATTTTCTGGAGGCTTTGTCCCCGCTGGAAGCCCTGTTTTCATTCCCCACTTGGTTTCTGCTGTGTGAGTCAGACAGAGCTGGCTGTGGTGTGTCCAAGTAACCCCTTAGTGCAGAATCCTCTCTGTGTAGCAGTTTCTTCCTATTTTCAGCCACTGCCATTTAGCAAATCACACCCAGGGACCACGTTCTCTTCTCTGTCCTATCTGAGTATGGGACCTTCTGCTCTTACAGGTGCCATGCAAACCCCAAATATTTCCTTTCAAGTGGCTGTTTCAGCTTCTAGTGCTCCTGAATCCACATAGTATAAAATAGCATCATGAAAAAAGGATGTATCAGTGCTGCACAAGCAATGAGCTACTTTGGTTCCTTTCACCCAACACCCTCACTTAGCACTGACCACGAGCAAGTGTCCAGGAAAATGATCCCAAACCTTGAATGTCCATTCTGGTGATGGAGAAGCATGTTTCCCTTCCCAGAAACATTGCCCCATCCATGTCAAAGCAAGGAAATAAAGCCATGAAGCGGAGGTGCTTTGTCCCAAGCATCCATCTGCATCTCCTGCAGAATAGATTATGGATCCAGGGCAGAAGGGGTTTATCTGCTGCCTGACTGCATTTCTTGTGCACATCATAAAAGCAGCAGCACTCCTGCAAGTCTAATCTTGACCTTGCCAGCATTCACGGGATGCCAACAAGCTCGCTGCTGTGAAATGGTGCTTCTGTGTCCACCCTCATCCTGTGTGAGTCACCCGCAGGCAGGAGGCAAGTGTGTCTGAGCTGTGTCCAAGTGCTCCCAGGAGGGCACTGCCTGGTCCAGCGCCAGAGGTTACACATTGATTCTCCCTGCCAGCATGGAGGGACTGAGAAGGAAATCAATGAGCATCTACTTTCTGGGATTTATCTCCTTCAATGGTCAGGGCAGTTGTCATGTGGCAGCAGAAGTGCTTGGGCGTGCCGTAGCTCATCCCTCGGGTGCTGCATCCCATCACTTCAATCTTCCCGATTTATTTGCAGCATCCCCATGCCCTGCAGCCAAGCTCATTCATTTCTGTTCCCTGAGCTTTTGGCAGAGTTTTTGGCACCAGGACCTTTCCTCTGTTCCTGGCTCTGTGCTCCAGCTGTGGGGCTCAGAGGAGGCTGCAGAGTCCCATATCCATGCTGCTGGGAGAGAGCAGTGTTCCTGCCCACCCCACAGCCAAGCAACAGCTCAGAGAAAAAAAAAAATGCAGGTATAGCAGAGCTTCTTTCTTTCTCTAGATGCCACTAATTAGAAGCAAAGTTTCCTGGTGCCTTTCATTTTTGAAGCTTTGTGCATGGCTTTGAGAATTTGGGTTTGTACTCCTGAATTTTTGGCTCACTGAATTGTTATCCAGGAGCTCAGCTGCACCTCGGTGACTTCAGCTGTCACCCAGTGTCCCCAGAGGTCACATCTCCCATCCAGAGGGCCTGCATTTCTGGCATTCCGTGTCCTGTGTACAACTGCCATCACTGATTTCTTGCTCCTGCCTCTCTCTCAGATGTTATCCAAGCAAATCGGCTCCGTGTGGTGGATATCACATCAAGTAGCTTCCGTCTGACGTGGCCCCAACTCCTCTCCCAAGAAACTGGTTACTACACCCTCCAGTATGCCCCAACAGATGACCTGGCAGCCAAGAGGACAACGCAGGTGTCTGGGGCTCACACCAGCCTCACACTGAGCAATCTTGCTCCAGAAACTACATATGAGGTGGCACTTGTTCCTGAATCCAACATCCACTACTTCCCTCCCCAGACAATAAGGGTTACCACCCTGGCAGGTAAAGTGTGAACAACCCTGATGAAAGGAAAGTTCTGCCATGCTGAGCCTCCCAGATAGAGAGGAAGACAGGACAGTCTGTGATCTGCATGCTGCCTGGTCTGTTGGGGGGAGGGAGGCAGTTGCAGTCAAACCAGAACAGAGCAAGGAGAAGGCATCTTTTTGCTGACACTCCGCAGGCAGATCTTCTCCTAGAAAGAAGTTCTGCACTGCCTGGTACAGGGCCATAAGATGCCCTTCCAACATTAAAATCCTTGGATATGCTAGAAAGCAGAGCTCTGGGGAAAGGCAGGAGCTGTAGGTGCAGCTAGAGAAGGGCACGTGCTTCTCCAGGCAGGGGTGCACACCAATAGAGCATCCCTTTGTGAGGAGAGGGATTGGGGCAGCACTTGAGCTCAGCCAACCTTTCTAAATCTTCCACCTCCTGGAAGCCAGGTCCACTGTGCTCCTCCAGGAGCATCCTGGTACCATGAATTGCATGCTCATTCCTATCTTTTTATGCTTCTTTCAGAGGAAATCAGTCCAGCTCAGATTCTCATTTCGGACTCCAGGCTGCACAGCTTCCAGGTCAGCTGGGCTCCTACACCAGACAGTGTGACCAGCTACCAGGTCCTGTATGGGCCACTTCGTGGGAACTCAGCACAGCTGCTGGAGGTGGATGGCACCCACAACAGCACTGTTGTGGAGAACCTGGCACCCAACACCACCTATCTGGTGACAGTGACTGCGATCTACAGTTCAGGAATGGAGAAATCATTGTCAGCCAAAGCATGCACTCAGGAAGGTGAGCGTGCAGCACTGCGCTGATAGGGAATGGTGTGGGCACAGATCTGCCTTTGGGTGAGGCCTGATAACTCAGTCTGGTTCCTGGGGTTGGATGAGAGGAGGAGAAATGCAGCTTCTGATAAGCAGCACATGATATGCTATTAGGGTATTGCATATGCATAAGGCCTAGGGCTAAAGGTAATAGCCTCAAGTTGCACCACGGGAGGGGCAGATTGGATGTTAGGAAATGCTGGGGAGTCACCATCCCTGGGTGTGCTCAAGAACCATAGAGATGTAGCAGTGAAGGATATGGTCAGTGGGCATAGTGGGGTGGGTTGGGCTTGGAGATCTTAGAGGTCTTTCCCAACCTTAATTGGTTCTGTAATTCTATGACTGAAAGCAAATCATCTGCACATTGTATGACCACTTTTAGGGTCTGTATATGGCTGAGCTGCTTCTGAAGCTACAACTGCTTCATACAAAGGCCCACAGTTACAATGATCTTCTCCTTTCTCTAGAGGGCTCCAAAGTGAGGCACCTTCGCTTTGAAGACATGGGCTCCAACACCCTGAAGGCTTCATGGGATGCTGCAGATGGGAAGGTCCTCGGTTACCGAGTCAGGTGCCGGCGGCAAACCGGTCCTTCATCACTCATCAGTGTGTCACCACAAATCCACAGCGTGCTCCTCACAGACATGGCCCCAGGCACCACAAACAAAGTGTGTGTCAAGTCCATGTACAAGCATCAGCCAGGCAAGGGGCTGTGCCGCATGGTGCGCATGCAGCCAGGTGAGTCGGGGCACAAGGGAAGTCCCTGGGCCTAAAGGGGACATGGGTGCTGGAGATCCAGCGGAGCTGTGCTGAAAAACTGTGCTCATCAGCCAGCTTGTCAACAGGGCTTCATCACAGCTATTATCCTATTGCCCTAAGCTTGGCTCTTCTCCTTTTTTTCTTCCCTTTTTTAAGAGCAGTACTCCTCCTAGTGGTTACATGCAGGAGGAAAAGCATGCAGGGATTTTGGTGGTGACTTGGGATGACAAAGGAGGGGAGGAGGCTGATGAAAGCTGGCTTTCAACAAGGGAGAGACAAGCTAACTACTGAACAAAGCTACGAAAGCAATGACATCTGCTTTCCTCCTTGCACTACCCAGAAACCACTCACTATAATGAAACACAAAGGGATTCTCAATAGGCTGAAATAAGAGATAAGAAGCAGCTGTGTGGCAGAGCAGAAGCACAGCCTTCTTCCCGCCAAGAGGCCAAAGCGATGACGATGATGACCATAGAGTCACCAGATCTATGACTCAGTCTGATTTGGAGAACGGGTAAACAAAGCTGACATAATGCTTTTTGTGTTCTTCCCAGCTACAGAAGCCCCAGCGTACAAGCACAGACAGAGGGCATGACAGACCTGAGCATGAACTGATCCCCCAAGAGCAGGAGATCTTGCTTGGAACAAAGGTTTGGATGAAACGGAGGGACCTACAGAGGAAATCAGAAAGCTCACAGACCATCTCCCAGCCTGCACTGTCTGTTGAGCTGTCCTGGTTGCAAAGCCTGAGGGCCACACTCAGTCAAGTTCTTTGCAAAGCTTGAAGATGGGGTTCAGCTGGACAGAGCTGACAATCCCACTGCTAGATGCCAAATCTGTACCCTCTCTTGTATAAACATGCCTGACAAACAACAAACAAAAGGCAACCCGATGAATCCTCACTATTGCTTGCTTATTTCCTGTACTCTATTTATTAAATGTTGATACAGTTGTATTTTTGCAGCCTGTGAGCATGTTCAGGATGGAGCTGTTTACTGCACTGGCCTTTTGTTCTGGGCACTGCACTCAGAGAAAGATTGCAAGCTGTCAACAGCCACTGACACTGACAAACAGCTTACCTTCAACTCATCCAGTGTATTTAATACATGTTTCAAAGTAGGCATCCCCAAAGTATACCATCTCAGGGATGGAAGGTGAAAGCAGTAGGAGAAAGAATAACAAGTACAGAGAACATACAGTACACAGAGAAAACCTGGTCAAAGGCTCTAGGACTTCTGAAGAGAAGAAAAGAGGTTATACCCATTTGGGCTTTGGCCAGGATATGGAGACATGTTGTAAAAGACATTTTGCTTTCTATGCAGTAAATGAATAATCTAGTTTCCTTGGGGGGAGGGGTAATTACGGCAAACTTGGTTGGTGAACTCTGAGGAATGGAACAAGAAAGCAGTGCCAGCCCAGGGCACTGTTGCTGGGTGCACTATGAGAAGTTTGTTCATGTTTGCCTGCTGAATTCCTGAGTTTTATCAACACTGGTAATGGTGTTAAATTCATCTGCTGCAGTGACACAGAGATCCCAGATGGACTCTGAAAGATTCAGCTCCCCCAAGTCATTTGCTTTGGGATTTAAAAGCAGTCTGAGAGAGCAGAAAGCTCAGAACTTTGCTTCCCCAGCAGGTTACACTATTCACAGCCCTCAGCTGAGCCCAAGGAGCAGCAACAAGACAAGAAAGGCCAAACTTCATGGCCATACAAAGCACTTATTTTGGTCTCTCATTCAAATGCATACCTTCAAACAACAGCACAGTGCTACCTGGATCGTGACCACCAAATGACTGTGGCATACCTGCAATCAGTTGCAGCAAATCAGATATGCGTCCTACAGCAGCTATATTGAGATTAATTAGCATGTTCTATGGCTAACTGGGGGACATCAGACTTCAGCACCATCATTCCTAGCTCTGTCCTTTGCACTCTTACAATATTTTAAATTTCTTGTCCTGAGCTCCTATCCTGTGCTAAGCTTTAGCTCATTTTAGGAACTATTATTTTTTCCAGGAGATGAGTAAATCTGGTTCTTCCCCTCTGGCCCCACGCTTGAATTGGCTGTCACTATGCTACTCTTCAGAAAGGGGAGTTGAAAAATAAATAAGACAATTCTAGCAGCTAGTGGCAAAGCCACATGAGAAGCCCAGTTCCAAAATTTGGGACTTAAAACTATAAAGAAACGCAACTACATCTCTGGTAACTGAAACCAGCATCAGTGGGAACACCTCGCCTCACTAATGCTTGCTCTATTTTAAATATGTTGCTTGTTTGTTCTGTACATTTTCTTAAAGCTGTGCTTGGAGAGCCTCCATACACTGACAGTCCATCCCACAAACCCTCCATAGTTCTGCTTATGGACTCCTTCAAACAATCCCCTCTGGAGCTGAGAGGAACTTTTGACTGGAGTGCTGAGCGTGGAACTCAACCTGCGCTTGTGGGACATTTGCCTTGGGCTCCTCACACAGGAGGAAGGAATGGCAGGGAGGTGAGTCATTCATTAACTCGATAAGAAGATTCCGTATGATTTGTGTTCTCCTATGGAATGTGTACGTGTGACTGATTAATCTTAATGGAGACTCTGTGCTGAAGGGAAGATAAAGCCTCTGGAATCTCTCACGCAATAAAGTATCTTGTTCATTCTTGCTGTAGGACAGAGACTGTTTAGTACAACTCCCTGCATAGCTTACTACTGCACTAAGACCTCCCCCCCCCCAGATATAATGCACCCTTTTGAAGACAGTCAATTAAAAATACAATACAAGAGCTATTGAATGACTCCTTTGTTCTTGGTGGCAGTAAGGACAAATCGGTTCAGTGGAATGAGAAGCATAGGTAGAGAAGCTGAAATTCATCTCAATTTTAAGTGGTTAAAAATAAGCATTCTTCCCATGCCTTCACAGTCTGGTTCATACTCCTAACCTTGCAAAAATCAAATATATAGCCAGAAGGACATCAGCCTCAATAACAGCCCCTTGCCTCACTTTTTCTCCTCTTCCCCCCTTTAACTCCTTTGAGTTCTTCCACACTACAGACAGTGAGATTAGGGACAGCTTTTGCAAAGTGAAGCATGCCTCTGTACCGGCCACAAACACACGAGTTCCTCCTCCAGCTCCTCAGCAGCAGTGCTTGGAGGACACAGGGCTGCCTCCAGCAGCAAACCCAAAAGGCACAGCAAACCCAGAAGGCTGTACCAAGCAGACTCGAGGTAATGTCCTCTGGTCGCACCAGCAAAGGGTCAGTCGGACATTAGGAAACATATTCTCAGATAGAGCAGTGTGGAGGTGGGCACTGAGGGGTGTGGGCAGTGGGCACGGTGGTGTGGGTTGGACCCGTGGATCTACGTGATCTTTTCCCATCTCGATGATTCTGTGATTATCTCGAGGCTGGTTTTAGGTCTCTTTTTCTTATCGAGTCTAATTTTTTTTTCCAGAAACTTTCACAGCGCCGTTACACCCCGCTCCGCTCCCGGCCGCCATTTTGGGCCCACTCCCTTAGCAACGCAACAACACTTCCGTTGCTATGGCAGAACGCATCTCAATAAAATTTGTCCCTCCCCGCTGCCCGTCCCGGCCTCCCTTACTCTCACCCTTCCGGCTTAACGCTGATTGGTGTTCGACGCTTGACGTCACCCTGGCGCCTGCGCCCGGCCCAATCGGAGGCGGCGCGCGTGGCTCAGCGCGGCGTGGGTCCCGCGGTGCAGCCGGCGGCGGGGCGGCGCCATGTCCTGGCTTTTCGGCATCAACCGCGGCTCGACCCCGGCGGGCGGCGGCGACGCGGGGCAGGGCGGAACCGGGTTGACCCTGCCACCGGGTCCGGGTGGTGGCGGCGGGCCGGCGGGCGGCGGAGGGGCGGGGGATCGCAGCACGCCCAAGGACAAATGGAGCAACTTCGACCCCACGGGCCTGGAGCGGGCGGCCAAGGCGGCGAGGGAGCTGGACGCGTCCCGTGCGTGAAGGATCGGGGCCGGGAGCGTCAGGCGGGGCTCGATGTCCCGAGGCTGCAGCCATTGGGGCGCGGGGGGAGCGGAAGGATGGGCACCGAGGGTTCAGCTCCAGCGGGTGGGTTCGTGCCGGAGGGAATCGCTCCGTGATGTTAACGGCCCCTTCCCTCTGTCCGTCGCAGGCCACGCAAAGGATGCACTCAGCCTGGCCCAGATGCAAGAGCAGACCCTGCAGCTGGAGCAGCAAGCCAAGCTGAAGGTACATCAGGGCGTGTGGCACTGCTGAGCAGGCAGCCCAGTGCCAGCAGCTGCCAGGGCTGTGAATTGTAGCCACGTTCCCCAGCAGTCTGCCCTGGGTGCTGTGTTCTGTCAGCTGTCATTTAACTTTAGCAAGAGGTTGATACTTGCCTCTGAAAAAGAAGTACGTAGGTTACCCTGAAGGTAATGCCTCCTGTTTATTTCCATGGAGACTACAAGAGATACAAAGATCACGATAGCACCATTTGATGGAGCAGGTTCTTAGCTACAAAGCACTAGTTCTCATCATAACCACCACTGTTACAATCAGAAAGATTAACACGATGGAAAGGCAATGCAGGAGTGAAATAGCAAAAAGGACTAACACAGATGGGATGGTGTTATAAAAAGAAAGTGCTCACCCACCTCTGAAGACCTAGGCTTGCAAGGAAACTCCCCAAGAGAGGGTTCTCCAACCAGAGATCCTTCCCCCATGGCAGTCAGCCCTTAAATGAGGTTTCAAAGAGGTGCAGCCAGGCTCCACCCCTTCTGATCACACAGCTGAATTGCCTTCACCTGTGCTCCCAGGGCTGACAGACTTCTTTCCCCAGGTGCTCAATCAGTGGCTCATGCCCCGACTCAACAGTTCCCATACAACCCCCATTAGCTGTGTGTTTTCACCAGGAACAAACAAGAGCTTGCATGCTGTGCTCATCAAAATCTGCACCACTGGTGGTGACCCACTGTCACCACTGCTGAAACGAACCACCTCACTGTGCTCACATCCACTGGTTGGTCACCAGGTGTCAGTGAATGTCATTTGTTCCTCCTGGAGAAATTCAGTGTCACACTGTTGCTTCATACACACTTCCATGTCAGGCTGCCTCTCTGCTGCCATCTGTCACATGGCAACAAAATGTAACAGAATGATGGTGAGAAGGTTCAGCCCCTACTGCCATATCTCCAACATCATAAAACAGGAGGTGTTACTTTCAGGGCAACCCCTGTGATTCTGGAAGGTGAGGTGCAGATAATATCTCTGCCATAAGTGGCTTTGTAACCCTCCCCACTATTGCCACCATTTTTAGGGAGTTACAAGGGTTGCATGCAGGGAAGTGTGAAGTGATTACAAATGCATCATGCGGAACATAACTGCCACAGTCTTTTCTCTGTAGGGTTGTGCATTGAGCTTATTTATGATTATTGCATCATTATCTCACTGTAGGAGTACGAAGCTGCCATAGAACAACTGAAGAATGAGCAGATACGGGTACAAGCAGAAGAGAGACGAAAAACACTCAGTGAGGAAACAAAACAGCATCAAGCAGTAAGGGAATGAGGGGAAACCCACTGATGGGAGCCCTTGGCTCTGTCGTCCTGCTTGGGGAAGGAAACAATGCATTTATTGTTTTGGTGGTGTGGTGGGCAGCCATAACTGGGGGGCTGTGCATGCTGAGCCTGTCTTCTACCCTGTCTGTGTGATGTTGAGCTTGATTTGTAGTTGTATTTACTGATAACACTTTAGCACGAGTCAATGCATTGGCAATAATAGTGAAATCAGGGACGTGCAAGCTAGCTTTTGTTCTAACAGCTCACGTGGTGGAGAACAGGGAAGCAGGGGGCTGATGAATTCTAATCATCTATATACTTTGGCACGTGTTTCTTGTCCCTCTAAAGTGTGGACTTTGAACAGGGCTGGCTCAGGAAGCAGGCTCCACTTCTGTGCCTCAGTTAGCTTCTAAACTCCTGCAGTTCACAGGGCATCACTGGAAGTCAAAGCTAACTTTGTGATTTGCTTCTGATGTGCCATGCTTTGAAGAGCAGTTGTTGAGATAACTGTTCTGGTGTCTCTGTATCTGGAATGGAAAATAATATCAGCTGTTGTGCAGAGTCTTTATTGGTGGATTGGGACCCCAGACCACTTTCTGTTGAGTTCAGCTGGTGTGGGTTTATTTGTCAGTTGCAGTGGAGAATTGACAGATTAGTGAGGAACAAGAAAATGAATTGGAAACACCACTCATCTGACAGTCAGTGTATCTTGCCATTTCTGTTGCCTGCAATTGCTGGTCCAGGTACTTTGTTTTAGAACATGAAAGCATGTTTATCCCAGTAAAGTCTTTTTCTGAGCCAGAGTACACTTGGTCTTCATTTTGGTGCCTGTGATACCTTAAAATGAGGTTTGACACGGTAGACTTCTCAGCATAGATGAGTTTTTGGAGATAGCTGAGGATATTTTTTCCTCTATTCACTTTTCAGACCCTGGATTGATTGATTGGTTTGTCTTATTTGTGTTTTGTTGTTTTTTTTCCCCCTGCACGTACCCAATCTTGTTGCTGTTAGTACTTTTTTTCTCTTAAGTGCTTAATCTTTATATTCTGAATACTCCTTTCTTTTATCATTTTGTTTTGTCTCATGCAGAGAGCCCAATACCAGGACAAATTGGCACGGCAGCGCTATGACGAACAGATGCGACAGCAGGTATGGTTGTTTTTTTAACAGCTGGGAACTGCAGTAGTTTCTCTTAGGTTCTGGCCAGACATCAAATGGAAGGTCAGGAATTTGGACAGAGTGGCTAAGAGTGTGGGATTATCAGTATGAATCTGACAAATGGAGAGAGGAAGAATGCACTTCAACCTAGTGCATCAGCTTCTTGATAACAATTTATAAAGTTAAGTTTATACAAATACCTACTTGACTGAGTTCTTAAACTTGAATGCATCTTCTGCTGTCATCTCTGCCTCCAGCAACTTGCTAATGAAGAGAATCTGAGGAAGCAGGAAGAATCTGTACAGAAGCAGGAAGCCATGAGGCGTGGTAAGTTACCTTATTCTTCCTTAGCTCTTAAGGTGTGCAGGCAGATCAGTCTCTGTACTCATCTTTGACTTCTTCAGGTTGGTTGGTGCTCCTTTAGGGATGTATTGGCAAACTGGAGCATTGGAACTGCAAGATCAGTTTCAGAAGTGATTGAACTACTGGCTGCTCTGTGGAACTTGGATTTCTCAATAAACTACCAGCATCTCCTTATGTTGCAGTGAAAGCCTGGTTCTACACAGGAGCAACCTAAAATACAACCAATTTTGAGGAAAGAGAAACAAAATAGCTGACATAAGGAGTGGTTGAAACAAAATCACCTAACCTCTACTTATTTGTTGCTGTAGAAAATACAAGCTGAATCATGACCTTTTAGTGTGACACTGGCTTTGTTTCTTGTCATTGTTATAGAGTTACCAGAATCACTGGGTTGGTAGAGCTCCAGCAGGACTATGAGGCAGCTTGTAGGTAAACAAATAGGATCAGAGTGTTGTTTTGCTTGCTGCTCATACCTGGACTCCAATCTGTCCGCTCCTTGCTGCCATCTGGTGTAGCATTGTGGCAACAATTCAGCATAGCTCAATTCTGAGCCTTGTGGGAGATGTGGCTGTCAGGGCAGTCAGTCTGTCCAGCATCCACGTGTCCAGGCTGCTAGCAAAGATCTGGATGATCCAGCCACAATTTTGTGCAGCATCACAGAAGATTGAAGCTGGTGGCTGTGCTCATCTCATGGGTTGTTCTTAGGTTTCTCATTCATTTTCCAGTCAAGTGAATGTTAATGCTTCTGTAGCAGTTCCGCATCCCAGATTACCCTCTTTGGGACAACATCTTGAGCCAGCCTAAAAGATTGACCTGTCTTTTATTTACAGCCACAGTAGAACGCGAGATGGAGCTGCGGCATAAGAACGAAATGCTGCGTGTTGAAGCAGAGGCAAGAGCTCGTGCCAAAGCTGAGAGGGAAAATGCAGACATCATCCGGGAGCAGATCCGCTTAAAAGCTGCAGAGCATCGCCAGACAGTGCTGGAGTCCCTCAAGTATGTGAAGCCAAGAGAAGGACGTGGGCTGCCTTGTTTCTTGTGCACATTTCCTTTGTCTTGTAGGAAGCCTTTGCTGTTGATTCCTCTGAGCTCTGAGGAATATGATGAGTTGCTTTGGACACTTTTGTACATTGAATAATAAGGATTATGTGGAGGAGAACCTTTTTCAGCTGTTTGTGCTTTGGAGTCTGAGCATGAACCAAAAAGAGTATTTATAGAGCTGTGAGTCTCACACAGTTTTCCTAACAGATGATTTCAAGCCATATTTATTAAAACTGAGGCTCAGTTACTCTGAAAACTCACAGCTCTTTCAGTTTCTGGATATATGCCATAAAAATATAAACAGTGCATTTCTGAGTGGGAGGGCATTTAAAAATTAATTATGACTGGTTCTAAAGGAGGTAGTTATAGAATGTGAAGCTGTGTTGTAAATTGTTTCAATCCAGCCTTCAGAATTCTTCTGCTTATCTTGATGTTTCTTCACCATAGGACAGCAGGGATGCTCTTTGGGGAAGGATTCCGTGCCTTTGTGACAGACTGGGATAAGGTCACAGCCACGGTAAGATTGTGACACATATAGACAAAAAGCCTGGCAAAGCTCTTGTTTTATATTGGGCTGCCAAGGTTCTTAAAATGGCATCAGAGCAGCTCATAGCTGAAATGCATTTTGGATCTGTACGCATGCTTTCATTATCAAATGTGCCTATTCAGAATGAACAGGCTGGAAACCTGGAGAGTACTTATAGACCCATTACGTGTGCTAAATAAGTTGATTAAAGATGTCCCAGCATCTTCTTGCAGGACAGAAGACCCTGGCAGTTACTTCCTGTTTAACATAATGTCATTTCTCACTGCAAAACTGTGCAGCACTGAGGTATTTTTAGTAGCATGGCTCGTTAAAATGGACAATTTGCTTTAAATCAGTGGCAACCATCTGCTCCACCAGGCAGTTCTATACACAGAGGCTGGCACAAAAGGCACTTTGTCCAAGTGTGCTGGGGAATGGATGCTTTCAGTGCATCCTTTTGTCATCTGCAGGCTGTACCTGGAGTGCTTGCAGTGTCTGGAGCCCTTTGAAGATGGCTGCTTTTAGCTGTATGTTCTCTTGACCCAGATACCAGTTTCTTGCATTGTGGTCATTTTTGCTTCTGATCACCTCTTGTCTTGGGAAATTGGAACTTCTTTTATTTAATATATAAATAAAGCTAAGAGTACATATATTTTTGGAAAGGAGGTAACACAGCCAGAACTCTTACATTTTGGTTGCTTTGAAAAAATGCTGTAATGCTGACTATGAGGCAAAATGTAGGTAGCTATTTTAGAGTTCCTCTAAATTAACCCTGCTAGGATACCTTCTTTTAGTGGAGGGCTGCTAAAAAGGTGGAGCTTCTTGTGTTCTAAATCCCTGCAAACTGGGAGTAACCAGGTAGAGATCTTACTCTTTGCCCCTTGAACCCACTGTTCTGAACTCTTCCATCCAAAGCAAAGGTGATGTCACACACTTAAGCAGAGTAGAACTGAACAGGTGGCATCTTATGGTTTATTGAATGATGCCCTCCTTGTTGTCCTTGAGGTTCTTGACATTGATCTGTACTTGTTGCAGAAGTCCACTCACTTTTAAAACAATTGCAGCTTGCTCTTTTGTCCACCTGGCCTTGCTCTGATAGGAATGTCCTTAGCATTGTCAGTGCAGCTCCTTGTCTTTTCTGATAACTTGCTAGGGTGGGAAAAGCTGCCTGCAGGGCTTCTTGGTTTAATGTCAGCCAACTGAGTGCTGAGCAGCAACCACGAAGCACAGAGAGCAATCCAGAGGCTTTCTGCTTTGCTGACAAATTAATGGCAATGTCTCATGTTCTGGGGTTTGTAAACAACCTCTTCTCTCACTGTAGTGCAGTGGTGTCAATTCCCACAGTAGTTTTGATGTTGAAATGCCCATTGAAAGTACCCATTCTTTTGTATTGTCTGACATTACTGTCCTCCTACCAGGTGCACCCATGCCCATTCCTTTCTTGCTCCCTGCTCTGTAGTGGGAGCTTTTGGCCTCTACTGTCACTGCAACACTTATTTGCTTTGTCTCCTGTTCAAAAAAGAGCTCTAGGAAGCATTTCTGTGACATGTTTCCTAAGGTCATCTCTACCTCCACTTGCTCATGCTCCTGTTGCAGTGCTTTCTTGGAAGGATATACACTTCTGATGGTTATCTGTGGTGTACTGTGCCACTTTTCCAGTGGCATGTCTTGATTCATTTGGTGATTTACATTGACCCCATGCCCTCCTTAGGGAAGGTGAGTAAATATACTGGACCTGTATCTCTTAAAATTCCAAATACTTTTCCTAATCCTCATCCCCTTTTCTTTCTAGGTGGCAGGCCTAACCTTGCTGGCTGTGGGAGTTTACTCTGCCAAGAATGCCACTGCAGTAGCAGGACGATACATAGAAGCACGTTTGGGTAAACCTTCTCTGGTGAGAGAGACCTCACGCATAACTGTGCTGGAGGCCCTGAAGCATCCTATCAAGGTAGAGTGTGGCTCTGTCTTTGTCTTGCTCTCAGCTATGAGGATGCAGAACTCCTTTTCCAGCTCTGTGTCAGGCAAGGATCTGCCTGTGAATAAATGTACTAATAGAGGCTGTGTGGGTGAGCTGATCTCATTGTCTTAATATATTAAGTTTGTGGTTTCTGAGCATTGGAAGCTGTGGTCGATTTCTACATGTCAGTGATTGAAGTTTTCCTCTCTAGGTTGGTAAGCGTCTCACCAGTAAGGCTCAGGATGCCCTTGAAGGAGTTGTTCTCAGTGTGAGTACTGTGTTCTGCTGTCTTATCTGTTGAGTGATGACTTCTGAATCTAAATAGGGAAAGCTGTTTCCTTGTGTGCACTTCAAATGATGTAATTCTAGTAATTCTAGCACCTGCAGTGCACTGAGACCATATATAAGCTCCGATGCTCACTGGCACATGTTAACATTTCTGTTAACCTTCTTTTTCCTCTGAAGAAAACATAGTTCAGTGCTTGCTTGGCTGCAGTTTTTCTCTGCAGTCAGCATGCTAATAGTCAGAGTTCCATTTATCTCATCTGTGAAATACTACTGAACTTATGGTTGCTGCACTGCTTCCTGGCTTAAGCAAGAGAACCACAGTCAAGTGGACAGAACTAGAAATTGAGTAAATCCTGAATACAGAGGAAATAGCTCTGCTCCAAAGCAATAAGTAGCTCAAGTGAAGGCTTACAAGCTTGAGACTGTAGGAGCATTGCTGCCTTCTTGCTGGTACAGATCCCTGAAGCTGATCGATGCTGGTCTCTTGGTTCTTTCTAATCCTTGAACTTAACTCTTTTCTTACAGCCCCAATTAGAAGCACGTGTGAGAGATATTGCCATAGCAACAAGAAATACAAAAAAGAACAAAAGCCTATACAGGAATATTCTGATGTATGGCCCTCCTGGCACTGGAAAGACACTTTTTGCCAAGGTAAAGCCCTACCAGCATTCTGACTGCCTATGTGGTGCAAAGTGCTCCAGAAACTGCAGGTCTTAAGTATCCTCTCTGGTCTGAAACCCATTGTTTAAACTTTGGGTTTTTGCATCTCTGTTGATAAGGGAGGAGAGAGCATCCACCTGCACCAGCTCTGAATTAACACAGTCACTTGGGTTCTAAGCTAAGCTTAGGCAGAAGAACTTCCACCTGGAAAAGGCAGTTGGCAACTGTGACTTGGGAAATTGCAATGCCAGCCTTCTCACTTCCACCTCTGTTCATTACATGCACTTGTCCAAATAAGGTCTTTCTTGCTGTCACTTACTAATCCCTAAATGAAAGAGAAAGATAAGTATGGCTTTACTTTGCACATGCTCTACAGGGGTGGTTTGCAAGTGGGCTTCTGTACCAATTGTTCAAATCAGTACAGTGGGAAGGATGTTACAACAAAGGTGTGATGATGGAAGGGCCAGCACAATAGAAAAGTGCTATAAAGGAAGGGAAGAAGATTGCTTACCTGTATCAGAAGATTCCAGATTCATAGGAGAAAGCTTCACCAAGGAAGAATCTCCAGAAAGAGATCCTTCCTCACCAGCAGTCAGCCCTTAAATGAGGTCTCAGAGAGGTGCAGCCAGGCTCTACCCCTTCTGATCACACCCCTGAATTGCCTTCACCTGTGCTCCCAGGGCTGACAGGGTCCTTTCCCCAAGTGCTCAATCAATGGTTCATGCCCTGACTCAACAGTTCCCATACAGCTTGAACTGGGATTCCAGTATTTTTACTTGTTCTTCTCTGCTTTTCCAGTAGATGTGAGGTTCCCTATGCTTGTTCAGGAGCAGCAGATTTGACATGCTGATGCAAGATGAGCTTTGTGCCTCTGTCAATACAGTAAACGTGTAGTCCAGTTGTGTTTGCTGCCAGTTCTGATTGCATACCAGCTAGTTTGGATTTCTGAATCCCATAGGGAAGGGCAGGACTTGGAAGTGGCAACAGCAGTGTAAGGAGATAGGAGAAAAAAGCTGAGTGTTGGGCAGTGGAAAAAGGGGAAGAAGTGCATTTAACACTTCTCCAATACGATGGGAGCTCCAAGGAGGTGGTGGCAGCTATAAAGAATTGGGATGGATCAGAAGGAAGATGATGTAGGAGTGAGGAAAGGACTGAGTACCTGTACGTATGTTCTGGAGAGGACAAAATGCTGCATTGAAAAGCAGATTGCTTTCTGAGCTGTGACTTTTGTGCTTATGTTAATGGCAGCAACTGTGCAGTTTGCTGTCCCTGCTTCCCAGAAAGGCAACATGTCACATAGCATGGTGGCTTTCTGACTACTGCAAAACAAAGCCATGTGGATCTGTGGTGTTAAGTATTTATGCTACATGACAGGGTTCTTGAGGCAGATGTAAACACACTTGGATGTAATAGCTGTCAGAGCTCCCAGCTTCGTTGGACTGATGCAGAACACTGAACATTAGCAGCAGGAACCGGGTGGTTTTAATGGGCAGAGCGTAGCTCTTTTTTCCTGCCTCCTGCTGAGCAGCACATAATTGGTTGGGTTCAGCTGAGCGTGTTTTGCTGGAGCTGATGCTTATCTACGTGGCTCGACTTGTTCATTTTAACCTTCAGATGACTTTCCTTTACTCAGCAGAAGCAAATAGCCAGCTCTGGGTCAGCTAATGGAGTGTTAGCTCAGGCTGCTGCCTGTCCCCGTGGCTCAGTTGGTGGCTGCTACGTGAACTGCTTTCTGAAATGGAGGGTAGAGATCTTTCCATCCCTTGGCTTCATATCCCAGCCCAGTCTGTTATTTCAGACACAGGTGGCTGTGGCCTTATTCACCGCTGAGATATTGTAATGAGATGGAATGGAATTTGAAGCTAGGAGCTTATTAGCCATGTTAATAGTTGGGGCTGAGGCAGAGGGGATTTCTTGAGGCTGTGACGACATGGCAACATAACCAGAGTTGGGTCAGTGTGAGCCAGAGACTCCTACAAAGTTCTGGGTGAACTTCAGTTATATCTGCTCAGCCTTGCTTGATGGACAGGCTGATAGTTTGTGAGCTAGCAAAAAAAGCACAGAGACTTGGTGTATTTATATTTTACCTGCAACTTAAGGGAGACATTTCCAGCACAACCCAGGAGCTCCACTTTGCTCAGTGGCCACGAGCTGTGGCAGGTTGATCCTGGATGGCCTTGCAGTGAAAAAGGTTTCTTAACTCTATTTTTGTTCCCTTCCAGAAATTAGCTGTGCACTCAGGCATGGATTACGCCATCATGACGGGTGGTGATGTTGCCCCTATGGGGCGGGAAGGAGTGACTGCCATACATAAGCTCTTTGATTGGGCAAACACCAGTAGGAGAGGGTAAGTAGAGCTTCCTCTGACTCCTGAATGTGGTTTCTTGCTCAAAGAAACTCACTGCAGTGATGTAGTTCAGACAGCTGCGTGAGCGATGCTCTTGCATAGATGAGTGCTGAGTAAGAACAGCTTGCCTAGAATGAGTGCATTTTGCATTTTTTGCATTTTTGCTGCCTTATAGCATTTAAAAAAGCTCCACTCTTTGATTTCTTAAGAGTGTAGTCAATTTGTACTGGTGAAAATAGATTTCTGCAGTCCAAATGCAGCTGAGGAGCATCCTTGTCCAGCCAGGATATTAAAGCCCAATGGAGAACTTGCAGGGAGTGCCTGCTGATTTTTGTGTTACATTTTGATTGCAAGTTTTCTGTAGATAAACACGACAAATTGATGATTTATGTGTATCCTGATTGCTTTAGATGGACACTATCTTGCAGTGTCTGTTTCAATCCTTGCTGCATTTGTCATCTAAATGTTTCTATTTCCCCTTCATAAAACAAACCTGCAGAGTAATGACCTGAGGATCTAAACTCTTTGCGTTTCTCTCAACCTGCTGGATGCTTCCACCATAGAGTTCTCTTTCAGAGCTCTGGCTGCTCTGAATTTATTTTATCCTGGTTAAAAACTTCTGTCTAATAAGAACTTCATACACTTCAGATCAATGTCTCAGAAAAGTGATGGGCAAAGGTTAGCTGTGTCCATACATGAGTGTTCTAAGTTTGAGTAACATGCAAACATCTAAGCAGACTTTATTCTGGATATCCAACAGTTTAAACTGCTTGCAAGTTTTGTGTTGCCTTTATTGACCAAAATCAGAAAATGCTTCTCTTATAGTTGAGAAAGGTTTTCAGAAAAACTGGAGTTGAATGTGAGAATGAGATGTTAAGAGGCCCTAAAACCTCTTGGATAAATGCTATGAAAGAGAGATGTATTTGAAGCTGGACAAGAAAGTAATAGAAGCTGTGGCAGCTTTATGAGCAGCCTGGTTCAGTTATTGATAAACATCTTTATACACTCGGTCCCTTGGGAAGAGCACTGCCCTTGGGTTATAAGTGAATTTATTTTCCTGAATTATTCATTGACTTTATTAATTCACTTCTCCGCAGGTAGTAAAACCTTTCCATTATTGCCAGTGTGGTTTGGAAAGGAAAACCAACCAAACAGCAAAGCAGTGTGCAGGGGAGGGCTGTGGCTTCAGGTTTTGAATGGGATAAGGAAGGAGCCACCATCAGCTCAGCTTCTTGGATGCTTGTGTTTCAGCCTTGCAGCCTCACACATTTCTCTAGATAAGAGTCAATGCTAAAATAAGCACTTTCCAATACCTGGGGAACAGGTCTAGATTTCTGCTCAGACTTGACAGGAACACAGCAGCACTGCTAGATGTACAGCTGGTCACTGCTGTGGGTATCTGGAAGTGAGACAGGGGAATCTTGGAGCTTTGTGAGCCTCACTTACCTGTCCCTATTACTGTGTAGTGTTTTCTTTTTGCAGCCTCTTGCTATTTGTGGATGAAGCAGATGCATTTCTGCGGAAGAGAGCCACGGTAAGTGCTTTCTTTCTGGTCATTATCTTTGCATGCTGCAGTTAGCTAGCCTGCAGCCTACTTGTTTAACGTGATTAGCCAGCTTAAACAGGCAAAAGATTAAAACTGGAAGGTGCTGTGCTGCTCAATTAAGCGATGCAGAGATGAGAAATGAGCCTTTTGCAGCTGAATGATGCGAGCATCTCAGAGCTGACCTGAGAATTCTTCCCTACAAAAAAACCTTTGCAGGTGGCTGGGAGAATCCTTGACAAAAACAAAGCTCACCTTGTCAATAATGCTGCTTAAACTGTGACCTGTCTAAAGTCCCAAGCAGCTGATCTTCCTTTGGGTTTTATCTTTGCAGGAGAAAATCAGTGAAGATCTCAGAGCAACGTTGAATGCATTCCTGCACAGAACAGGGCAGCACAGCAACAAGTATGTATGTGGTTGGTTTCTAACATGACTTATTGCTGATTTGGGCAATAAAGCATCCCACAACTATAAATGGGAGCTCACTTGTATCCTTTTCACCCACGTGTCAAAGGGAAGGTCTGAATATCAGGTTGTGTGTCAATTCTTTATCTATAATGTTTTTTTGCAGGGACTTGAGGAGAGTTCCTATCAATAGACAGGAGCAGTTTTGTGCCAGTGTAGCTCTTGGGCCAGCTAAGTTATCTGCACAAATGACAGCAAAGAACACAGCCCCCTGTAGGCTTGGATTTAAATAGACCACAAGAACGTTAGTGTTTCAATAGCTGTGGTTAAAAGCCCATTTCAAATTACAACGCACCGTTAAGCTGGTAACATCAATTAAGGCATTAAAGTGCAGTTGGCATTGGGAAGACACAACGTTACAGAGCAAAAGAAAGGACTTCTGTCTCCAAAACAACATCACTTGGAAGCTGGCACAGCTGTACCACGGAGCAGAAGTTGGTTTAACACACTGCCTTTACATTGCATTACCCATTGTGAGTGCCTCTGTTTGAGCACACATTAGGCCTGATAGCAGGAATCTGAGTCTTGATTGAAGGAAACAAATCATCTCCTGCCAGCTGCTGCAGGAGTATGACCTTGCCATACACAAACCCAACAGGAGCATGCTCTCCTTACTCTCATGCTGGGATGAGTCCATTCAGGGCTCAGATGTGGAGGTCTGTGGGAGGTGGTACTATTGCTAAATGTTTGATATCCACAACTCGAGGGTGATTGTGGGTAACACAATAAGTTAGGCATAAATGGCAAAAACAGCCTGAGAAGGGCTGATGATGCAGGCTATGTACTGTAGGATGTTACAAAGCTGTTTCTAAGACATGTCAGGTGATGAAAGGCCTTTGACCAGAGCAGTTCCCGAGGTTCGATTTGGTTTTTAGTTAATTTTCTATGGTTCTTTTCAGTCTTCTCGTTTCATACTTCCAGGTTTATGCTTGTTTTAGCAAGCAACCAGCCTGAGCAGTTTGACTGGGCTATCAATGACCGAATAGATGAAATGGTGAACTTTGATCTGCCCCAGCTAGAAGAGCGAGAACGGCTCGTGAGGATGTATTTTGATAGGCATGTCCTGAAACCAGCCACAGAGGGTAAACAGTGAGTATCCCTGCAGGATTCTCCTTGTTGCTGTTGTCCTCAGCTGTAGTGAAGCCACCTCCCTTCTCCAAAATGAAAAAAAACCTGATGCTCCCCTTCAGAAGTGTAATTGTCAATAGCAAGTTGCTCCCTCTGCCTTCCCCCTTCTTGTCACATAGATACATATAAAGCAATCCTTGTGCTTCTGCTTTTAGACGTTTGAAGCTGGCCCAGTTTGACTATGGCAAAAAGTGCTCGGAGATTGCCAGGCTGACAGAGGGCATGTCTGGCCGAGAGATCTCCCAGCTTGCTGTGGCATGGCAGGTAGGTGGGACTTGGATCACTGGGCTTCCTGCTTCTTTTTCCCTTTCTATAAGGCTTGTTGATTTTTTTTTTTTTGATGGAGTCTCAGATCTTGGAAAACATCATTACGTCCTTGTAGTAATACTAGAACACTACTAGCTCTAGAGTCAGTGTCTGCATAACTCCTTGTCTCATTAAAGAGCTCTTGGAATCACCAGTGGAGAAACCCCCTGTTGAATTAAAGCAAAGCAAGTTCCTTAGGAACAAGTGTGGCCAAACCATGCTGGCTGTTATTCATGTTCCAGCTCAAGAGGTTTAGCAGGAGAGATGCCTGATGCTGCCTGTAGGTTTGTCAGCATCAGGACACTGAAGCATCTTTCCACCCTGCTTCGGTCTGAATGTCTTTTCAATACAATTTGGGTGATTGAAGGAGTGATGCTAACTGGAAAACAGAGGCAATTGTCTACTACTTATTTCTATATAGGCACCATGCCTATATAGCATTTCTGGCAGTGTTAGCCCTGCCTTTCTGCTATCCTTTCCATTGTGCTGCTACACCTCTTTGTATGGCTGTGCTGTGAACTGGGTCAGGGAGCTGAACGAGATTAAAAATAGCTTGGCAAGGCAAGCTGAGTGCAGCCACACCGTTGTCTTGGCACATCTGAGGTCAGGGTGTGTAGGGGCTGTCTGGCAGGAGACATAGATAAAGGGCAAAAAGAGTCAAGAAAAAGGGAAAAGAGGCATCTCTTACAGTTGTTTTTTTTAATTTATCTTGGGAACACCTTACAAAGCTGATAAACAGCAGATGTTGTGAGCCTGCTGCTCTTTAGAAGTCCTCAAAGCTGCCTTGAAACAGTTATGTCTTGAGACATTTCAGTGCTCTTTCAGATGGGCTCATCAGGACAGCTGCTGAGATGCAGTGTGCCTCCGGTCTCTGCCTAATAAATAGATTCAATTGACCCATTCTGGGAGGATTACAGCACAAAGCCCTGGTGAAAACTGCTTTGCTGGTACTGGAGCACAGAGCTAGGTGGGAGCATTTTGTTTGCCTTTTGTTTTCAGCTATTTCCTACAGTGACCTGATGCGACTTGGAGCTAATCCTCCAAGTGTAGGCTTAATTGCAATATGCCTGTTGCTTAATTCACCTCGCATTTCTGTGTATGTTTTCCTTAATTAGTTTTTTCCTCCAACAGTCATTTGCAGTGTTGCTGTCTGGAAGCGTTCTGCCTCTACAGGTGTCTCAGAGCAGAGCCTTAACCTGTGTCTGGGCAGCAGAGCTGAGAGACACTGTGTCAGCCTTCATCTGCATTGAAGTGCTGTTCAGTTCCACAGGGGCTGTCCTGCTATCACCTCCAGCTGATTGTGGCATGCTGCCTGCAATCCTTAAGCCTTAACTTCTGCATATTGAAACCCAGAAAGCAGCAGGTAGTTGAAGGAAAGGTGTGATAGAGTTTTAAGATGCTGGGACTTACCTCATAGGCTCTTACCTCAGCTCTATTCAGCCTGCCTGGGCTCATGGACAGAACAAAACCCAGAGGTGGTTTGGGAGAAGGTCAGGTTGTGAAGCAGTTGGGGGATAAACCATCATAGCAGTCAGTTCTTCCCAAAGAGCAGCCCAGAATGACAACAGAAGGCTGCTCTGCAGCCCTATGGCCTTGCAGCTATTTCCCATGAAGGTGCTTTTGCCATTATTGCCAGGAAGGTAAACATCTTAGTTAAGCAAGAAAGCCTGAACAGCCCTGCAGCTTCCATAGATTGGAATTCCTCTGGAAGATGGGTGTGCCACCTGAATGCAGTTATGGTTCACTGCTCTCTCACTTTGTCCTGAATGTTCCAAACAGGAAAAATAAGGTGCAGCAAAGCAGAGAGTGAGTGCTGGCACTGAGAAGAATACTGTTTATGGCACAGCTGATGGTCTGCATGCTGCAAATCCATTTTGATCTCTTCTGCCAAAGACCTTGCCTTCCCTTTTCTCCTTGCTCTTTTCCACTCCCTGTACCTAATCCTTGATGAATGCAGCATAGATTAGATGCATTTACACACTTCAGAGTTCCCTTTGAATCTGGGACAGTAACGTGCAGGCTTCCCAGTTTTGCATCCTGACCTTAAACCTACTGATAAGCTTTAGATAAAGCATCAGCACAGAAGCCCTCTACTTTTCCAAGCCTTAATTATAAGAATGGAAATATCTTTCCCATTTTAATTTTAAGCAGGCTGCTTTCATTAGAATTGTGATTCAAAGGCACCAAGGCCAAGTGGAAACAGACTTGGATCTGAACTGAAACGAAGCATTGGGTCATTCAGGCTGCATTTGGCATCTGTGCTCCATCTTTCTCCTTGCACCAACACACGTTGTTTTGGGTTAGAGTTACAAAACACAAATAGTTGGGTTAAAATGGGTTAAAATCTGTCCAGGCAGGAGTCAGAGGTATGAATACAAATGAGCACAGCACCATCTCAGTGTATGCAACTCCTCCCAGAAGGGACAGCTGCTTCCCCCATTTGCTTTCTTGACAACGAGGGCCTGAGGCTTCCTATAAATAGAAAGTCATTGAGAAAATCAACAGAGCATGAACTGCACAGCTTTGCAGGAGTTTCCACTGTCGGATTTGGGGGCTGTGCAGAGGCAGGGAGGAAGGCTCTGTGCCCAGGAAGGGGATGCAGGCAGAGGTTTGGGGTAAGGAGCTGGCTGTGTCAGGCTGCCTTACAGGCATTGCTGTACCAGGAATGTGTTATGGGAGCTCTGGCACAGGGACTCACCAGATATAGAAGTCTGCAGCTCGGGGTTGCGTTGTTACCTTGGAGATAAGATGCTCAGCTCACAGTGCCAGCAGCCTCCCCTTCCTTCTGGGCTGCAGTTGTGTGCTGCATTGCATTGCTGGGCTCCCACATTCCTTGTGTGCAGACCAACAGGACAACACCACTGGTACAGATGCAGGAGAGTGGCACAGGTGGCTTTTACCTTCACAGCCACTGAAGGATTAGGTAAGGGAAAGCCTCATAGGACATGTAGTAGTTGGACTGAGCAGTATGATGGTGTAGTGACAGAAGGATCAGCATGATAGAAAGGTACTATAAAGGAAAGGAAGAAAATTGCTTACCTGTATCAGAAGATTCCAGGTTTGCAAGAAAAAGCTCCACCAAGGAGGAATTTCCAACCAGAAATCCTTCCCCTATGGCAGTCAGCCCTTAAATGAGGTCTCAGAGAGCTGCAGCCTGGCTCCATCCCTTCTGATCACACCCCTGAATTGCCTTCACCTGTGCTCCCAGGGCTGACCCTTTCCCCAGGTGCTCAATCAGTGGTTCAGGCTGTGACTCAACACGCAGGACACGAGGATGGGATGGGAGTTGATGCAACACAGCAGCAATACGGGGTGATTCCAGGTGGAAAACCAGAGGATCACACACCACACATCATTTTAGAGATGCTGCGTTCACCCTGACACTGCTCTTAGTCCTCCCTTGTAACCATTTAAAACCATTTCCATTGCTTTGGACGGAGATGCTCCATCAGCGTATGCACCTTTTCCTCTCTACCTCATTGGCTTCACGTGTGCTTTTCCTCTGCCTTTGCCTCCCCAGGCTGCTGCTTATGCGTCAGAGGACGGCGTTCTGACCGAGGCCATGATCGATGCTCGGGTCGCTGATGCTGTGCAGCAGCACAGGCAGAAGATGGAGTGGCTGAAAGCAGAGGGCACAGAAACGAGCAAAGAAGGCATCAGAACCCCACTGTTGCCTTTCCCCAAAGGAACACCGGTGTGAGAAACACCTGCAGACCGGTGTGGGTGGGGATGTGGGCAGAGGAGAAGAGTGGGGAGTGTCTTTTTGGGTGGAATCATGTGAGAAACGTGCCCCTTGGTGCAAGGGAAGGGGGGGGGGAGTGCTGCCTTGGTCTGCCTTTCATTTCATATTGGAAATAGGAAAAATGGTTGAAATAAGGCAGAAGTAACGGTATTAAAGACCCCCTTGCTCAAACATTGGTGGCTGTGTTAGTCTGTCCTGTTAGAGAGGGCCAACTCCAAATCCTTTTTGGCCATTTTGTGCTGTTTTGGGATGTCCTGGTGACCCAGCTCTGCAAGAGCCCTGGGGCTGTCCAAACCTTCTCTTCTTATGTATATAAATTCATCTCGATTACACAGAATCACAGAATGGCCAGGGTTGGAAGGGACCTCAAGGATCATGAATCCACATGCAGAGCCACCAACCTCCTCATTTAATGCTAGACCAGGCTGCCCAGGGCCCCATCCAACCTGGCCTTGAACACCTCCAGGGATGGACGGGGCATCCACAGCCTCTCTGGGCAGCTGTTCCAGCACCTCACCACTCTCATAGTAAAGAACTTCCCCCTGTCTTCCAACCTAAATCTCCCCTCCCTCAACTTCAAACCATTTCTCCTCGTCCTGCTGTTATCAACCCTTTCAAAGAGTTGATTCCCCTCCTGTTTGTAGGCTCCCTTTTGGTATTGAAATGCTGCAATGAGCAGAGGTATTTCTGACGTTTTTCCCCACCTCCTGCCCAGGGTGTGCCTCCTCCCTGCTTGCATCTCTGCACAGCATCACTGCTCTCCTGTTGTCATGCATGGAGAGCTCTGGCACACGGGTGGCAGTGATGGGACTCTTTAGCTCCTGGCTGCTGCCATGGAGCTGCTCTCACTCTGCGTGTCTCTCACTTCATTTCTGCAATAGCAGAGAGATGTTCTGTCATCAAATCGTGTGTGCAGGTCGGAAAACCCTGTATTTTTTTTTTTTTCCCTGAGTTTGAACTGGATTTGAACTCTGTGCTTTGCTCCGAGTCCCCTCCTGTAACTACACAGAGCGAGCACATTTGTCTGACCCAAATCTGTGCCCTTGAGTACCTTGCTGAGCTTCTCTCCTCCGACAGGAACTGACAGCAGCCTCAGCTGTGCCTGATTTGCTGGTGCAGGAGATGCATCCTGACTCAAGCCTGGGAGCACAGAGGGCAGCGGGGGCTGCTGGGGGCTGCAGCTGGCAGCATGGTGGGACAGCAGGGATGAGCTGTGCCCCTGGCTTCTCTCAGCGTGGTTCTCTTCTGCTTTCCTCTGGGTGCCAAGAGAGAGAAAGAATGGGAGGATTTGAGGAGCTGCTGCTGCTTTGTAGGGCTGGGTGTCTTGCAGCACCACTGCGTGCCCAGGTAACCGTGTCTTGTCCTTATGCTGATTGCACTTCTGCTGCTACAAACAGCCAGGAAGGGAGAGCCCTGCCCTAAAGCCAGGCAGCGCAGTTGCTGTCTCAGCTCCTTTATGAATTCCTCCTTCAGATTACACCAGGTTCCTGCAGGGATGCACAGGCACTGATGCTCCTGCTGCTGCTGATGCACGCTTTGTGCTGTGCAGGTGTGGGTTGCCCAAAGGCTTCTCTTGCATGAGTGGAGCAGAAGAGCATCCCATGCTTTGGGAGCAATGAGGAGCTTGAAATGTTGCATGGTGTAAGGTGAGGAACGGACAACTTGTTTCCCTTGGGTTCAGTATTCTTAACCTGCTGTTTTTCTCTCTTCTCACTGCACTGGAGCAGTGCCATGGCTCTCCATTCCTCCAGCCTGAGGGCTTTCATTTTTCCCAGGCAGTGTTTTGGGAGCTGGTGAGGTCGGTTCCAGCCAATCCAAATGGAAATCCCATTGTTTGGACCCTGTCCCCTCATGCTATGCTCAGTGGCATGGCTGCAGGGAAACTTGGGCACTTTGCACACAGCCTTGGCCAACTTGGCACAGCTGTAGCTGTAGGTTTGGATATACTGCTTTCCTCGGGGTTGACACCATGAACTTCTCCATCCCATCTCTCCCATTAGGGTTGGGTTTTGCCATTGGCTCACGGGATGAGCATTGTCCCCATGGAGGTGGCATCCATGAGGGGATGAGGATGAGATGGCAACCCCAGGCTGAAGTTATCTCCCATCCCTGGCACAGAGTGAATTATGAGCTAATAGCACTTTATTAAAACAGTGTTTTGTATTGGAGAGCAAATCCAAGAGCAGATGGATGAGCAAGTGATCCATCACTCCCCATCGCACCGCCGCCAGCTGAACCGCCTCCCCTGCGCTCTGTGTTACAGCTGGGAGGCAGATTTACAGCCTGGTCATCTATCTGTCCTCAGTGCCATCCTGCTCAGTGTTTACTTTGTCACCGAATTGCTGTGCTCAGCATCTCCCCACCCAGCCCTGATGCAGAGGCTGGGAATGGCGTGGTCCTCTTTCTCTCATTCCCAGCTCAGGGCTGAGCACAGCTGCCTCCCCCACCCCAATCCAGCCCTGCTCTGATCCCAGCAGCATCACTCAGTGCAAAGAGTATAGGGAGGGTTAAAGGGGGAGGGGGGGGGTGAGAAAAACCACTCGGATGCAAAACATGCAAAAAGAATATTTTACTGACAAACAGCAAAGGGTGGGCTTAGTTTCAGGAGCAGAACTGGTTACCTACTGTACAAACATATCGCTGGAAGGGAAGGAATGGCTGAATTAGGCTCGCTCGTTGACCCAAATAAAATCACAGTGTGCTTTTCCTGCTGCCTCCCCCACCACGTGCTCTGGGATGTCCCTCAGCTCGGGCACAGCAGCCCTAATGCCATCTGCACGGGCAGGTGTGTTTAATAGAAAATTGGCCATTATTGCTTTTCAACCACAGTAAGGACTGCTCTGGGCTTGGAGCAGAGGGTAATCTCTCCCTCCTTTGTTATCAAGTTGTATCTCTCCTGTCTGAATCATGCAGAACGGGTTTGAATGCAGGAAAAAAAAAAAAGAAAAAAAAAAAGAAGGATTAACAATCAGGGAAAGCAGCACCCTGGGGTCTGCCCTTGTGTTCCTCACTGCAGGGCAATCCCAGGAGGTTCCTCCTGTGCTGCACTGCCCTGCTCCCCTGTGCACTGCCCTCTCACTGGAAGACACATCTGCTCCACCAGCGTAATCGGGGTGAATGCATTCTGGTCCAAAGGTCTTTCTACTTCTGCTGAATGCGTGAGTAATGGAAGCACTTCTGGTCTTTCACCTCTAGAGATGCTCTGGGAGCTTCTGTTGGCTGTTTCTACCCTTGAAGCTCTCCCAGCATAGAAGTGGGGGTCGGGAAGGGGTGGCATTGGAGTGGGGCTGCCCAAGGGCTCTCCTGCCTGTGCCCTCCAAGATGGTACCCAAGGTAAGTGAGGGCTCCTGCTGTTTGCTCGTGCCTCCTGCAAACTAATATACTGGCTCGTGGGCTGAAGGGAAGCTTCAGCTCCCTATCACCCTCTGCACAACTCTGTGTTTTGCAGAATCTCTACATGGTTGAGGCTTAGGGGGGACCTCTGGGCCCAGCCCCTGCTCAAGCAACGTTGCCTGGAGCAGGATGACTTCATCCTTCTCTCTCCAAAGAGAAGACTCCACAACCTCTGGGCAACCTGTGCCAGCACTCCAGCACCCACACCATGCACAAAGTGCTTCCTGATGCTCCACTGCCTGTGTCCCATCCCTGGGCACTGCTGGGAAGAGCCTGGCTCTGTCCCCTTTGCTCCCTCCCTTCAGGTACTCATACAGATGGGTGAAATCCCCCTAAGAGCCTTCCCTTCCCCTGGGAGATGCTCTGCTCCCTTCACCATCTCAGTGGCTCTTTAGAATCCTTTGGGACTGGGAATTCTCTTCTCCCAGCTGCGTGCAACTGGAAAATGAGGTAGAGAACAGCAGTGAGAGCCACCAAGACCACCCTGCCATGGTGTGAAGCTTGGGATGTGGGTCTGGGTTCCCTTCTGGGATTCCTACAGCACGTGGCCACAGTGATTCCAGATAGGAAGCAACTGGACAAGATGGCCTTCATCAGCACATGGCTCTCCTACAAAGAAGGGACGCGGTAGGAACAGAGGAGGGCTGGCACAGAGCGGGTTCGATGTGATGCTCTGAGGGAGGACGTTTCCAGCACCAATCCCAGCTCTGGAAGATCAGCACGCACAGTTTGCAGAGCTGTCTCCTCTCTAAAAATAACCCCTCCTGAGGCAGCACAACGTTCCTCCACCACCAAATGCTGCAGGAACCTCCCTCAGAGCATCTGGTGGCCGAGCACTGGGACACGGAGCACAATCCCACTCCTTGTCCAGCTCTGCACCCCGCAGCATCTATTCTGCAGTGCCCTGACCCTGCAATCATTGCTCCCCAATGCTGTTCTCTACCCACCCAGACCCTTCTCACGTGGGGCTGTCGCTGGGTTGTTGTTTTTGCGGTCTGGTTTGGTTTTGTTGGTTTTTTTTGGAGATTTTTTTGTTTGGAAGGGGGAGGAGGAAGGGGGGAAGACTGGATCAGAGAACAACAAACAAGTCAACAGTAGTACATCTCAGACAATGAACGAGGAGAAAACACCCCCACACCCAGACAGAAGCAAAACGAACACATGCACGGGGAAAGAAGACAGAGCAACAGCAGACTTCACACAGCCAAACAGCAGCAGCCTCAGAGGGACAGAGAGAAACGAGCAACTGCAGTGCTGGGAATGCTCACCCCAAGCATGGAGCAATGGGCTCATCCCATAGGGTCACATCTACAGGACATCTCTGGGTTCAAAGGAGCCAGCTGAGCCCAGGAACACGGAGCTGCGTGTCTCTCACACTGAGGTTGGAAAAGAACCCCTAAGATCACCCAGACCAACTTGATTGAGCTTGGCATTGCCCTTGCACATACCATGTCTCTTGGATGGCCTTGCTGCATAGCAAAGAGTTTTGCCCCTTGTTTGTTAAGGATAAGAACCAGTAAGGATAAGAACCCTGCTGGCTCTGTGTGTCCTGCTCTGTGAAGAGGGGCTGCTTCCCATGGCTTCAAGAGCAGAGAATTGTTCCGAGTGGATTTAATTGCTCTCAGAGTATTTTCTTTTTTGTTTTATGTTTTGACTGAGTGTAAACAAAAGTGAAGCTCACGTGGTGATTGCTGCAGCCACAGCAGATTAGAAAACCTTCTGTTCTTAAACCATGGGGATGTGCACCATGCAGGATTGGTTTTTTTGTCTTCCAGAGCCTAACAGACCCCTGAAATCCCAGTGTGGATCAGACAATCCACGTGAGCTGCCACCTCACCTCTCCAGCTGCAAGGTTCACAATTAATATTTCAACCACAGCCAAATTTCAGAGAAGGGCAAAGCCAGTATGTTCAATTCTGAGTTGAGATCGCTGCTTTAAACCCCTTTTGTGAGAGGCACCAAGCAGAACGTTTATTGAAAGGTGGTCTGTTTCTTTCTTTATTTTCCCCCTTAACTTGTTCCAAAGGCTCAATATTTGTCCTCATCCCAGTGGAACTTTCTCCCCTGCAAAACGTCACCCCATCTTCAACTCAGAGCTGAATGGTCCCCACCTGTTCTATGCTACAGCTCAATCGATGTGCCAGAAATTGCACAAGGGCAAGCAGAGCTTGGCCAGCTGCCCCTTGGCTCTGAGCCCATGGAGGTGGGCATCTTCTGTCCCTGAAGGCTGTGCCCTTATGGGCAAGCACAAAAAGGAGGCTGCAAAACCTCGTGTCTTGGAAAGGAAACGTCGCTCCCTGGATGCTAACAGGAGGCTGTGGGCATCGCAGGAGTCCTAACGACAGACAGTCAAGCAGACAGACACAAGTACAGACTGGGCAACTATTGAGGACCTGACAGAAACTGGGACTCCAAGACAAGAGGCAGTATGGGACAGCAAAGGTAGGAAGTGGGGAGAGCAGCTGTGGTTGGCCCTTGGCTGGCTTTGGGGCTCATAAATAACAGAACTGGTCCTGGGCATAGGAAGCAACCAAAAGGCGAGGTGGAGAAGCCAGGGTTGGGAGGAGAAAAGCTGGGGGTCATGGTGCCCTTTTCCCTTCTCTGACATTGCAACCAAACAATAGGAGGCCATTGACAGAGTCAAGGAACCCACAGGAAAAAAAAAAAAAAAAACAACAGTCCTGCTACCGCTCAGCATCCTTTAGTTCTGGACATTTTCCCATATAAACACAAGCCTGCTCACCACGAAAGGAGGAACGAAGGAGCAATGGCAGCTGCAGGGCCACCACCTTTGGTCCTCAGCTCCTCCCCTGGCTCACAACACAGCTCCCAGCCCAGCACATCCCTGCCCACGAGCATCGCTCCCAGCTGCTCTGCGGGACACGAAGCTCTCTGGGTATGGAGTGGGGTTCAGACACATCATAGCAACACTGAAACCCACACCTAAGCTGTGCCCAGCAGACACCAAACCAAAAAACCCCACAGGAGCATCCATTGCTTTGACTTCAGCCCTTCCTGTCGCATCTGCTTTGGGAGGTGAGTTTGGCTTCAGGCTGAGCCCAGCTTGCTGCAGTGCTCCATATAGCACATGGGTCAGGGCACAAGCCAGGTGTAACACCTCTCAGCCCCATCCACTTCTCCACCCTCTCTAACAGCAGCAAGGAGTAACAGCACCAGCCCCATCGCATGGGCTGATCCCTCACAGAGCTGCTGCCCTGCTAGGAAGATTTCTCAGCTTGCTTAAGGCAGGTTTCAGTGTGCAGCAACACGAAGAACGAATCCATCACGCCTTCCTTCCCCCACAGCAATGCCCAAAAACCAAAGCAAAGGGATGCTGCCCTCCCATCTAGCTGGCAGCAGCCCCTCTCCAAACCTGCTACCATTCTAGCAACAGAAGTAACAAAGAAGAGCAAAACCGAACCAAAGGACCAAAGAAACGGGGGACTTCTAGCACTCGAATGAGAAACTGCATCTTCTTCATGTTCTCCCACCTCCATACCCTCAGCCAACATTCCCTGCAGGGCAGCTGGATGTGCAGGACAGCTGTGAATGCCAAGAAAAGGGGGGGAGGGGGTTGAAAGTATAATGCAAATCTCTTTTCTCGTTTTGTTGTTGTTTTTTTTTTTTTTCTTGTTGTTTTTGTCTGTTTTTGGTGTTTGTTTGTTTGGTTTTTTTTTTTTTTTTTTTACATATGTACACAAGTCTGACAATAAAACGTGGAACACAGTGCAATGTCTTGGCTGCGTAGCATCCAGGACTGGCTTAGTTGTGCATCGTGGTGTGCCACGGGGGACACACGGGATGGAGAAGTAAAATGATGTCCTCGCTGGCTTCCAGAGAGGTGTAAAAGTAGGAGCTGTTCCCCTGGAAGAAGAGCAAAGTCCTCTTTAAAACCTCACTGCAGTCTCTGGAGGTGAAGGCGTTCCTCAGAGGTGCCGTGGGCTGGGATGCCCGTTATGGTACAGCTTCTGTTTGATGTGCACCATGTTCCCAGTCGCCTCCTCGTACTGCCTGTGGTGACGTTTTCTGAACTCCTTTAAGTTACAAAACTTTGGAATCCAAGACCAGGAATTGTCTGGAAGGCAGAAAGGAGAAGGGAGATATTACAGAGATGCTGAGACCTGCGCTCTCCTGTTTCACTTGGAAGGACCCCGCTCCAGAGGGGACACTGGGAGCTCAGCCAGGTGGCTCCTGGACGTCCCCAAGGATGGAGGCTGCACAGCTTCCCCAGGCAGCCAGTATTACAACACCCTCACCTAAAGAAGCAGCTCCATTCCTGGAGTGCAGCACAGAAAGCCAGCGTGCCAAGGCCAAGCAATCTCTACCTGAGCTGCAAACCAGGGGTGCTGTGAAACCCAAATTTCAGGCCAACTTTCATCAGTACTCTGCCCACGTGTGCAGACACACAGCCAGCACCCAGAGCAGAGCCCTCAGCTCCATGCACAGACGTGGCCACGGCCAACATGGAGCCACCAGAACCCACCCAAGGATGTGCTGAGGGCTGCACTTACCGTACCGCCGGCTGGTTCTCCAGGCTCGCACAGCGTAGTGGAGAACCCCATCCATCCACACCAGAAACCAGCTGATACAAAAACCCAGCAACAGTCCCAGCATCAGATCGATCTCTTGCTTGGTTACATTGTCAGTCACAAAGTAGTTCTCTGAGGAATCCACCACGGACTGATCCCCGTCATACGGAATGACGTAATGGACGTGGTGCCTGTTGTGGGGAACAGAAATGGGGAGAAGCATCAGTGGAGTCTTCAGGGTGTGTTTTCCACCAGCATCTGCTTCCATGGCCAGGGGCTCTGAAGCCCTGCTGACATCGCTGGGCTCAAAAACAGAAAGGCAAAGAGCAAAGCACAGCACCCTGCAGCCCAGAGGTCATGTTGCATTGCTGACACAGGCTGCCCGTGCCTGAACTCATCATCTGTAATGCCATAAACAACACTGGGGGCTGCAGAGGTCGCTCCCTGAGTCCAGAGGTCAGCCATGCCTCTGAGATTGCATATTTGGGTTGCATATGCAGGTTGATGGAGAATCACGCCTGAGAAATGTGCAAATAGTGTCACAAATGAAGTTCTGCTCGCAGGATCCTAGTGAAAACAGCCTTTGTCTTCACGAGGGCCAAACAGAAACCCACGTGGGCTCAGTGAGTCCCAAAAAGGGCCAAGCTTTGGAGAGCTGTAGGCATTTTTCTGCTTTGGTTTGGCTTAGCAGGACAGAGTAAAGCCTCTGGGATGGGGTGGGGAAGAGGAGCAGCCCCCCAAAAGCCTTCTGGTGGCAGCTGAAGCCCTTGGGGACATGGCAGGAGCAATTTAGAGGCATCAGCACATCAGTATGGAGAGTTATTAATAGAGTGCAGAGGTCCTGGGTCCCCACCGCAGCCCGAGGGAGCTGGAAATTGGAACGTGGCCTGGATGGCTCTGGGAGCCACATCCAGGGAGGGAAGGCATCACCTCTGAGCCTCCATACCAGAGGCCAAGCCTTGTGCCCAGAAACACAGCCACTGTGTTTCTGTGCAGCCTTTGGTGGTACCAAGCAGCAAAGAACTTGTGAAATCCTGTCGGTGAGCACCAACAGCTGCACCCCTGAAGCAAGGCAGGGACTGCATTCACTGCTTTGTCCCCAGCAAGGCAGCACCAGCTCAGGTGAGACAGTGGCACACGGGCTCAAGCACTCCCACCCCTTCCCAGCCCTTGTGATGGGGGCAGATCTTCCCCAGCCCTGAGCAAGCCATGCATGAAGCCCTGAGTGCAGCTGTGATGGAACAGAGCTGTGGCCAGCATGCCTGGGATGCTCCCTATGGAGCTGCCCAAAGCGCTAATGTCCCTTCCAGTGACCTTGTGAGCCTGCTGGCTGCTGCAGCCCAAGCACAGCACCGGAGCCCTTCAAAAAGCACTGCTGTTTAGGATTTGGGAGAACAAAGCTCATCCTGTGCTGCTGGACAGCCCCGGGATGGGCACTGAGGTGCATCAATCCTAAGGGTTGCAGGAGGCACAGAGCCTCTGTTCTGCATCTCTGCCTGACCTTGCAGCCTCTCCCCAAACATGCCAAGCAGCTCAGCTCCTGGCAGAGCCATGGCCAGCAAAGCTGGGCTGCAGCAACAGGGATGGTTCCATTGCAATGGTGAAAATGTCTTCCTGGGACCTTCCATGCTATAGCAGCTGCTGGGAGCCCAGGGAAGGCCTGGTGGTCTCACAAACAGTGAGCATCCTCAGCCTCCTAGTGTGTTCACAGAGGGTATGGAGACATGGAGGATTAAGGATTTGTTCAGAGTGTTAAAAAAGGAAGAAACAGAGCAAAAATGATGGGTTTTGGTGCTTGGCTTTTGCCACAGCATCTTTGCTTGGGAGGGACAAACTCACCCAAGGTCACCCAGAAGGTCGGTGCCAAGGAGAAGACCACAACCAGAGCTTCTGAGCTCCTCACCCTGTCCCAGGCAGGGAACTCCTGAGCCCCTGGGCTGTTTTGATGGGTCTGTGCTCCATGCAGGTGTCATCTGCTCTCCCCCAGCTCACCCAGCCGCCACGGACGCCCTTTGGTGATTTTCCTTTGCATGACATCACCCAGCTCCTGATCTGCTGCCAGCCTGCTGCTTCCAGAGAGGACCCTTTCCTGGCTGGGACAGAGGCACCCGGAGTGGGGCAGTGCTTTGTTTTGCAGCCCTGCACAGCCCTGAGGCTCCTGCAGCAGGGACAGCCCAAGGAGGGGGACCAGAGGGGCTGTGAACAGCCTGATAACTTCCCACATTGGAGCTGAAAGGTGCCAGGGATCCAATCCAGCAGCAACATTCCAGGACTGCCATCAGCAGGAGCTCTCAGATGTAGCTCTCAGCTCTCCAGCAAGAAGGCAGATGCTGAGAGAGGAGCAGCCTCCATCTCCAGGTGCCAGGGCCAGCCCTGCTGCTCCGCTGATGCTGTCCCTCCATCCACCATCATCACACCAGCTTCCTTCCCACCCAGCTGGCAGGATTCTGCCCTCTGCTCCCCCACCAAACAGCCATCAGTGCAATCCAGATACGGCCACCTGTCCCAGAAGAGAAAGGCCATGAAGCAGCTGTGGCAGTCGCTGAATGCTTGGCACCACGCAACCTCTCTCTGACCTCCTGTGGCCACAGCTCCCCTCTGACATAACAAACCTAAAAAGCACCCAGCATGACTACATTACCCTCATCCCAGTGCGTTGCTACCTTGCTTCTGCCATCAAGTGCCAAGAGCTTCAGTCTGAAGCAGCCCTGCATAGCCAGGGTTTAGCAGCCCCTAGCAATGGGCTGCTTTGTTTCCCCAGAATTCTCAACACTAGCAACTCTCCTTACAGCCAGTGCTCAGAAACATGGAAACCAGAGCAGAGTCGTCAGCTGCAGGAGACAAGAGCTCCATGGGGCAAGTGTTGGCAGAAGGTGTTTTAGGAGACAGCAGGCAGAGCATGCTCCTTTCACCTGTCCTGGGACCTCCGTGCAAGGCATGGGGCATCACAGAGATGCACAGGGGATGGCACATCCCTGCCCCACCAGCCATGCAACCATGAGACACCAGGACAGGGCAGCCAGGAGCTGAAGCCTGGGCTCTTCCCTCAGGTCTTGCATGCTGAACTGCAGACAGTTCCTCTCTCCAAGGGCTCCCTTTTGTTACCAGCACAGTCAGAGCCCTTTGCCAGGACCCGGTGCCACTTTTCATAGCTCCAGGATATGCCCCCGCCAGGGCCACGGCTGTGTGCACAGGTCTGAGCCCAGAAAGCAGCTGCAAAGAGGATGAGTCACGTTTCATCATCCACCCCTTGAACCAGAGGGAGCACAGGGCACAAAACCCCTCACTCAGGAGTGAAGGCAGCTTTGTGTTTTGTTGGCAAGATCCATCTCCTGCACGTACCTAAGGCAACCAGTGAACTTCCACCTTTCACACCCTGTCATTTTGACAGTTTGCAAGCTGTGTTGTACACTTTCTAAGAAATGACCTGACTCCATCTGGGGACAGAGCCATGGCCCATTCATCTGCAGCCCTGCCCCCTCCTTGGGCTTGGGCAGAAGGAACGCAATCTCTGACACCAGCAGGACCTGGCAGCGTTAAAGTACATTACCAACAGCTGATTTTCACCACCACTGAATACAAGCACGGCAAGCAAAAAGAAAAACAGGTCGAAGAGGCAGAGGACAGTTCTTAAACGAGCAAAAAACATCAAGAAGTCTCCAAAAAATTACCCAAAAGAAAGGCAATCCCTGACAAATAGAATCAAAGGCGCTGTAGATGTTGCTTCCCAACTGGCAGTAGTGTAGAAGTGCCCAAAGAGCCAGGGTGTGGGGTCTGCTCTCAGATCGCTCTGGCCTGGCTCTGCTTGGCCTTGGAGGTACATCCATGCTGTTCTACAGGAACCATAGGTCGAAGCAGGGTGGATTGGATGAGCAGTGGCTTTGGTTAAGGTTTGCACACCCCAGGGTGTGAAGGTTTGCTCAGCTCCCATCCAGGGCCACCAGAGGAAAGCAGTGGTTGGGAGGATGGAGGAAGTGGCCGGGGGTGGCAGTGGCCAGGGCTGCAGGACAGGGATCATGGAGAAAACCAAAATTCACCTCCACAGCCAAAGCTCAATTCCTCAGCATCACCCATGGAAAAAGGAGCTGCATTTGGGGGAACCGAGCGCTGCCCAACAGCCATGGCAGGAAACTGTGCAGCCCTAAACTTGCAAGCAGCAAAGACATCACCCAACGTCCCCCGACACCAGGCCTGCGCTCTGTGCAGCACCATGATGGCTCAGGAGAAAAGCCACTGAGAATTGGAAGCTGACTGACGATCACAGAGCCTCAAAGTGACACCGTCCTCAGCAGCAGCACTCCATCCTGGGTGCAGAGCTGCCCGGACCCCAACCCCTTTCATCCTCACCAGCATCCAGCCTACAAACCACAACCCCCCCCCCACTCCAGGGAAAGCACACAGCCCAATGACTGTGAAGGCAAAACACGGAGTGTTGGAATTCAATCCAAGTTCCTCTCCTCCCCAGGGCTGCCGGATGCCTGCACACACGCATGCACACAAAGGAAAATGGACTTCCAGGCCCACGGCAAACTCTTCTTGCAGAAAAACAAACCGACCCTTCCCCCTCCTCCCCCCCCCCGTGTTGATGCTGAGACATGGCCAGAATGCAGACAGGGCTTCCTCCAGCCAGGTGGGGTGGAAGGGGCCGGGTCAGGTGAGCCCGACGTCGCAGGTTAACTCACCTGCCACAGTTGCAGTGACAAACTCGGTCTTCCCCTCTCAGATGCGGTAGGATGTAATTGTGAAATCTGTCCAGCAACGCATTCATGTCCATCAAGCAAGCTATTGCCTGTAAGAGCCCATAACCAAGGCATCTGGTCAACTCTGGATGATGGAATAAAACATTGACTCCAGTTTGATTGCCAAAGACTGAAGCGGTCATATAGAAAAGAATCGCTGGTGTTCCCCGGGGCACACGCACCGTGCACACACACACACCGAGCACACAGGGACGCGCGGGGCCGGGGAAGAGAAAACGGGGGGGTTGGGGAGAGAGGGAGGGGGGGGGGGGGGGGAGGTGGAATGGAGGGGAGGGAAATAAGCAAAATCTCTTACCATAACGATAGAGGCGCCCAGGATCATGAAAATCATGGTGTTTGCATTCATGGACATCAACGGGGAATCGGTAGCGATCGGCTCCGGCCGCCCCCAGCCCGCGATCTGCGAGCGGCGGCCGCGCTATTGCGCAGCGCGGAGCCCGGAGCGCATCGCGCTGCGCTGCGGCGGGGGGCGGTGGGGCGGCGGGGCGCCCCCCGCGCTCACACCCGCACTGCCCCGTGCCGGGCGCCTCGGGCTGCCCGCTGGGGGAGGGTTATGTTGTTATTTTATAGATAGATATAATTATTATTATTATTTTTTTTTTTTTCCTAAGACGAAGGTGACAGGTAAGGATAAAAATTATATATATATATATATGTGTGTGTGTATATATATATATATATATATTAAAAATGGGATGAATACTCTAAAAAATGCGTTCCCCCCAAGGCTGTCGGCCGATGGAGGTGCGCCACGGCGGCTCCGGGAGCGGGCACACGGCACAGCCCCGCATGCAGCAACTGGAGAGAGAGCCAGCCGAGGCCGGGGGGAGGCTGGGGGAGGAGGAGGCAAGCCGCAAAAATCACCCAGTCCGGGGGAGCCTCATTGCATCCTCTCTCCCGACCCTCCCCAAAATCAACCTCTCCCGATCGGCGCAAAAAAAAAAAAAAAAAATCCACCCAAAAAACAACACGCCTCCCCCCCCCCCCGTCCTCCCCTTCCGTTGTTCCCCCCCCTCCCCCCCTCCCGCCCCGGGGCAATGCCCGCAGCCCCTCGGGCTCCGGCTCCGGCGGGGCGGGCTGTGGGGTGCTGCTCCCCGCCGGGCCGGCCGCCCCCTCCCCTGCTCCCTCCCCTCCTTCCCTCCCTCCCATCCGCGGCCCTTTACCTAAGGCGGGGACGCGCTGCTCCGGGAGCGGCTCATCTCGAGCGGCAGCGCTGCGGACCTGCCCTTGCCGGGCTTCCCCCCGCCTGGCAGCCGCACGGTTTTCCCGAGCGGAGCCCCGGCAGCGGCGCTTGGCCGCATTTCCAGTCCCGCACCATCCCCACCCCGCCCTTCCTCCCTCCCGGGTCTTCCTCGCTCCGATCCCAACCCGAACGCTGTCCCGAGGCTCTCCCTGCCGCCCCGCAGCCGCGGGGGTCCCGGCCCGGCCCCGCATCTCCGCATTCCCACCCCGCGACGGTGCGGGAGAGCAGAAATGCCACGAAGTTGCACGTCCTAGCATCTCCCGAGCGCACGATCCGAGGGAAGGTCGTGCTCTGGATTCTCCCCATGGTTTTACATCGTCGAGTTGTGGGCCGCGTTTGGGTTCTCCTGCAAAAAAAAAAAAAAAAAAAAAAAAAAAGGCTCGGTGAACAGGTAACAAGTTTTGTTTGGGTTGGTCGGTCGTGCCATTAAACCATGCGATAGGGATGGGCAGCTCACACAGCCCGGCAGCAGCCACAGCACATCACTCAAGGTTATCATCACCTTGTTGGCACTCGGGGCCACCGACACCGTTTGCTGCTTTGAGGGTTTGCATTCTTGCATCTTTTGTTTTCCTTCAGCTCCTCAGGCCACAATCAGCCTCCTTATGTAATGACTTGTGTTATATAAACTCCATTCTTCAAGGAACAGTCATTAACCTACTACTGGGTATTGGAAATACCAAAATACTGTCACACAATTAAAATCACTAAACGGTGTCCTCAAATTAGAGCACAGATTGCATTGCAGATGATTTTTTATTATTTTTTTTTTAATGAAACCACGCATGTGAAGCATTTTCTAAGCTGGGCTCTCCATGCACAGGCCCCATTACACCCAGCTTTGCTCCCACCCATGGTACAGAGGTTCCCAAGGCTCAGCAGCCAGCAGTGGGAGATGGGACTCCAGGCATTCCCATTCCTTTCAGTGCTCCCATGTTGGTCCCAGCACTTGTTTTCCCAGCACTTTCACCTAAGTACCCACGTGCAATAGAAATAAAAGTTGGAGCTGGATAGTCTGCCTTAGCAACACGTTGACTGGGCTGTAAATCATTGATCCTCAGCTTGGTGCATCCAGCAGCACTGAGGGCTGAGGAAAGGCTGTCCTGCACCACACGCAGCCCAACAGCATCACCTGGGTGAAAAAGAAAAGCAGAATCAACTCATAAAAATGGCTTGGGTTGGATGGGACCTTAAAGATCATCCAGTTCCAACCCAATGGGAAAGCAGAGCAGAGCTGAAAGCTCTCTTTCATAGTAGAAATCTCCTATCAGCCGAACCAAAGAAGTGCATTGTGCCCAGCAGGCACAACCCAAAGAGCTCTGTATAGAATGAGTTCAGCTGAAAATAGAAAACATTTCCAGACACAGAAACAAAGAGCGAAGGCTTCAGTCCTGATGCTGCACAGAGAACTCTGCTCCAGACTCTCAGCACCATGCTTGCTTGAAATACATCTTTAAAGGGATCAGCTGAAGCAGTTCAGTCCCTACAGAGCCCTTCTCCTCCTGGGGCTGTATGGATCCCCATGGCAACAAGCTGTGGCATCAGACAGCGGAGCAGAAAAGCAGAGGAGGCTGAATGAAATCCTTCAGAGAGCCTCCTGAAACAAACCAGGACAGGACAAACCCATAGAAACCCACCCTGCACACCATATGGGAGCTGCTGCTTGAACTCCCCGTCCCAAAGCATTCTGATCTCTTCATTCGTTCTCCACAGGATTTTTCCTCTTTTTTTTTCACAGCTAAGAAAAGCAGTGCAGGTGTTTGAGGGATACAAAACATTCCTGCACCCTGTGAATGATGCTCTGACCCATTTGGGCACTGGCCAGAACGCTGAGCAAGCCAGCAGGTTGTGGCTTTCGCATAGGGTGGTTAGGAATGGGCAGGAGGATCCCTTTGGGATCAACAGACTTTGAGATGAGCAACTTCAAAGAGTAGCATCACCCTAAAAATCAGAGCCAGCCCCCAGCATCAGCTTCAGGCAAAGAAAAAGCAGCATCTTTACGAAGCACCAAGCCATTCCCTTGAGCTGTCAGAGGGCAGTGAGAAGGCAGGCGTGAAGCCAGGAGCCCAAGCTCCATTTCATGGCACTTCACTTCTGGCACATTAAAGTTGCCTCCACTTCTCAAAGCACTAAAGAGCACGCAGACTTCACTTGCTCCAAATCCTTCATGGCTTCCTTTAACAAAACAGCTTTTAAGATCTCCTCTTGCCTTTAAGCAACAACGATTTACCATTCACATTGGGAACGTCTATAATTCGGTCTGATTTCACTTTTTAACTCGGTGCTTTTAATTCCTACCAGTTTGCACAAAGAGCTTTTGCTCTGCTCATACGTACACACTCAGCGTCTGGATTGCGGGCTGTGACAAACACGTTTATTATTGCTGTATGTGCAGAGAATATTTCCATTCAAAAGACATTTCAGTTAACAAAGCTTCAAACCATTTCTATTAACAGCGGAGTTTGCAGTTTCTCCCCTTCTTCCTTATAGAAGACATATATACAATTGGGCCCTGACAGCTACAGTTACAGTTCCACCCTTATATTTCAGTCTCACATACAGTCATTCAAAAGCAATTAAGACCCAAAAAAGATTTAGTGAAGGTGCCCTAATTCACGTGGAGAAAGCAGTTCAGTTGGGTTCAACACGGGATCAACAACCAAGGGAATGTGCCCAAACAACCAGCACCTCCAAAGCAGGGGCAGAGCAGCTCTTCCAGCTCCCATCGAGTCCTTACAGAGCAGTCACAGCTTGCTTGGCTTCTATTTCAGAAACAGACAAACTTGCAGGTTTTTCATTTTTATTGGATGCTTCCAATCTTATATCTAATAATATACAGATAACTCATTTGTCATCGTTCCATTCATATCTTCACATAGTTCAGCCATTCTGTCACATTAAAATAATAATAAAAAAAAAAAGAAAGCACAACTGAAATAAAATAAATTCGTAAGCTGGAAAAATACATTATAAACTTATATTCAAGAAATACTCTCTTTATAATTAAAAGCCTACTCGTAACAATTGAAGTAGGATTTAAAGGAAATCTTGATTTTCATTTTTAAATAGGTGGCCTTTGTGCATACTTTGCATATGTACAATTAAACTGGTATTTCTGCCTGCCTGTGACAGAATACCTGAAACAAAAACAACCACTGAAGAGGAGTCTTGAACAAAACAAAAAAAAAATCAATATTCATTTTCCAGGAAAATACAGTATAATCAGAACTTTAAACACATGCTTCTCTCATCTGTATTAAGGCCTAGGAGACAGATGTGCTTTAATAAAAGCAGACAGTATGAAGAAAAGTCCTTCCACTTTTCTCTTCAAATTCCTGTAACAGCTCATCTATTTCATTTTCCATGTCTTCTGTGTGCTGTATCTAAATGAGAAGAAAAAAAAAAAAACCCACTAATTAACTAGGCTCCAAGGATACAATGCAGTTAAAAGAATGGTAACGACTCAACGTTTTTGGCTTACTGTGAAACCTAAATCAGCATGCAGTACCCAACTGTGCAGCACTGGGTGCTTTAATGAGATTCCCAACATTCCCAAACCCACATGCACTCTGCATCGTGTTCATCTGCACAACCTTCCTTCTCCAACCCACTGAGCTGGCACTGAATGAGCCCTTTGTTGAATAGGCAACATCCATCCTCACTAGGTAACAAATGGAAGCTTCACAACAGCTACAAGCACACTGAACAGATGGCTAAAATTTCAAGTCCCTTGGATTCTCTTAGGATTTTTGGATCCGGAAAGGATGCAAGTATTTGAGACTAGAATAGATCACAGAAGCAGAAGTAAAAAAAAAAAAAAATGTGTGTTGCCATACTGGAATGGGTAAGTGGGCTTGCATGTTGTGAAACAGAGCCTTTGTTCTCTCGATAGTTGCATCAACTGTTTCCAGCCTTATTCCAAGAGGCAGGGCCAAGAACATGGAAGGTGGAAGACAGGAGGCACCAGGTTTTTCACATCATACAACAGGGTGGTACTATGAAATACACCTACACAGGATGCTTTTCAAGCATACAGTGATTCAGAATGCAGCTCTGACGTTTAAATCCCACATGTTACAACTATCTCAGAAGTAGACATTTTAGCCATAAACAAATGTTGTGAACGTGGGCCCAACAAGTACAGTGCTCTGAGGTGCTGCTTTTCGTGGCAGCGAACACTGGCCTTGAACGCACGCACTGTTCACTTCAGAAATCATCAGCTCCATTGCAATTCATCTGCTTGCCCAACAGCTCCAAAAATATCCGCCATGATTTGGTAAGTTAGATCTCTTGACATAAATTTCACTTCGTTTCTGCAATTTGCAGCACTTTTAAGGAATACTGAACAAAACCCAACCCCTGCGCAGTCAGTGGGGTCACACAAACCCAAAGCAACGAGCCCTTTCTACTTACACACTGGCAGAGCTCACAGATAAGGAAGGCACCCAGCGTTGCCTCCTCGTGGTTATCCTGAATGTCCACATTGATCACATGCACTGGCTGACATGTCTCTTGCTCTCTGGAATTTAAGTCTAGTTGAAAACAAAACACACAACAGCAAAACTTTGGGTGGAATGAAATCGAGCTTTACACAGCATTCGTAAGAAAATGGTTTATTTAGCTTTTTTTTTTTTTAATAGGAAAAAACAAAAAACAAACAGTCTTATTTCAAAAGAGGTAGATTTGGGAAATCAAAGAATTTAGATTGTGGAAGGGTCCTGACAGCTCAAGTTCCCAGTTTCTCTCCTAACCCTGTGCAGCTCAGCAGTGCCTGCTGAAGCTGCCATTTTGAGGTGCCGCCATTTTGAAGCGCCGCCATTTTGAGATGCCGCCATTTTGGAGCGCCGCCATTTTGAGGCGCCGCCTTGCATATCAGGCACTTCCAAATGGCTCTTTAGATTTCTTCCTTCCACTGGTCAGTTACAAAGAGCATTATCATAACACGAGAGGTCGGCAAGCGGTTGCTCTTCACTTCCTATGCTCCTAACTCAGAACACTCCCATAGAACAGCTGCGTTCCATTTCAGATGCTGATCTTAACTGGAGATCCACCCATACAACCCCAGGGCACTTTCCCCCATATCACCAACCAATACATCTCAAATACTACATTGAAGCACTCAGAACACTTAATTGCTCAGCTTGAAGCAGCACAAATGTTTCATACTCTACACTCCTCCCAAATATGATCAACAAGGACTGAAAAGACAGGCAACAGCCACTGCGTGTACAATACTGATGTAGTTGGGCAGCCTTTGAATATAAAAAAGCACCCCAAACTCCAGTCTGCATCCAGCATTTCCAGTTGCTGCTTCCCTGGTACGTGCCATCCACGTCAATGGTTTGTGAGCACTTCTCCATCTTGGTGCTCCAGCAAAGCCACCAGAGCAGATGTTCCCAAACTTGTGAAGGATGCTGGCAGGGGTTCAAGGGAGACAAGCACTCAAACTTAACTCAGTTTATCAGTTCAGGGTCCTTACCTTCTACTACTTGATCATAGACTCTTTCTTCACACGTTAGGATCAAATCAAAAACGTCTTTGCAGTTCTGGAATCTCTCCGGTCGTGGCTTGATTCTCTTATTTCTGTCCAACATATGTAAAATCCCATTCTGTGTGTATCTGAAGTTGCTTGAGTTAAGTACCTTTACTTTAAGAAAAGTCACGTTTTTGAGCAAATGACGAACACAAGTTAAAAATCACAGCATCTTTAAAATACTTCTTTTTTCCCCCTTGATTACAAGTACCAAGATTAATGACCATTAAACAGATTCCTAAAGGTGGAAGCACGACCCTAACAAGGTTAATTCATACAACCACTGGGTTTTAGACCACTGTCTGTGTCCTTCGTGCAATGGTAGAGGCAGCTTTAAGAGGCCCTCATTAGATCTTTGTTCTTCAGGATTCCTTTCCTTGGGCAACTGTTCTTATATCCTTAATGCTTAGAGCACAGACTTACTCATTTGTTAATGGAATGTCCTGCAATCCCTTGAGTCATGGCCCCCACTACCACAGCCTTGAGGCTGAAGATGACACTCCATACTCCTCTTTCAGACAGCATTCACTAATCCCCATACACATAATCCCCACCCTATTAGCTTTCTGGGATATGCAGTTTCATTTGGGACACACCAGAGCTGACTGTCACATACATCTGCTCAGTCCACTAGAACTCTCCAAAGGCAAAATGTTACAGGTTAATTATAAATACCAAGGAAGGTCTGAACTAAAGAGATCTGGGAACTGATGCATCTCTTCCTTGCTTTGAAGCATCAGATATTTTCAGCCATTCAAGCACACATTTCTAAATTAAAATAGCATTAAGGATAACAGTTTATGATTTCTTGAGATAACAGAAGGATTCTGCAGAAATATATATATCAATCATTAGTAGTATGTATGCAAGAGATTATCTTGGTTTATTTTTCTTTTAAAAGGTTACATACTTAATAGGCATCTTCCCCCTACCCTCTCACCCCTCCATCAGAAATCACTCCTGATCTTTTGTAGGAAGAGGCTACATACTGTTCACCTTCCTGCAGCTGCCCTCCTTCAAGTCCTAGTGCCCAAGGCAGCCAGATCCATACCTGCTAAGTTACACACTTCAGGATGTTCTTCAACAGCTTTCAAACAAACAGCCTCCAAAAGCACTAAATCCTCAAGTTTTTGAACAACATTAACAATAAAAGTCATCCTCATACCCATGTAAGAGACTACTTTATATGGAAAAAAATGTTCAGCTCTCTTATGTATCTACAGCATCCCACTAACTACTTGACTGAAGAAAAAAAATCTGCTTTGAATTACAAATTCAATGATGCTTTCTCACAAATATATATCATCAAATCTCTATCAGGGAACCAACTTCTGCTGCATTTCCTTTCTTGGGGTCACTCCCAAGCCTTCTACTCTTCTTCTTTCCCAAAAGACTTCATCCTGTATAACTAAGGAATTATGCTCGATAGCCCCAAGCTAAATCAAACAGCTCTTGTACACCAGCACCCACAGCTTCCTCACAGCACCTCTGTAAGTCTCCTTGGGTCTGTCATGCTTGGAAAAAAACACATCAGTGCAACTGCTAGAGATGTCTGGTTATGTACAAAGCATGAAAATGAAGTGTACCAGCCATTTTCAGAATACTTGTCAACGTCTGGCTGCATCGCTCTGACCAGACTTTGACCGTGAGCCCTTTCTGGGTTCTCTAATCCCAATTTCTACATCATGCCGTTGGAGGGGAAAAAAAAAAAAAAATCCCACAACATCCTACACACTTATCCTAGAAATGGAAAAAAAAAAGAACCGAGATAAGATTTTGCTGGCATCTGTCCCCAGCTTTCCTGAGCATGGAGACAGAATTACGCATATCCAGAAAACCCACACAGCCAAGCTTTCTGCTTCACACAGTCGAGTTTTCCACTGCCAACTTACAGCTACTTCTCCCCCCAAAAGGGTCCATCTGCCTATATAAGGAGATTGAAATAAGCAGTTAAGATTCATGACACTTTCATTTTTGGTGGTCTGAAGTCTTTTTTTCACTGGAAAAAAAAAAAAGAAAAAAAAAAGAAAACTAAGAGCACAGCATCATTGCAGCAGGCAGGGGGACCTGATCTGACTGTTTTCAATGCATAATCATAAGCCAGCTTCATTCTTGTCATGAGCTCAGGTAAACGTCAGCACATTATGTCTTGTTCACAGTGATTCAAACATTAGTGTTATCTCCCCCATCTCTGCATGTGAACAACATACTCGTTCCTCTGTGCAGCCATCTTTGGTAGCAAGTTATTCCAAGCTCCATTTTGGAAGCTAACTATTTTTTGGGAAAATAAAATTGTTTTTAGAAATTTTTTGTCTATCCACAAAGAATCAAAGGGGGTCAAGGCATTCTCTTCTTCACACCAAACAGCAGAACTAAGTAGGAAGGTGACACAGACTTTTTCTGAAGGGTAGACAGTACTTGAAAAGGAGTTGTTCCTGAATAAAAGATGGTATTTTCCCCTAAGAACTACATACTGAGATTAATCCCCCTGATACATTAAAGTGGACTGTCAGCACCTGAAAGAGCAGTACATCATCTGCACTAAAATAACCTAATGCATCAGATCTGACTTTTCATAACCAAGAACTTCCTTCCCTTCTTAAATATGAAGAGCCATCTACATGCCACACCTAACCCTGTGTTGGACCTCCCATCACTTCCAGCCATCAATGTTTATGTCAAATACACTTCCCAAGTAAAACCACAAGAGGACACTAAGTGGAAACAAACCTCAGAAATAAGACAAGATTACAAGGAAGTACTGGCTGTAAATTGAGCTTTTTTTTAAACCACCAAACAAGCTTATAGAATGTTATGCAAAAAATGAGTTTTATTTGCATTAAATAAAAACAAATACTTTTGTTAGAGCACAAAACATTGCAAAATACAGGGTACAGAAAGCAACTAGACTGCACAGAAATTATTGTGGGTTATGTTTAGATAGCTCCTACTTGAGATTGACAAAAAAGCAACAGATTAGCGAAGAAAAGGAGGTTTAGATAAATCCCAAGATCAGACAAAGGCTGAAAGAGGTATACTACACAACAGAAGAAATGTTCAATGTCTGCCAGAGTGCAAGTCTGTGCTGCTTTTCTCAGAGTGGTAAGAATTAAGAGTAGCTATCAACTTTAATGAGTCTAATTATTACTGGATTTTTTTGTTTTCCAGCATCTGTGATGATGAGGCCTCCCACTTAACAACTCAGTTTTGAGGTAAAACAAAACCCCAATATTCCAATTGAGAAATTCAGCAAAATAGGAAGGACTAAATCAGAGATGGATGCAGCCATTAAGCTGTTGCTCCGCAGAGCTCAGCATCCAGCTGGAATAAGAATGCTCTATTAACTCAGCAGGGAAATTTCAGTAGTTCAGCCTCATAGCCTGACATTCAGAGAAGGACAGACAGGAATGATCACCATCTCAGACCACCTAAGTCGCATGTTTATAAGCAATGTCTATCTCAGAACTCTGTAAAATACCACCTGCATACCAAGCAGCACCACGTAAGAAATGCAAACAACAAAACAAAATGTAATGCCTACTTCTTCACATTAAGATGTTTCAAGATACGATGCTGAGTTTTAAGACTTAGGTTTCTCACCACTGTTGCTGAATAGGGCTGAATTTTATAGCGGCATTCATTGCACGTGAACAAGGTATTTTCAGAAGTATTTTCCATACCTTAAGAGGAAGCTCAGAGGAATCCAACCATGCAGGTTTCAAAGGAAAGTAAACATCTACATCCCAGCTCATTGAGGAAAGTCTTTCTTGACAGTCAGTGAAAAAGAATCCAGTGTATCTGCTTCCTAGCTGCCTTGTTTGAATTCTTCAACCCTCCATAAAAAAAAACATGATCCAAAACATCCCTTTCTTCCCATTGGTATGAGGGCAGCCAACAAGGTCATATCAAGACATCTAGCCTGCTGATGATTAATCTTAGATGAGAAAACAAACACACTGCCTTAAGTTAAAAATCTTTCAAAAAAACAACCCACTGATGACTGAAGTATCAATAAGTTTCATTGTTAACTTCTAAAAGAAGCTGATAAAGAAACCCATCAGTAGCATAACCTGAAAATTTTGGAGTGTGTAATTAGTCACCTAAAAGAGAGACCAATCTATTAAATATAACTAGATAAATTCTATTTGATAAAATGTATATACACTTCTCATGAAAAACTATCTCTGAAGTAATGGCTGACAGCCAAAGCTTCTACATCTTCCAACAAATCTGACATGTCGATTATTCACTTTCGTGCAGCTGTCATCATACTCAAAAACTGCAATTCTTCTTTCTGAATTTTCCCACATCAAACTTAATTTATTAAAATCTGTGTTAAGAAGAAGGTGAGTTATGGTTCACCTGCTTGGCAAAATGCTTACAGAGGGAACGACTACCCAACCTTCTTCCACCTGCAGAATCACTTTCTTTTACAGGGAATAAAAGACTAAAAAGGGCACCTGCACTACCATTTTTGCTTTCCAGGCAGCTGCGATTATCGCTGCAAGAACTATCTACATTCTGTATCTGAAACATGAACTGCCTTTCATTTGGCAAGGAAACAGCATTTTTAGTACAAATGAGAGTTTGCTCATAAGCCTTTTGTGGTACTGTGCAACGCGCAGTCCAAAAACCGAAAATGACATCCCAAAATATCAAAAAAAAAATTCTAATTTGGGTTAAATATTTCTGATAATGTTTGTGCCCACATTAACAACTTGCAGAGAAATGAGTAAGCCATGAAAAGCAAGTGACATTTCAAAGGTCAACATTTCTAAGTTGCAGATAAAATCCAGCAAGCTCACAGCAGCTGGTCCATAACCACCAGAACCTAGTCCAATAATAACATGCTGGCCATGCTGATTTCCTCAAGTCTGGCTCAGCCCTGAAGCTGAGGGCTGTGTGCCCACACATCTCTGGGAGATCTAAGACCTTAGTTCAGCCTAGAGTACCAGACAGTGACTTGCCAGCCCTGAACAGATGAAACTGTATATGAGGTTGAAACTGGGCAGAAATAAGCTTTCAAAGGGGAAAAAGAAAGGAAGCAAGGATAAAATCCAAAGTGTGAAGGAGAGGTACGACAGACATACTGAAGGGACTATCAGAGCAAGAACATCAAAGGCAGACCTGACTTCAAAGATGTGGCATGTTTGATGGCACAGTCAAACACTTGACTATGCACAGCATCCAATCAGCATTCCAAGCTGAGTTTGATTTCAGTTGCTAGAACCTAAAAAATGGTCTGTCATCTCAGCAAGGTACCCCCAACTACTAATAGAGCCACAAGGTGACGTGGATATGTAACAAAGGGATAAAGAAGTCAAAATCAGGACCAGGAGGCAAGCAGAGGGAAACAGAAGAGGGTGCTTAAGTAACACACATTGCTTTTGGATGCTCCTCGGGTTTAGAAACTAATGCCAGGTTCCAAAAGATGAGCAGCAAGTGTCTTGAAAGGAGCAGGTGGATGCAGGGGGAAAATACTTGGAAATACCTGCACAGAGAAGGTTTGTGAGAGAAATGAGTCATTCTGGTGAGTAACTGAGAGAAACAGGATCTGCAACAACTTTTCTCAAATTGATTTACATTACTGTACTGCTTTGTACAGTATAATTCAAAGTTTATTTTTAGCTAAGTAGAGTGAAGAACTGAAATTCATACCAGGTAAAACAAAAGCATTACCAAATTTACGTAAATTAAGCTATTTCATATATTTCACATATTTGGGAAAGCCAAGACACAACTGATAAAGACAGCAGGACTACTTTTAAGAACAGTATCCTGAGCAACATATGCAGGATGAGTTCTGCAGCAAGCATTCCTGAGTACACTACTCCAAGCAGGATACTGAAGTACAGAGGGATGTGCTTCTTAACAACACTATTTTAGCAGAGAACTCTGCAAGGCAAAATGCTCAATGAAGTCTGTATCTTTAGTTACAAAGGTGTCCGTAGTTTCTATCACATCCTGGAACTTTAAAGGTAGAGGAAACAATTTGTTGTTTACATTATTAATAATTTCATATATTTCTTTTCTTAATGTGGATGAAACGAATACCAAAAATTGCTTCCTTTGAAATGCCTGAGATTTTATGGGAAGTGTTTTCATCTTAAGATCCTCCGTGAAGAAAAAAGGATTGGAACTCAGCTTATGGTCAGAAGTGTATAGATTTGCTAAAACACACCTCTCAGCAGATTGTTCTAGTCTAGTTTAAACACTCCATCCTCAACCTTACCCTCCAGTTCACTAAGAGTATTAAAGTACTTTGAAAGATGTATAAGAAAGAAAATGAGCCTTGCACTGCACTGCATTCAAGAGAAGTCTGCAGTGACTTCAGTCATACAGAGATCCAGCAGCTGCTCCACTGACCACTGGAATGCCAGTTCAGAACAGCAGCTGACAACTGTCCATCAGATCCAAATTCAGAAAGAAAAACAAATGAAAACAAAAGAGAAATACATGCATGAAGAGCTTACCTGGAGTGGAATTCGAGTAAGTTACTCTTGAAAAAAGGAATCCTCAAGAGTGAGCTACATGGCCTCAACGAGCACGACGCAGATGCTCTGCAGAGCTCACTAGTCCTCCTGTGTGTCCATGTGGTTTCTTTCCCCACTAAGCAACTCACGGTTGCTTTGTACAGCCTCCAGGAAAGTGGTCCAATATAAATTCTCCATATATTAGGTAGGTTCACTGATCCAGAAATATCAGCAATTATTGCTCAATTATTATGCATTCTAGAGTTTCAAGTGGCAAAACTTTCTGCAATGGATAAATGGTATTCAAAATAAAGCTGGCAAGTGTTTTAGAGGAAAACATTCATAACTTCTCTTCCAGCAGCTCTCCCCCATCAATACCAGCACAGCCATCACCTTAGTCCATGAATATTCGTATACCAGTACCATTCACTACACGATAACGAAGCATAAACAGTGTGGCTGGCAAAAACAACTTAGCTACAAACATGTTAAAAATAAAAATAAAAAATTAAGAGAACCAAAATTTACAGAGTAGAAGTCCCAGACCCTTTCAGCAAGTGAGGACTCGAGTAGTAAGACCTGAAACTGATTCTGATGAAATACTGTACAAGAAAAAAATCACTGCTGTCTTCACCACTCCGTGCTGCATCTTTTGTTTTCATTGCAAACTTCCTATGGCAGCTATAATCTGGTTCTACTTGCTCTGTTAAATAAGAAAACTAAGAAGCAAAGTGTTATGACCTCATTTCAAAGAAAAAGGATCTTATTCCTGGTGCTGCTACACTATAATCATCTATTTCCTGTATCATCCATTTCTATTTCTTGAAAAAGCAGACATTAATTGAGCTCTATTACAATGCGAATAAATTCAGAACTTCCTGAGACATCCTCTATTTTATAACCACCTATCATGTAAATTGCAAAATTATTTACAGGGTTAAAAACCAAGACTATGCTTGGTTTTCATAGCGCAGGAGGGATATCAAACCACTCTTTGGGTAGGAAAGAGCATCAACTTCAAGTGCATTGGCTACTTGGCACTGCTTAAGAACCAGAAGTTCGCCTCCTATTTCTTCCAGTAGAGGCTGTCCTGCAGACAAGACTGTGTGAGTCTCCTGACTCAGAGAGCAAGGTTGGGCTGTATGATGTTTAACAAACTGAAAGAGGAAAACAAATCAAATAAAACGGTAATTGACTAATTCAATTACTTCTTTATCAAGTAGTCAAATAGACAGCCATCAGCCAAAATGAATAAATACATAGAGGCTTCCCAGACTTCCAAAGGAGCTCTTGAGTAGTTTGAGTGGTTCAGAGAGGAACCAAGCAGGAAAAAAAAATACAAAGTAACTGCAGAAAAACAACAAATTAACTGTAACGCCATTATCAGTCTCTTCAGAGAAGGAGTTAAATAAAAGAGGAAAATGGTTATCTAATGCCAGAAAAAGGTCACGGAATCATAAAGGTTGGAAAAATCACTAGGATCATCTATCTAGACCAATGATAAAAAAAGTGCCTGAAGACGAGACAGGACAAGTTACTCCAGGAAGAGTGGGTTTAAACTGCCTGAATCTGAATTAGTCAGTCACAGATGTATACCAAAAAGGGCAGAAAAGCACCAGTTGGGAAAACACAGGCAAGCAGTGAGATTCAAGATATTCTTTGATACTAAAGCCCCAGAAAATAAAGGTCCAGACTGATTTGAAATGCAGAAAAAAAAAAAATCTGCTTTACGCTTTCAATGAACTTTATCAGAAGTCTAACAGCTGTTCTCTTGATTACCAGGCTAAGAAAGTAGAATAAAGCTACTCCTTACTAACTAGCTTTTCCATACCAGCTTACTCCAGCATTAAGATGTGTTGGAGCAAACTGATCATTTTAAGAGCAAGAATTCTCTAAACCCTGGCTACATGAACTGAGTAATTCTAAAGGACTAAGACCAAGGCTGTAACAAAGAGGCTACCATTCTCCTGAGCACAACATGCTACAACTGACTCAGAAAAGGTGGCAGATGTAATCCTGGACTACTACATACTTACAGATCTTTCGCTCATCAGGTGTCTTAAGTAAGACACTATCTTTTCAATTTTACTTCTCAATTTAAGTAGACTGAACAGAGAAACACAGCCCATTTATCTGTAAGGGTGGTATGACCTTGGTCCACTCAGTAATTTATTTCTTGCTCTGAACAGACCCCAACAACACACCCACACTACGCATGCAAGACTACAAAAGTTAACTCAGCAATTCTGTGGCTGATGCCAAATAACTTTCAATAGAGCTGCAATAATCTGCAGGAGAAACTAACTCCCTTCTTCCAGTACTGTTATGAAGGGAGTACAGAGAAAACCTTCCCAAAATTCTGGCTTTCAGTACTCAGATAGCACCACACTCAACTCCGAGAGAGGAATGCAGATTATTTTTTTTTTTGCCAGAAAAGCATAATGCAGCAATGTCTGACTATGACTGTAGTTTTAAAGCACTGCCCTTCATTACCACTCTGCAGAAAGAAAAATTATTCCTTGGTATATCCTCACCACTCTTGGATGCTCTCTTCTCAGCTAGACACAGCCCTCTTCCACTGTGCTTATTTCTCTTCATAGGCACTGGAGAACTGAACGTTTTGGGAATCCTACACCTGTACAGCTCTACAGCAGCACCAATTAGCTCAGTAATACAATTCCACTGGTTTTCCTCGTAGTCCAGCAGGAAATAGAGATTCCACTTTTCTTCAGTTGCTCCCTGTGAAAAATCTCATGCATACTTGAACCTGCTTCAGATTTTTTTTCTGATTTTTCCCCAGTTCTAGAATTGCCTGTGCTTGTTTCAGAGCCCCCACATTTTGCTCCACTGATGTTCTACTACAATGCACCTGAACAGCTGAGACAGCAAAGGGCAAAGCAGGCAGAAGACTGCAGGATAAACCAGGGTTAAGGGTCAGCTAAGTGGAATCTACAATGCTACAAATATTTGCTGGCAAAGCAGTTTGCATACGACAACAGAAACTGTTTCCACTTGTTATGACTGGAAAAACTACTATAAACCAAAAAAAAAACCTCAGCATCAGCAATAGCACAAGAAATATTATATGGCCATCCTGATAAAATATAGAGTTCAAAGAGAAAAATCTACATTCCATTCACTTGTAATACTAACAGTTTTGAATTTTTGGGTCAGAAAAGAATTCTACATCTTTTTGACTGAGATGCACCGAACCAGCTTTTGTCCTTAATTCCCAACATTTTTTCCAAGTATGTGTTTGGTTTGCTGGTTTGTTGTTGTTGTTTTGTTTTTGTTTTTAAATCCCCTCCTGATTTGGTATTGCATAACAATGGAGACAGAACTGGAATTCTATCTACAGTGAGTTGGCTAAATTAAAAGAGGACATTAGAAAAAAAAATGGGAAAGAGGAACAGGTCATATCAGGTAAGCTGCCTAGAGATCCTAACAATATTAAAATATACATATATTTGGAAATAATTATATTTCTTCTTAATACTGAGAAAAAAAAACAGTCAATCATGGAGTTAGTTAATACTAATAAAGACCCCAGGAGCTACTGCTGCCAAATTTTGATCAAGTTCCCGTTTGAATGGTTCCTACCCCAGGGCATAAAAGCAATTGTTGTTGCATGTTTATTTGGGCTTTTGGAAAGTTTCAACCTCTTGCTTTCCCCTGATGGTAAGGCTCATCAATTTTCCCCCATTTTTCTTTTGTCTTTCTGGTCACCATCACATAATTAGGACTAAGTCCTAAAATCCCTTCACAGGGCTGTAATGGCAACTGATCACACTGGTCTATCTTTGAGATGTCCAGTTACACAAGCAAATACAAGGCAGCACAACACTACCCATGCATAAACTTATGCATGTACCCCAGATATTGGTACCTCCTACAGGTCAGTAGCAGAACCCTTCACTCTTCTCCTGAAAATAAGAGTATTAAGCATTCAAAAACTACACTCAGAACAGCTTTACACAGGTCTGCTGCAGCCCCCCTTCCTGGGGCACAGGAAGTTTAAAACCAATGTTCTAAAAATGCAATGGTATAACTGAACACTTATTTTAACTGTAAGGTTCAACTACCACATCTTAAAATGTTTTGGACTGCTTCCATTCTATCAACCACCTACTCAACTGAACACGTACGCCTGGTTCCATTAATCCCTTATCCCCATGCTTCTGAAATTCAGCACGTGCCTTGCCTTATAGGTATGCAAGCTTGTGCTCCAGCTTTGACTCATTAACAGCAGCGAAGGTACTTTTATCTCTACAGTGTGTTTTTGAGAGTTCTGCTCTCCCTCCTCTCCTTAAATGACTAGTAAGAATTCCAGTGATCTTTATTCACTCTTATACATTTTTATTGTTTTACCTCCCTCTGACTGATGTCCAGCACTGCAGAAGCTCATTCCTGGTTGAGACTAGAGCCTTCTGAAACAAGAGGCCATTTCCTTGGCTGGTCAGCAGGGAACATGCCAAGTCCCTTGCAGCCACAATTTCACTGAGCATCTGGTGTCCTTAATGCTTTGGATCCCTGCGGCAGCACTCAAATTTGTGCCCCATCACTGGAATATGGGAACAAGCTGATACTGAGACATATCATTTCAAAACACATGGCAGGTTGGGGAACAGGGTGAAATAAACCCTAGGAACGACACATTAGTTTTCCCATATCAATCACACCCCAAGCCCTTCAGAAGAGCAGGCCCTCCCCACCTACTACAGCTTTCGTGTGCATCCAGAGCTATCAAAAATCTACCTTAACTGAGAACCCACGTAATACTTTCACAAAAAAAAAACTACTCCATAGCTCTACGACAAGAATGTGCCTGGTCTGGGTTATTATGGAAGACGTTACCCCCTCAAAATCCATTTTTGGAAGTGCACTTGCTTCCTGCACTGACTGCCTTCACTCTGAAAGCTTCATATTCTAACATCTGAGAAACATGCAAAGATACAGAGGGAATTGTTTATGCCCTCTTTCTCTTTCAATGGCTGTTGTTTAAACTTGCTTCCTTTTCTCTTCAGAAAAGTTTTAATTGTTATGTTGGGGAACACAGAAATCCTCTCCAGCATGGAGCAGAACAAACATGGCAACTCCAAAATGTGCTGAATGCAGGAGACTAGACTGGTTTTCTTAAAGCAGTGCCATATTCAGACATTCAGTGCAGCAGCAGCAAAGAATGCAATGAGGTGCTGATAAAAATTATGGCTCAATTCAGGTAATTTTCTTTTGAAACAATTCACTTTTAATCAAGATATGGCATACCTCAATAAGATGTGTTTGCAAGATTTTCCTTGTATCAGCAGAAGGATACAAAAAAATGCATATTATACACACGATGCATTAAGACTACGTCCTGCATTTAAAAATTATTATTATTCCTGTTATTTGGGAAAAAAAAAAGACATTTAAGAAAGTATTCCCTGAAAAAACAGCCACTAAGTAAGTATTAGAGAACCAATATCCCCTGCAATGGGCTCAGTTTGTGTGGAACACTATGCAGAAAAATATTCCAATGTATAAACAGTACTCACTGTGCTGTACAGCTTTACCAAGCAGCCCAGCCTTTTTTAACAGGGATTTCTGAAGGTTGTTTTTTCCAGCAGAAATTCAGTGTATATTGGATAGTCTTTTTAAGGTAAGTTCTCTCTTTCATATTTAAAAAGAAATTAAAAAAAAAAAAACAACAAACAGCTCCCTTGTTGAGAAAGAAAAAAAAAAAAGTACCTAGAACAAGTGTCCTGATTGTGCAAAATAATCACATGGGCTTCCTTCTTAAGAAAACTAACAAAAAAAAACACCAAAAACCCACAGATGTTTAAAAAAAAAAATCAAGCTAAGTAGTGTGCACAACCCCAATCACCTCTGCTTCCCAGGATTAAGTATGTTACTGTGCTTTCCTATGTCCATTCTTTAAAATATACTGTAGGAATTCTTTGGTGCATAGATCATATCAAGTAGCTCTTGTTGAGAAGAGTGAGTCCTTCAATGAAAAGTATCTTCTCTCCCACAGAAAGTATATTGTAAACCTTACCTGTCAGTTTGAACTAAATACTATTTTAATCTTGAGGCAGCAGCTCTTGGCATGACCGTTATCAGGAACAGTCTCTGCACTGGGGAAGTGTGATCCACAGTGCTGTGGAGGTAATGGACAACCTGTGACAGGATCAGTGTGCTTTCCTTCAAGAGGTAAACATGTTCACATGCTACAAAAGAGAGTTCTGAATGAGTACATAGTAACTAAATTTAGAAGGGAGCATTAGAGGCCCTTTGTAAAAAACCTCCTATGAACTTAAAACATTTTAAGCTCGTCAGTTAAGTAACTATATATTCCTAATGCATAATGCCAAATAACGAATTACACCTTTTGAGGAGAACCATATTGGATTTTTTCTTTTTCTTTTCTTTTCTTTTTTTTTTTTTTTTTTTTTTTTTTTAAGGCCATGCCATAGGGATACAGTTCTTTGTCTTTCCTAAGCAGATCATTGTACATCTGATCATATGTTGTTTTGAAATCATAAACATTTGGTTTGTCTGGTGCTGGTCCTGGCAGTTTCACGTGAGTTCCTGTTCCAAAGGATCGGACGCTGAATCCTCGTTTGCTGAAAGACAGTGAGGGAGGGGAGGGAAGCATTAATTAGACTGGATGGATTTTAAACACTAAAGTACAATCAATAGTCCAAATATATTTCAACATTTACAACTATGTTTACAATGTTATTGGATTTGCAATGCAGCAGAAGAGTGGGCAGAAGTCTGAAGAGATGCAGCGCACACAAAAACCCCATCTCAGTATCACTTTGTACAGAATTCAAGGTAACTTACAATTGTTATCTGAAACCTATCTTTGTCCAAAGTAAAAAATGCTAATAGGAACAACTCACCCATCTGTAAGTTTTTTGTGTCTTTTCCTCCCCTCAAAAAACATACATTAAAACAGAGATACTGGGCCATGAACAGTGACACAAAGAAAAGAAAAACAAACACCCAAACGCTCCTAAGGGATTATAGCCAGAAGGAACAGAACCTTCATACCCTTGAAGATTTTTAGCAAAGCCAGCCAGCACTCAGCTCTGAAAGGTTACCAACCATTCTTTGAAAGATTTGTGATTCAACTAATAGAAAAGTCAGTTATCTCCAGACATACCTAGCCTAATAAATGTTTATTTTATTCTCTTTCTGAACTTCATCATCTAAACATGGAGGAAGATGATTTGCATGGGACTGAGGTGCACTGCTTTAGTGTACAGGAAATAAACTCCCAACTCATGGAGGTTTTCCCTCTAACCTGCTAATTGGTTTTATAGCTGAGAAAAGGGATCCAAGCACATTCCACTAACGTAGCACAGCATCAGTGCAAAAATTAATCGGTTCTTGAAAGGAAAAACAAATCAATAACCAATGAAAGAAAAAAAAAAAAAGAGGTAGGCAGGGTTTCTAAGATAACTTTTTGGTTATTTACTTACTTCAATTCTATATGCAAGTTTGTTTTTCCAGACACAGTATTGTTGTACTTTTCTAGAAGATGTTATCTGCATCATGAGATCCAATGCACAAGTCTTGCTTAAGAAAGTTCTTTTTAGGTATTGGAAAATCTTGGGGGCAGAGACCCAAGACATGCATTTCCTTGCAGTTACAATCAAGACTTGCACACCATTTCTAAAACAGTGACTACATTTTGCAATATTTTTTCTTAGAATTAATGTATACAGTGTTTCACCTTTTATTTTTGTGTGTGCTTTCAGATATTTTAGATTAGCAACATGTGAACTCTCTACTCAATCTTGGGCAGTAAGAAATAAACATTAACAAATGGTAAATATTTACCTACTCTGCTGAAGTTGCTGAGTTAGCCATTTACTTCTCTATTTTGCCAAAGCTCTATAATAACTTAATTGGCTTCCTACAAACATTTCAGTATCTGGTGCCTCTCTAAAGTTGAATGAGAAACACACTGTGTAATTACCTTACAAAAGTGGAAGAGAGATTCTGCTGGCTTGCACCTAGAACTCTTGGCTAAGCCAGGAATACTTCATTCCATTCTTATGAAGAACTACATGTTTAATAGCTAAAATTTAACAAAAAGAGCCAGGAATCTGCCTGTCTTGGAAGTAATGCCACAATGTTGTGTTTTGTTGGGTTGTTTTTCCTCCAATTAACCTAAATGCACCTAAGCAAACCACGTTAATATTAAGCAGCACTACAATCTATTTTCTTGGATAGTCTAGATGAGGTTGTTCTATACGGTCCAATGGAGAAAATGACATGGCAGAATACTGTCACTACTGGCCAGAAGGCTGAAACATTTGGCTTTAGACTTCTAAAACAGGTCAAGACCGTGGCTTAACCTCAGGCATTTCAAGGATTACACCTACAATTTCAGTGAAGTAACAGACACCAAACACAGAGAATGAAGTTAGGAATAAAATTAGGAAATCTGCAGTCTTCTTTCCTTCTAATTTTTCCTTTAATATTAAGCTCTGAAATAGATCTACTTCGGTCACGCACATTAAGAAGTTCATCTGCAACTGTCAGAATTGCTCCTGAAGTTCACATCATCTGCTACCAATCAAAGCAAATCTTCATTGCAGTTTCAAGCATCCACTGAGAGGTGGAATGCACACCTCACCTGGAATAACTTCATGCTACGTCACTGGCATTTGCCAGCATAAAGCTTTTACATCGGTTACGCATTAAGTGGACTATTATGAAATACTTGGAGCATGTTTCAACATACTTCTTGCAACACAGGGGGAAGGGGACACGATGACATGCCTGCACTAACACATTACTCAACAGTCTGCTTTTGTTGAGCAGCTGGACAGATCTAGTTTAGTGAATCATCAAGTATTTATTCTCCTGTTGCTCAGCCTTTTAACAATGATTACCTTCTACAAAACAACATATATCTAGCATTTGGTTTTGGTCTAGCAAAAAAAAAAAAAAAGAAAAAAAAAATAATGACTTTATTCAGCTTTACCAGAAGGAGAATAATTAGCAAGGGTCCTCATCCTAAATCACTTCACAAACACCCTATGCCATTCAAGCAATTAGAAGAAATAAAAATCACACTATTACACAGCAGGAATGGAAGCACTGTTAACTGATTTTGATTACAAAAACCTTGAAAACATCAACAACTTGCTGTACTGTAACATGTACTTTACTGATCAGGGATAAGCTGTCAAATTAAAGTGCTGTGTTAAAGCACTTCCTCCTTCTGCAGGATTTAACGAGGCAATTCAAGACTCCTTGAATTAAATGACGCAAGTTCCAATACCCATTTGGCAGCACTTAGCTGCTGACAGGTTTCAGTAAAGGAGCTATGACTGACCTCCCTAACTACACTGCAAGGGTGTAACTCAAGCTCTTTTACTTAGAAAATGCTGAACTATAAATCATAACACTAATATGAAATTTAAGTTTGGGCTACTGGGGTTGCAACTTGTAAGAGTTTACTGAGATATTTCATGCTCATATCCCTAAGTTCTTAGGGCACTTAGTTTCCTAAAAATAAGAGGAGAATATTTGTAACTTAAGTGCATACAAATATCCTACCAGCTTCCACTACCAGAATAACAAAGAGAAACTGAAGCATGGAGACAGAGACAGGATATCTATCCCATAAAACCCTGCAACTACAAAGCTACCAGAGCACCTGCTATATGCTGAGGAGCCTGAAACAATGATTTCCTTTTCAAGGCCAACTCTGTACAACCAAATATACACAAATGGCAATGCAGAAGTTGCCTAACAAGGCCTGCTGCTAAGTGTAACCCTTCCACCTTCCTCCTCAGTGTTACAAGGAGACTCGTGGCCTAAGCCTGTGTATTCTGTGGGGGAAAAGAGTCAAGCACAAGTTGTACCTGTAAAAGCAAAACACACAGGATGAGTAAGATCTGAACTATGGATTGGTTATACACTGAAATCCAGTTTGACAGCTTTTAAGGAAGGATTCCATCTCCCTGCATAGCCCTTACTGTTTTGCCTCTCACCTCTGTTTTAATGTCTCAACATTAACCAGTGCTGATGGTAATTGTATTGACTTTAAAGATGTCTGCTGAAAGATTAGAACGATAAAATGTTTAAAAGCTGGTCTGTATTAAAAAAACAAACAAACAACACTACCAAGCAAATGGGAACTTGGGCTGAACCAAGATTACTCCTGAAACTGGTGGATTATTCAGTGTGACAAAGACACATAAAGACATTTGTCTTGCAAAGGCACAAGCTGTAGCACAGAGATATTTAGTACAGTAAGGGTGAACACAAAATTCAATCTGAGAAGCCAGGGATATGGCAAACCCTCTGGGATGAACCAGTGCAGCTTAGGAGGACAGTAAGTTTATATTAAAAAAAAAAGTAATTCTTATTATATGGTATGTCGCTAAAAAAAGAAAAAAAAAAGAAAAGAACAAAGTTAAACTGCTGAAGTATACAGAGTATGTAGCCTAACCATATGGGTTTTGTTGAGCCCAATGAGAGAACAGCAGGACGTGCACACATTTCTGAGAGATCATTTTTGCTGTAAAAGGAAGTGCCAAACTGGTAGGTTCAAGTCTTAGTCAGCATTAGGCAGGCCTTACAGCTCACCTTACAGATAGATACAGATGTTTTTTCTCTAAAAATTGAATATTGGAATAAGGACAATTACTCAGATAACTTTTACTTGAAAAATGTGGCTGAAAAAAAAACCATGTAATTCGTGAATATATTGAACGGACTAGAGAAGTTAGTTCTAGATGTTTGTAACAATGTAGGTCAGACCTATCCACCATGATGAACACCTCAAAAAATATTCTTTGTGGTACATTACCTAGCATAAATATTAAAAAAAGTATATGTAGAATAGTTCTGTAAGACCACAGGCCAACACTGAAGGCTGGACTCCAGACTTTGTTTTCAGTCACCTGTGGTTCTTTTGTATTTGTGTTCCTTCAAGTTTCCTAATTCCTCCACAAATTACCTTGAAGTTACAATAACAAACCTGCTTTGTTTTAAATACTCTTCCCAACTGTTCTTCCTCTTTTAGTCACGTGCTTTCTCAGAAGTGCAGTGCAACACACAGCAACACTAAGAGACTGCCTTACGTACAAGAGACTGACTTGGAGCCAAAGCAAACTTCTTTTCTGAGGTTTAAAGGCAAATGACTCTTCTCACTGCAAGACTCACTGCAAGTCTAATTGTTTCTTTAGAACAGGATCAGCAGTTCAGCTGTTTTGTCCTTTATGCCTTTCTTGCTAATCCTAATTACATGAGATGTTACTGCTCACAAGCCTCTACAAAATGACATTTTATTTTTCCTAATTACAATCTTAAAGGAGAAGATGCTTCCAAAAAGCATTTCCCTGCAGTATTTACCAGATTATCAGTCACAATGGAAGGGACTTATTTCTTTTGCAAAAACAGAGAGGAATAAAAAGGCTCGATATTAAAAATTAACTCTCCTACACCTTGAGGACTCAGTTTTTGGTTAATATTCAGTTCAAACAATATAGTTAGAAGATAATCAACAGAAAAACCACCACCCTTCCCCATTACTCATCAAAAAATATTTTGGTCAAGTGTTTTCACGGTACTGCTTCAAGTAACATCTGATGCAAGCATATGCACTAACAGCATCATATGCTCACAGTAAGATGGCTGTCAGACCAGGTATTTCCATTATTCATTCCTTCCATGGTTGTAAATGTACCACATAATTTACACTTTGTTGCTTGAGTGACTGTGTTAGTAATAGGCACCTCATGTGAATGCTAACTTTGCGTATCTCTAATAAAGAAAAAAAAAAGGCCTTTATTGTGTCCCCGTGTTGCACAGGAAAGGTTCAGAAACAGCTTCTGGCAGATGAGGTCTCTCTTGTTGGTCCACCTACACGTCATCACTGCCTCCCATCTCCCCCTTTTGAACTCAGCCAACCTGAAAGTCCTCTTCGTGCTAAATAAACAAACTCTCACTATTTCAGACGTCCAACATCCTGAATCAAATACTTCATGCAGTTTTCCTGCAAAGGGCAAACGCTCCCTTTCAGTATCTACTGTAGCTCCAGACTTCATACATATGGGGGGAGGGGGAACGCAATTAAGCTTCACGATGCCGAGATACAGAAGCTGTTCCGTGCCCGTCCATTGCACCAGCTCAAGTTTGGCAGCTCTGGGTCCGACGATCCGCTGGCAGGTGCGGGCCCCATCGCTGGGGCTGCTCCAGCGAACCCACCTGGAGGAGGGGCCGGAGAAAAGAGGACACAGACAAGAACGGAGTCCCCAGGCTGTAGGCCAGAGGGCTCTGGCGCAGGCCCTGAGCACGGCCTTAAGCCGCGGCCCGCACCTCGCTGCCCCCAGAGCCCGAGGAAGGCCCCGAAGCCCCGATCGGAGGCCCTGATGCGGTGCCGAGGGGTAACCCGCGACTGAAGGCGGCCGACAAGGCCCGGGAGGCTGACGGCGGGGCCCAGCGACAGGCCAGGCCTCGCCGCCCCCGGCCTGAAGGAGGCGTTCGTGCAGGGCCTGGTTACCTGAGGATATTGTGTGCCTCCATGCTGCGGTTCTGGTTGCTCGAGCACACCACGGCCACACGGAGCGGCGAAGAAGGCATGGCGGCGCAGGGAAGAGCCCAGCTCGTTCCCCGCGGCTCCCAAGCCTGCACTGCCCCGCCGGCGGCTCGTACAAAATGGCGGCCGCGGGGCGGCGGCGGGCGGGGCCGGGACGTGTCAGCAGGGCAGCGCCGCCCCGCCGCGGCCAACCGCGCAGCGGGCGGCACCGCCCGTACCATAGAGAGGGGCGGAGTGCTGTGCCAGAGCGCCGCCAGTACCATAGAGAGGGGCCGGGGTGCGGTGCTAGAGCGCCGCCAGTACCATAGAGAGGGGCTGAGGGTGCAGTGCTAGAGCGCCGCCAATACCATAGAGAGGGGCTGGAGGTGCGGTGCTAGAGCGCCTCCAGGGACGGAGCTGGGATTGGGGCCGACGTCCGGCTGCGTACAGGACTGGTAAACCTGGAATGAGGAAAGACTGGCTGTGAGTCAGCAACGTAATTCTCAGCATTGAGTTCCTCTGTGTAACGTGTCTCTCTTTTCTTTCTGTCTGACTGCAGCTTCGCAGGAACGTGGGGGGCTCGTGAGTGGCAGCTGTGGCACCTCGATTTCCACTGTTTCCAAGCGTGAGGCTTTGCGGCCTTGAAAACGAGAGATTTTCCGATTGGGATGGAGAAATGCGTGTAGGATGTTGAGGTTTCATAACGTCAACAGGTTTAATTTGTAATTAATTTCAAATCTCTCGGTTTTTTTTGTTTTTTTTTTAAAGAAAATAAACAAAGCTGCTCCTATGCTGATTCTGCATTGTATACTCTATTATTCAGAGGGTGATTCAAGTGATCCAAGCAATCACTTTCTTTTTTTTTTTTTCCCCTGAAAAGCGGAGGCTTCGGGCTCGCTTCTTTCCCAGCACTAGATGGCAGCCCGATGTTGTGGTGGATGTGAGGAGCTGGGCCGTGGGACACAGATCCGCACACAACGGGCCGCTGCCCCCTCAGCCGAAGCCTCCCCCCCTCCTCGCAGTTCCCGCTCCTCCCCCCGCATTTCCCGACTGAACCGCCCCCTCTGTCCCCCCTCAGCCCTTTCCCGCCCTTTTCCCTTCCCGCCCTTCTCCACACGCCGCTTCCCGCCAAAACCTTTTTCCTCTCTCTCTCCTCGCAGCTTCTCCAGAAAAAAAAAACAAAACCCTTTCGTTGAAGGAAGCTAAGCCTGTGTTTTTTTACACCTTTCCTTCTACGCTCAGAGCGCTGGATGGCCCTCAAACGGGGAGTGCTGAAAGCAATGCCTGCCAGGCTCTGTTTGCTCAGGCTGACTCCAAGAAAACGCACCCAAGCGCTATTGCTACAGTACTGAGCCTTCAGCAGGAACGTGACACAGTTACCTGTGGTTTTTTCAGCTCCCTAGTTGCAGCTTTCTACCAGCGAAACAGAGCAGCAGTCTGGTAACAGAGCAGCAGTCTGATAAGTCTTCGACTCCGAGTCTCCATGGAAGCAAAACACCAGCTTTCACTTGCACCTCCAAACAAAACCAAGCAGCCCTCCCCTTTTATGTACCACAAAAAGTATCCTAATGGAATTAAAGAGAGATTCTTTGCCCGAGGCTCAGACTGCTTCCTCCAAAAGATTCAAAGCTGGAGTCAGGCTGAGCTTGAGCAGCTTAAATTTAAGCAGCTGTTTTCCTCACATTTAGCACAGGACGAGAAGGGAGAAAAAAAAAACAAAAACAAAACACCTTGTTAACAAGCATATTAACCTTCCATTTTAAATCCTGCTCAAATGCAGACAGCCTGATACCTAGGAAAGTACTGTATGTATTTTTAATACCCAAGTCCTGTTAGGGTAACAACAGGGAGACTGTGTTTGCCTTAGAAGTTATCCCCACGTTTTCCTGGAGCATTGGGGACACAAGAGCCATGGCAGCTATAAATCAGCATGCTGCCACTTCTTTACTGCTGCCTGGACAGGCTGGGATTGATTACAGCTCCGTGTGATGCTCTGCATGCTTTGGGAATTGCTGCAAGTACTGGATAAAGCTTTCTTTAACTGTGCAATCGAAGAAGGCAAATTAATTTCAAGTCTATATACATCTAATCTTTGCCATTATTGCCAACAAGGAATTTCTACACTCATCAGAGAGTAAAAAAAAAACCAAAAAACAAAAGATAACAAACAAGCCTATTAGTTATTAATGAGTTGGCAGACATTTTACTTAATGCCACATAAAATGAAATAGGGAATACTCTGATTATCTGTTCCAGACACCGAGACGTGTCCAATTAAACCTTAATCCATTGAAAATGAAAGAGAAGCTAGGAGATATTGTTTCCCATAACTCATCTGTAATGCGTGGGGGAGAAAAACACTGATAAAAATAATCCTCACAGGATTTCCTCCAGCAGGATTTGCATTCTTGTTCTACATCTTTTGCACCTGCTTGTCTACCCTCTGCCCAGCATGCTGCTGCAATGCAATCCACGGAGGCAGATGCATCGAGATGTGAGATGACTACAAATAACTTCTCTGTAGCAGATACAAAAGGTGCTGTTTTAGCAGGTAACTGCAGCCTATCGCTAAGTGGGAGATGTCTTAGGGAAAAGAGACACACACAAATCCATACATTAAATTTGCTCCTCAGTTTCCTTACATCAGCATTACCGCAATGAACAGTGCTGGCTGCACAAAAAAATCAACTAGCTTGAATTGGCAAACCGAGAGGGATTTGGGAGATAAGGGCAGCTCATTCAGAGGTCGAATAGAGATCACTCATAAAAAACAAAGACACGAGGCTGCCACGATGAAAGCCGTTTTTGCTCGGTGAGTTTCCATGCATGACTTTGAACAGGAGGTTGAATTAGATGGCCTCCAGGGATCCCTTCTAGCCTGAATTATCCCGTGATCCTCCAGTCCAAATCTCTAATAAACAGAAATCAAGTATTATGAGAATAACTACTTTCAATTTCCCACCGATGTTATCATTTTCCAGCAGGCAGTGCAGTGCCATTACATCCAGGTTTGTTCACTTTGCGAGTAAAACAATTCTTGAACCATTAAACGCAATTTTTTTCATTTCATTATTCTCTTAATTTATTAAGGTCAATGCCAACGTGGTACAAAGCCCATTAGTTGTACAGTTAATTTTCACATCTGGCAGTTCACAACAAATGAAGACCAAAACAGTCAGGCTGGCTGACAGTGATGTACAAAATCAGTGCCACTCTGGCAGCCCTGTGCAGAACTGACTACAGAAAAGACTGACCTGAGACCTTGGAGCCAAATTCACTCTGTGTTTAAATTCACTGAGCTAAACCACTAGACACAATCAGTCTTAGTGCTCTTAAAATGTGATTGCCTTGTCTTTGAGCAGTCAATTTCCTTAGGGACAAAAAGATAAATAAATGACACCGTCCTTCAGTGACAATGAAAGATACTGTCCTTCCATTGCTGCCGTTCTGGATACGGTCAGGCTGCTTCTATCAAGTACACAGGCAAATAAATAGAGAGCAGTGTGAAATCTCAGCTGCGTGTGAGAAAGCAAACAAAGCAGGAATGACAAACAGGTCCTTCAGCTTCCTGACCGCTCTCCAGTTATCGAGGGGATTATGATTAGTACCAATACTGCATTTTATCAGGGATTGCATATGCTTTCTACATTTACTCTCTAACAGCAAGTTTATACTTTGCAAACTATTCCACAAAAGAAAAGCTCATGGGTTGTTCACCAGTGATACACATTGACACAAACAGAGCACATATGGACCCGAAGGGTTTGGATTGCAACACCCCATCACAGAAGAGTTTTTCTACTTTTGCTTTCGGTATGCTTAAGTGCTATAAAGTCATCTTCTATCACATACAAACGAAATAAAAACTAAACACAACAGCTGGTAACAGAACTACTTTAGGTATATATATCCAAGTTCAAGTAATGACCAGCAAAGTTTGTTTTCAGAAACAAAACAACACAGCAGTTTGAGACGAGACCAGCAGCAGAGCTGTGTGAGGACCACAGAACAGACACACCGATAGAAACGGGACAGGATCTCAACACTAAGGCACAAGAGAATTCAGACTTGAGTATGGCTAAAACCTTATTTACTACAGCATTGAGTGAGCAGTTCACAAGGAGTGTTCCTACGCTCAAAACACTCCGCTACCACATCAGTGAGTTTTGTGTCCCTTAGTGCAGCTCCACACAGCCTTCCTAAAACAAACAGAGGTGGGGGGGATTTCAGACAGCGGCGACTCAAAAGATCAGTTCATACTTTGCAACGAGGTGGAATTTTCCTATAAATTGTGTGTTTTCTTTATTTTTAGGACAGCTCGCAAGGGGACGATGCTGCTGGGGAACCCTGTGCCACAACCCTAGGCAGCACCCATGGAAGATCTCAGTGCCTTTGGGTCACACAGCCGTGTGGCTGGCGGCTGCTCTGCGTTTGTCCTCGCAGGTTTCAATGGCATTTCCCCCCTCAGGGACAAAAACAAACAACAAAACCACGCACGCGTCTAGAAGCACAGAGCCATCGAACATCCCGAGCTGGATGGGATCCACGAGGATCGAGTCCAACTCATCCGGAGCAATGAGACTTAAGCACAAGCTTAAAGTAAGCACGTTCTTAAGTGCCTTCCCGAACAGCCCCTCGGAGACAGATCTCCGGCTTGCTTCTAAAATGGAAAATTTCCTGGCACTTGTGGATTTTTGCCACGACTCATTTTTAATCCACTGAGATCCTACGAGTTCAGAAATCAGTATGGCTCAAGCTGAAAAGCCGCCCTATGGGAAAAGAGCTCCAAACACACACACACAAATACCCACACAACCCAACTCCTGGAAGCCTGGAAAAGACGAACCCAAAGCAACCGAAGCTCCCGACGACGCCCTGAGCAAACCCGCCCCGACCCCGCGCGGCTCCCCAGCCCCGAAGCGGCGGCCGCACGGCGGAGCGGAGCAGCGCTAGGCGCGGCGCGGCGCGGCGGGGCTCATCAGGTTCTCGGTGATGTAGGCCACCAGCAGGCAGATGAAGACGAGCATGACGCAGATGGAGCCCCCCACGGCCGTCATGGCTACGACGATGTCCCGCATGGCGGCCGGCTCCACGCGGAACTCCACGCAGTGGGCGGGCGGCGCGGGGCGCGGCGGCGCGTAGCGGGGCTGCAGGCAGAGGCGGTACCGCACGCTGCCGTGCGCCTCGGGCAGCAGGTAGTCGCGGCAGGCGGCGCCCAGCTCCACGCTGTCGCAGGGGAAGCGCGTGTAGGTGCCGTCCCAGGAGCAGTTGAGCGCGAAGCCGCGCAGGCCGTTGCCGGGACGCGGCGGCGCCCACTGCAGCAGCACGCTGCCGTTGCGCAGCACGTTGGCCACCAGCGCGCCGCCCGGGGAGCGGTGGGCGCGGCAGGAGCGCGCCGCGCACTGGAAGCCGAGGGCCGGTCTGCGGAAGCACAGCCGCCCGCTCGCCGAGCCCTCGGGCCGCACCTTGTAGGGGCACCACGGCTCGTCCGGCTCCGGCTGCGCCGCGGCCTCGGCGAGCGGAGCCCTCGGGGCGGGCGGCGGCGGCCCGAAGCAGAGCAGGGCGAGCAGGGCCGGCAGCAGGCGGGGCATCCCGGCCGCCGCGGCATGGAGCCGAGCCGCGGTGCCGGCGGAGGGGCTGCGGCCGCCCCGCGCTCCCGTTATAAGCGCGGGCTCCGCAGCCGCTGCGCCGGCCGCCAATGGAGAGGCGGCTCCGGCGTTAACTCTCGCTGGGCTGCGGAGCGCTCGCCGCCGGGCAGCGGCGGGGCTGGGGGGGAGCGCGGGCATCTCCAGCCGCCGCGCCCCGGGGGGCGGCAGGGCGCGGAGCCGGGCCGGGAGGCTGCCCGGCTCGGAGGAAAGAGGATTGTGGTTGGTTTGGGGGTGTTTGGTTGTTTCTTTTTTTTTTTTTTTTTCCCCGCGTTTATTTTTTTAATTGGTTCTGTGTTCCAACTCGGAGGTGCTCAGCAAGGATGTAACACGAGGAAATGAGAGCTTCCCCCTCCAGCACGGCACAGTGCTAGCAGGGGTAAATAGGGGGAATGGGTGCGTGGCAGGCTGAGGCAAAAGGAAAGGGGGTCCTTGGCTCACCCTGTACAAGCTGTTTCCCAATGGCAGCACAACAGCCCCAGCCCAGCCATCACATGACACCAAAATGCTCACTGGGCAACACCAAAATATTCATATTAGAACTATAAACTTGTCTAAATGCAGAAACAAAAGGTCTCTAAGTAATGAAGGAATAAATACATTCTTAACCCAAGCAATTTTTATGCAGTCTTTAAACATGATAAAAGCTGCATTAAGGCCTCACTTCCCCACTTTGCAGCTTTCATTCCACACCAACAACTGGGGGGAGATTTTCTTTGTGTTTTGCTCAGGTTTTATGTGGTGTCCTGAAAACTTTCAAACAGCTCAGAAGCCAGGAATTACTTTTCACCCCCTGAAAAAGCCCGTGGAAGGCCATAAATCCTGCTGGAGGACAGCATGCTTCTGTGCTGTAAGTACAGAATGGTGCTTACAACTCGACTTTAGTCCTCACCCAATGACCAACCTAAACTACCTAAAAACCATCTGTGATCAACAGCATGGGAAGCATTCTTCAGTGAAAAAGTAAACAGCCAACAGCTAATTCAGCCCCCCTTCCTTCCTTACAAATTCCAGCTTTTTGGAACAGCTCGCTCTGCACCTTTAGATCTCCTGGCAGAAGCCTGCAGAATGGGAATGTGGCAATTGTGCCAAGAGAGCATCCTTTGGCTTTCAATGAATGAGACAAACAATGTAAGTTGAGCACAGATGTCCAGCACCTCTGCCTTACTCCTTCTACACTGGTACAGTTCTCCTCTGTTACCTGCTTGGGGATGTGAAGTCCACAGACTGCTATGCAGGTTTTCATTAAATGTGCTCCTTGTCTTTGCAATAAGCCACATTCTGAAGGCTGTTTTTATTTCACAGCCATGTCCAAACAAACAACAAACCCACACACCTCGGACTTGGAGAAGCTGTTTAGAGCTCCTTCAGTGTAATTTGCAGCAGTGCAGAACTCAGTGAACATCAACATGCCCAAAAGGTCTCATAATGAGACACCTCTTCCTGGCTGAAAGACTTGGCAGTGTGGTTTCTTAATATCTATCTATCCCTTCAAACAATTTTACAATACCAAATATTATTTCACAAACAATTTCCACTTTTTTTTTTTTTTTAAGCTAAATTCAATGTTTGTTTTCTGCTACCCTGCCGAAAGTTGTTGGAAATCTCTTTTAAAATGAGGAGCAGCATAGAAAAGGACAGCGATGCAGTCCTGGCAGCTCCCCTCAGCCAACGCGAGGAGGTGCTGCGCTGCTGGAGGCGCTGCTCGGTGGCCGAGGCCAGCTTACCTGGAAGCTGTGGCTGGGATGCACACATGAAGATCTGGCAGCTCCGCCCGAGAAGCGTGAGGGCGTTCAGGAGACGCACGGAGCCAAACCACGCCAGCTTTGTCTCCCTGAGCCCTGTTAATAGCAGATGGCACTCCAGAGCTATCGTCGTTCCAGTGATCAATTAGATCCGGCACCAGGCTGTGATGGTGCTTGCTCATGATTTGAAACACATTGAGTTCTTCTGTTGAGAGAGCCAACAGATGGGGGCTGGGATTTGGTTTCTAACCAGTCCACGTTAGAAACAAGCGTTATTCTCTTAAACGAGTCACACACACATATATAGAAATGGGAGATGTTCTTGGTTTGGGGAGGTGCAGACAGCTCACTCCTACATTATGCAGGCCTTTAGGGCATTTTCTCCTCCAACTATATTGGATGCCTTCAAGAAAACTCTTCATTAAAGCATTAGTCACATTTTCAGCCCTAAAAATGCCATGTAAATGAATAACGAGCCTAACAATTTAACTAATTGATAGGCATATGTTTTCCTAATCTGTGCCTTTATTTGTAAAGGCACAGAACGCACAATTAATTCTCATCATCTGACTAAGGACGTGGCCAAATCACTTTGTCATCATGTGAACCCTGGAAAT